>NC_133026.1:107380000-107726500 GCF_048771995.1 Taeniopygia guttata
ATCTCAGTTGTTTTTGTCAATGTGTGGTTGAGTTAAGGACACCATGCTAAAGCAACTGGGAAATCCTGAGAAAGCTCTGAAGCCAGGAAGGGTTTACTGAAAGCAATTTGTGCTTGAATAGCCTCAGTTCTTTCTGTGGTGAAATGTCAGGCTCTGTGGATAAGTGGAGAGCAGTGGATGTTTGCTTCAAATTTAGCAAACCTTTTGACATATCCTGGAAAAACATCCACATAACTTCATTGACGAGATAAGGTCTGGATGTACAGTAGTAGTTAATGACAGGAAGTTGAATTGGCAGCAGTCTGATGTTCCTGGGAATCTGACCTTGAGGTTGATTCTGTTGATCATCTTCATTAAAAGCCTGGGTGATGGGCTGGCATGGGTGAGTCCTCTGCAAGTTATGGATGGTACAAGTATGGGGGATGCAGCTGGCATGCTGCTGGGCTTGCTGAGGAGGAGCCTCAACAAGCTGGATGAATGGGTAGTAAGGAACATTGTGAGGTTCAACAAAAGCAAAGGCAAATTCCTGTGCCTGGGATGGAATAAACCCATGAATGGACACCAGCTGGAGTTTACTTGGGTAGCAGCAGCTCTCCGGAAATGGACCTTGCAGTCCTGGTAGTGTTAAACGTGTCAACATTGATTTTAAGGGGAAGAAAGCTGAAAACATTCTGGGCTACATTAGCAAGACTATATTCAGCAGGCTAAACAAAGTGATTTTCCCTTCTGTTCAGCACTGACAAGCCATACTTGGAGTGCTGGGTCCAGTTTAGGGCCACCTCAAAAGAGTTGTTGACAAACTAGAAAGAGTCCAGAGGAGAGCTGCTAAGACACTGGGGAGACTGGAGGATGTGACATACAAGGAAAGTCTATGTTTTTTTGTGTGTGTATCTAATTGCAGTCTTTCATTACCTGAAGAAGCATTAGAGGCAGCACGGAGGGCGATTCTTCTTCACACACAAAAAGGGATGAGAGATGACATCAATGAGTTGCAGAAAGGGAAATTCTGACTAAAATATTCTCAACACAAAGTGTGTTGAGACAGGTTCACATGCACGGAGGTGTATCAGCAAGGTCCATCTGTAGCTGATGGTGTACAGAGTAATTTCTAGGGAAAAAGAAGAAGGTAAGAGAAGGAGAAACAGACAGATGGAAAGAAGGTGGTGGGGAAACTGCTCATGGTCCAGCTGGGAAGGGAAGAGATGAGGGTCCCCAGAGGAACACCTTCCTGCCTCCTATGCAGCAGGGTTCCCTGACAGTAATTTTTCCACAGTAATTCTGTAGTTTCCACCAGCCTTTGCTAAAACTTCTGGCTGGTGGCTCCTGCTGAGGAACATTAGCACTGCCTGGAGAGTGCTTTGATGATTGGCAAGGGCAATGCCCTGCTTGGTAGCTTTGTGAATGTACATTGTCTCTTCCCTAATGTAATCCAAATGCTATAGCTGGAGGGAAAAGGGGAGAAGGGTAGAAAGAAGAGGTGACTATCACAACAGCAGAAACCACCTCCTTGCCACAACAACACTTTCAGTGCTTGCAGGTGCTTGAGAGAAACAGCATGAAGCATCTCACAAGCAACAAAAGAAAGGCACTGTGGCAGAGGCTCTGGAAAGCACTGCCATGACAGCTGGCATGAAGAGGAGTCAGGCTGGGCATGAAAAAGGAGAAGAGGAGGTCTACAACATTGCAGGCAGAAGGCCTTTTGCAAGCCAGCAGGCTAAGGCATCTCTGGCCCCGTGAAGCAAGGCTTAAAGGAAGAGTCCTTCACTGAGAGAGCAGTGTGGCCCTGGGACAGGATCCCAGAGAGGCTGTGAAATCTCACTCCCCACAGACACCCAAAACTTGACTGGACAAGGTCCTGAGCAACCCCACCCAAAAGCAGCCTTGTTCTGAGTGTGGGTTTGGACTAGGTCATGCCCAGAGCCCTCTTCCAAATTAGAATTCCCTATAATCCTCTGTAATTGGTGTTGTGTACCATTAAACACTGTACATATATTTCACCTGGTGACCAAAGGCTTAAAATCTTGTCTGAAAATTCCTGTAAGGGAAGAAGACAGAGCTCATGCTCATATTGGACATATTTTGATCTTCATAGGAAGATTATTAAAAAAATTATTAATTCAATTGACATAATTTTATAGGGACTTAATCTTTTTTTACTTTCTTTGGATTGAGACTTATGAAAAATGTAAAAGATAATTCAAGCATAATTACCAGAGACACTGAAGGTTTTGCCGCTATATTTGACTCAATAGTGATTCAAGGAAAGCTATAATAATTAAGCTTTCTTAATATCATGAAATCTCTTTAATAATACTATTCATAAAAATAAAAGTGTTTACTGCTTGAGCTAAATGCCTCCAAAACATTAAAAATCATCTACACATATCAATTCTATTTTCTTTCCCAGGCTTTCCAATAGATATTCTTAGAGAGATTGTGTTTTTCTAGGTTTATAAAAAGGAACAAGAACAGGCGAGTAAATTTATGTAGAATATGCATCTTTGGGGAGTTATGTAAATGAAATCTGAATTTTTCTATTTACTATAAATCAGAGTTCAGATAAATGAGGTCTTGTCCATATTTTGACTGAGTTCATCCAATTCATGTTAGGTTCAAATTTCAAAACAGCTTTCAGTACAGTGACCAGACACTGTGCAAGCTAGCCAGCTACATTATGAAACAGTTTCATTAGAGTTAGAGGCCCTAACTAGCACTTGAAAACTGCAGGCATTATTTTTATATGCTCTAGAAGGGAAAGTGGAAGAGTTATGGAACTGATGTCATTCCTGTACAAGTGAGTGGACTAAAAAATTTGAGTGAGCAGAAATTTGGGATGGTGTTCTAGTCTATATCAGGTAATGTAAAAATTCCTACACAGTGCTAGATCCAGTTGATGAGAAAACTAAATGCATATTTTGCCTATTTAGTGCAATATTTCCATCTTAGCAGCATTTTAGAAAACATGGAGATTTGGTTGGGGTTTTTCCCTGCTTTATCTGATTAGCTACATGAATGTGACTGATGGATACAGACCACCATAAAAGTTATCAGAACTGTATTTTGCAGGAGGAAATTATTCTGTCCAATTAATTATTTACAAGATACAGCGGGGCATTAGTGGTCCCTACAAATAAAGACAAGAAATCTAGGGCAAACCATAGGAGATCAGGGTTATGCTTTCTCCATGATTAAAGCTAGCCAAGGGCACAGTGCCATTTACTCTGATGGAAATCCAGCTGCATACCTTTGCCTGGGACAAAGACGGAAGTCTCTGAAAGTGCTATTGGATATGTGCAGGCTCATCCTTAGCCTATATATACAAGGGTTAACATACCTACTTTTTCTGAAATAGCTGAGAAGACTATTTTTTTTCCTTTACATTTTGGTTATGTTTATTCTGTTTTTGGACCAGTAATGCTTTATGGAGAGATAAGCCAAAACAGGAACCTGTGGATATCTAATCCTATATTTAGAGAAGGGAAGAAGGTAGTAGGATAGCTAAGGCTGTTTTGCTTTGCCATTTTGTCTCCTGGTCTGTTGCAAATTAGACTAGTATGAATAAGACTGTTAGACCACCGCTTGCTCAGATAATGGAAGAGGAGGTCGGAGGGAAGCTGAAAAGACCAGCTGGTTTTAGCTCATCTTTTTGATCTAAATCTTATTCTTATACTGAATATTGAAAAGTTGTCCTGACTAACCAATTTTTTACTGTCAACTAATGCAAAACTTGGGATGCTATACTTAGCACTGAGTGATCTCTTGGTTTCTCCATCAACCATGTACTGCAGCTTCTGCTGAAGTAAGTTTGATGGAAGAACTGAAAATGCAGAAACAACCCAACACATACAGTTGTGTTTTCCTTGTTTTCTTCTTCATTGCAGAGATCAAGAGAGGACTAACTAATGTATTCTATTGTTAATTTACCTTTGTAAGATACTACTCCCTGAGCCTTGAGATAGAAGGGTATATCTTCTGCTAATCCAACCCTCTCGAGGCATTTTAGCAGCTAATCTGGTTGAATCAAATCAGTCGTGCTGCATATGATTAATTTTGGGCCAATTTAATTTTTATTAGTCATGGGTTTCCGTCACCTACAGTTGCGTGACTATAATTGCCCTTGAGCACACAGAATTCCTTTGTAAATTTGATTTGAAAATACATCAGGGTAGCCCCGCCTCCTCTTCATCTATTTGAGCGCTGCTAATCTTATCATACCTAGATTCGTGCCCTCTTAAATATGGTTTGGCAAAATAAGACTTTTACAGGCGAAATTGGTGAGTCAATTTGCCTTCTAATTGTGGGATTTCTCAAGTGAATTTAGTGCTTTAGAATGTGCTGCCTATGGCACCCATGAAAGGATTAGTTTATGAGGGCCAGCTCTTAGAAACAGCCCAACAATAGTGCCTTATCCTCAGGATCACTTATCAGTCAATGGGAGTTTGTTCTCAGGAGGGCCAGAGCCAATGGGTAAACTCCTGTTTATGCTAGCCGAGGAACTCTGTCTTCAATGTTTGGATAAATTATCACTTTGTATCCTGTCGAGGTAGAGTAGTGTGGGGAGCTTAGAGGAGTCTTCAGCTTTTGCTCAGGCAGCTTTGAATCACTTCACCCCTGCCTGTGCAACAGAATAAATTTATTTTCACATGGAGGTATGTTGTCTCATCTTATGCTTCCCCTTTCCCACCCATAAATCCCCTCCAGTTGGACCATGAAGCTGGAGCGTTCCCAAGAACTGCATGGATCTTATGGGATCTGGGCAACTTGGGACTTCATAACAAGGTAACAATGCCTCTAATGAGTGCCAGAAAGAGTAATGATTTTTCTGCCATGGTTAGTGAAGAGGAAGTGACAACTCACTTAGTAAAATCAGTGTTGCTTTTGAGAGCTGGTTTGGAACTAATGTTCCTGGTACCATTACACCACTCCCAGGTACCCATCTGGCTTTTTATAGACTGTATTTCTGTGCCTGATGGTGAACATTAGGTCCTAGATGTTTGTGTTTGATTGGTGTGACTTGAAAAACTGCTTCT
The DNA here is from genome assembly GCF_048771995.1 of Taeniopygia guttata. Taxonomy (NCBI): domain Eukaryota; kingdom Metazoa; phylum Chordata; class Aves; order Passeriformes; family Estrildidae; genus Taeniopygia; species Taeniopygia guttata. Next base: position 107,385,031 of record NC_133026.1, read on the forward strand.
GGTTTAACAAATACAGGGTAAGAACAAATAAAGGGAAAGCCACACTATCTCTTCTAATAACATTCTCTCTTCACTAAAATCCCATACAGATGTAGCAGACATCAATGGCATTAATATTATGGGACTTAGCTGATGCTAAGAAGCATTTGGGAAAACCTTGACTGACTGGCTCAGGCAGCTGCTAATGAGGATATATCACTTACAGGGATATGGCAGAGCAAAGAGGTTTATTTCTCTGTCTGCTACTGCCCCGTCTGAGAGATGAGAAAAATATTCAAGAAATGGGAAACATGAGGAGTTGTAAACCTCTGCCCTGCCTCAGCCCTGATGACATGAAGTAGCTAAGAATGGTTTCCTCCCTACCTTATCACAGCATAGAGACACTCACTATGATGCTGTGAGCTGCAGGAGGGACCTTTTTGCATGGAGATCAATACCCAGGGGCAGCAGCCTGGAGAGAATACAGCCAAGAGCTGCTATCCTAGGCAGAGCCTGATGAGAAGTGGCTTGAGGCACCCAGGGGGCTTCCCTGTGCAAAACACTCCCCCTGGGTGAAAGAACAGAAATGTTGCTGATTTCAGACACACCAAAAGTCTCAGGATGTAGCTCTGCCTGCGTCTGCGGAAGAAACTCATCATCCTTGTTACCCTTGAGACTTCTGGCTGATGTAACTGTCTTCCATTAGCCACCTAATTCTCTGAGGCTTCTCTGGGAAGGAATCATTCTGCTTTTCTCAAAGAACAGGAAAAAGGATTTATTTATTTGTTTAGGTGTTTTTCTGGGCTGTGCTTTTCCCTTCTGACAGTGGAGGTGGTTGGAATGCGTGAATAGAGATAATGTGGACAGATTGATCTGCATTAAATAAATCTCAAGACAGTTTCTGTGAGAAAGCTATTTGAAATGTCCTTATTATCTTAAGAGAGGAAACTTCAGCCACAAGATTTTACCAAGGATACAGTGACTTATTGTGTTATGGACTCCAATAAACCTTGGATTCCAAAATAGATACAGTCTCTATGAAATCATGTGCATGAAATTTTCAGATTTATTCCCAACCTTCGAGTGTATTTGCAAGTATACAAATCTTAATAGTATCTTTCACATAATACAACTGAATTCTCATGTTGTCATTGTGGGAAGTAATGTGTCATTAGGTTTAGTCCCACAGAAGCTAATGAAGTTCTTTGGGGACTACTCAACATAGCCAAAATTGTTTAACCCTAGTGTAATGCAGAATAACAATAATTGTTCAGGATATATGCTTTTGACTGTACAACTCTTACAATTGTTTTAAAAAACCAATGTTAAATATGGTCTTTAGGTATCTATGTTTTTCCATCCAGAGGGAAAAAACCCAATAACAAACCTCAGCTGTAAACTTCAGGGTTAAAACATTTCTGCATTTTTGCTCATGCCCTTCATGGCATCTTTCAGAAGGAGAGTAAGCATAACTGGAAACATGTAAGCACAATTTATATTTTAAATGGGCTGAGCTAACGTTCAGTTTAATTGGAAAGAGTTCTGAATGCAAGGCAAAGCCTTCCCACACTGTAGAAATCCATATGTTAAAATGCTTCTCTTTTTTTTCAGATTTTCACAGCTCTGTATCCAAGAGTTGCTAGAACAAAGACCCTGTGCTGTCCTGTTTTGAAAATAAACAAATTGACAAATCTGTTCTTTGTGCCACAGCCACCAGTTCCTTGGTACATTTACAAATGCAGAAACATAAAGCAGAATAATCTGGTTCTCTCAAGACTGTACATTAGGCAATTAAGGGGGTATGTTTGCAGGCAGGCACGCTGGGCATTAGGCACACAACTATTAACAATAATAAGAATTGGGCATTTAATTCCCTTCATAGGGATGAAAATGTATCTCTGCTGTTTAATGCAAGCCAGTGTAGTATTATGTGATAAATATGGATCAATAGCAAAGGATTTTTAAATTTAGAATGCTGTTCCCCAACCACAGAATTGGCAATAGAGAGTGTTTCCCAGTAACAGAACCAGTCTACCTTTGCTGAGACAAGAGCAAAGTTATCTGAGGAAGTAGCAACACTGTCATTTATTTTAATGAGGCTCCAACAAATGCTGTTTCCGCACTCTCGGGAAGGTTCCAGTAATGCTATAAAAAATGAAAAAGCCCTAACAAATGCTTGAGCATGTCTGTATTTATATAACCTCAGATCATGGCATATAACAGGGCCCTGTGTTCATGCAGTGGCAGAGTTATTTAACCATGTATGTCTGCTCTTGTTGTATATTCAGCTTTTTAGTCCAGCTGATAAACTGATTGTCACGTATCCTTAGGTGATTCATCTGTTTGTTGAGTGCTAAAACCCCAGATTCAAACTTCCCCAGATGGATATTGAAAAACCCGTTGTTTTTAAGACATTAGGGATTCATTATCCTCATTCCTTTCCATGGCATTTTTATACAACCTTTTGGCTTGCCAGTCCCATCCCGCTGCAAGGGATGAAAAAAATCCCCTAAAAAATCAATTTTGTTGTGGGGTTTACCAGTGTGAGTCTAGGGAGAAAACCATGCCAAAAGTGACACACAGGCTCCATTTACTTTAAGTTTGTACTTCATCAGTCTAGCAAACCTAATGGGAAACTTAATTTCTAAACACGAACATTATTGAATTACAGAAGCTCTATTTAGATTAATCAGTTCATGCCAAAATGATTAGACTTCACTAGAAAAAAAATAAGTTTTTGACTAGAAATATCAGCAGACATATCAGCACTACTTGTGTTAAATGTAATAACTGTACTTTAATGCACTCTTACCTGATGCTGAAAACCCAGTGTTTACTTCTGACAGTTTGAAAAACCTGAGATGTTTGTACCTGGATGTTTACAAATATTTTCTTTATCAGGTAATCGCACAGTCTGGGTTAGACAGATATTTCTGTTAGGGGAGTGCACTTGACCATTTTTTTCCCCTGCCTGTGCCTCTTCTTTCTCCATGCTAGTGCAAGTTTATGGTTAGGGAGAGCTTGTTCAAGAAGCCAGTCTGGGAAAATTAAGATCTAGAAAAGGAGGAGGGAAATTTAGAGAATCTAAACAGAAGAAGCAGAAAAAGAAAAATTATGCAATGGTATAGAACCAGTATAAGCATGTGGTGAAAATCTAATGTTCTTTTAGCAGGCATGTTTTTTTGAGCGTGCTAGTTCAGAGTTTCTTTTACAGCAATGAGTTGTCATGCCTTGTCACATACAAAGCTGTGGGTTTATTATAGATTAACTTGTGACATTTTTAACTTTCCTGAAACAATTTTGAAACGGAAGTTAGGCTAAAAGCTTAAATAATATTTATTCCATGAAGCAGCAATTGATGAAAAAGTGTTTGATGAGTAAAAGTTATGGACCTCTCATTGGCAATTAAACCTTATTCATGGAGAAATGTCATGCTAGGAAACTGGGGTTGTCGTGCTTTATGATTCAGAAAGAGTGGGCAATACTTGTAGCAGTGTGAAATGGAGCTTGAGCTCAGCAACAAAATAATTTCTTCTCATATACCAGCAACAACTTATTCCTGATGCCTCTAAGGAAAAACCAGCTTAAACTGGAAGAAAAAAAATCCGAAAACACAGACTTTTTCTGCGATGTATAGAAAATGACACTTGGTAACACTTGCATTTAAGGCAGCAGTCAGTTTACTGTAGTCCATCGTAAGGTTTACAATCTGCATGGTAGTTTTTGATACTTCTCTTTTACAAGAAACCATCAAAGATAAAGCATAATTGAAGAATTCTGTGGTAAAGATGGTTATCAGTTGCCCTTTCACCTTGTCATTTCTCTATTGTGAGCTTCAAGAGAAGGTGATAAAATATCTTGCTGGCAGAAATGCTACATTGTGTGTTTTCTTTTCACTGTTAAACTCTATTTTATAAATAAAAGCCAAATTCCAAATGTGTTGAAGCCTTTTTATTCTGTTGTGGTATAGGTTTGTAAAAGGTTAAGCTAAAGTGTTCTGATTCTATTTTCAATGTAAATTCTATGGACAAAAGGGGGGAAAAAGGGATTTAATAACATTTTTTATTAAAATCATGTCTTTGGCAATTTCAGCCTGTACAATTGTATAAATTGGAATATAATCCAAGGTTAATCCAAGGTTATCCATGAAATAGTGGCAGATTTATGCCGTGCCACCCTTCCCTGTGCTTCTTAGATAAACACAGTCTGTATGCAATACATGACTTTAAATATGTAGAAAAAAATACCAATCCCTTTGAAGCCAGCAGAAGGTTTGTCAGAGAAAATACCCAGGCTGTAAGGATGCTGCTAGGGATAAGCAAAACCCACTTGATTGTTTAGATGGCTATTAGGGGTCAATGGCTTAATGCAGAAGCTGCTTCTATTTGCCATAGCAGCATAACAGAGCTGTTTTCTGTCAGAGGCAGTGCTACCAAGGTGAGGTGTCTGGTCAGGTGTATCAGGAGATACAGTGTAAAACATGGATCCATGCTTTACAAATATCTGTGTCTACTACTGACAATGAATCTGCTGCTGTGACATTACTCAGAGGAATTAAGGAGCCCAGGCTGCTGTCCTGAGCAGACGCTTATCTTTGACACCAAGGAACCTATTGGTGTAAGCTAGTTAATGCCACAAAATGAAGGGAATTGCCCTTGAAAAATAAATTAGCAATCAGATTCTTCAAATGCTGTGAGTCTAAAAATGAATGACTTACCCAATCCTAGAAATAGTCCTGCCTAATTTTATAATTCCTCTAAATTAGACTAGCCACATGCTTGCTGCTAAGCTCAAATCTCTCTGCAGGATCTAACATATGTTAAATCATGTGTCTGATTCCCTGAAACCTATTCTGTAACTCAAAAATGCACCAAAAAACTGTCCTGTAATTTGTGTGATCTACCGGCGACTGAAAACAAATTGTGACTGTGTTGCTGAAATTTTCTTGACCCAGGAACATTTCGTGATAAACGTGTTTATACAAAAACCCTTCAAACCCAAAAAGGAGCAGAAATCTGTGTTTCCAGGGAATATTTTACTTTCTTGCAAACAGCAAAAGCTGCAATGGAAATCGCTTTTCTCACCACAGAAATACAGTCACCTCCAAATAACTATTTTTGGAAGTTTCTTGTTATAGCTATAATTGACAGTCTGTGAAGAGTTACTTCTTTTGCATATGTTGAACATTAGTAATTTCTTTTCTGATTTTGTGAAAATGCAAAATTAAGTATGATTTTTAAATTATATACTCTATTTGGAAGGGAAGTGGTTTACGGCATATTGAGGCTAAGAAATAAAATTCAGGTCAGACTTGTGAAGGACTGCCCCGATTTCTTTACAGGCAACTGATTTCAGCATGTAATATTAGGCACTTGGATAATTTGCAACCTGAATTTTTCCTCATGGCTTCTTGACTTAGGCAGCTTTGTTTCTCCTGGATACAGGCGCATGATGCTTGGTTTCTATACAAGTGAGTGGGGAAAGCTCTCTTATGATGCAAAACCCAATTGAAATTACTTGCAAACTCTCTGGCTTGGACAGGCCAACCAGTTCCTTCTTTTCTTTCCTAAGAACTACTGTCTGCATCAGGTTAAAATGACTGGTAACTGAGGAAAACCTCAGACCCTGATTAATTTCAAGGTTAGGCATAGCACAGCCCTTGACTTGGTGAGTGTTACTTCCGACACTGCCCGCTAATTGACCTCGACACGGGGCTTGCGGAGGGAGCACTGATAAGGGGGGAGCACTGATAAGGGGTGAATGGCAGTTCAGCTGCATGCAAGCTCTGAGCCAGGTGACTGAGTCGCCCGGACCTTGTGTGTCACCCTCTCTACGTGGGTGATGCTGCGGGCTGTGACCTTTATGCTGAGGGTGCTGAACTAAAAGTACCAAACCTGTCCCTTTCAGTGCCTGGTTTGCTTCTGAATGTCGCTGGATTTATAAGGTAGTAGAATCACTCTTTTGACAGATCTGACAGGAAAAAGAGTAAGAAAAAGTAACCCAAGCAAATAAAAACAATTAAACCCACCCAAAAAAGCCCAAACAAAATAAAAACCAAAGAAAAACAAACAAACAAACAAAAAAAAAAACCCCAAAAACCAAAAAAAACCACACCAAACCCGAACAAAAAAAAACCCAAATCGGGGAAAAAAGCTTCTGCTTTTTAAAACAGAGAAAAGTCCCACCTAGTCTACTCCACTGCAGAGTCACGTAGTGTCAATGCTTACCCTCCCATAATCAGTTGTTAGCTATCATCTCCACACTTTGATAGTTACCTCTCACCTTCTTAATCAAATTGTCATAAATAGGTCAGGAATTCTTGCTACTGGTTTTATTCAATAACACCTCTTTATCTTTTACTTGTCCTAAGTCCTATCCAATTTTCTCTTACTTTTCCATGTGCTCTGTTCTCATGACAATCACTTCTGTTTGATTGCTGCTACAAGGCCCTGATTGCAATTCTTCACTGATGAAAGAGTGCCGGGAATTGGGGATTAGGGTTGCATTCCAAATTCTGCCAAAAGCATCCTGACTTCAGGCAGAGCAGTCTGGATACATGTTTGGTTATACAGAATATTAGTTTACTCCAGAAAAAAAGAATAAACAAGAATCAGAAAAATTAATCCCAAAATGACTTTATATATTTCCTGGCAGAATTCACAGGCTATAGCTCACAATTACTTTAAATCTATTTTACCTCTGATAAGGTAGTGCTTCTCTTGTGGGAGGCTGGAGGTGTATCCCTGTTAATGATTGTGAGATTGTCGCTAACAAGCTTTCCCAGAACACAGCTGCTGTCTGACACCAGTCTGATAAGTGTGAACAAACCATTAACAACCTTAGTTCATTAACAGTGGACCAGGTTGGTTTGGCTTCCTTATTTCATCGTGGCTTCATTTTTGCAGATTGCATATATTACAATAGGATTTATCTTAGTAAAAGTATTGGCTTTTAATTGTAGGATTATACTGAGTAACTCCCAGCTCCCCCATGGGAATTCAGCTGTTTTTCCCCACTGACCAAAAGGAGATGAGTTTTCTACTTTCTAGGTTATTGCAAAAGCCTGGGAACTGGGGAGTCCAGATTTTATTCCTAGTCATGTCTGTGATTTACTCTGGGATTTCCCAGCGCCTCAGTTTTACCCGAATAATGGCGTTACTTAACTTTTGATAGGAGTGCTAGGAAAATCCTTGGGTTGTTTGCTGCTTCACTGAACATGAAGTTGCTCCACACTTACTGAGGACAGATCAGTCATTCAACTAATTCAAGCAATAGCTGGAGACACTGTGATTCTACAGAGGGTTACAGCCTGAGTCTTGGTGTGTCATGTTGTGCATAAACTGAGTATCACTGTTTTCCCAGCTCTATTGGGTGCTCTCACCATGGTTTAAATTGGACCATTGGAGGATGCTGTGGCAATCTCAGCAATTGACTCTTATGAGGCTCTCTGCAGCATCCGAACTTCTTTGAGAATCTTTCCTAATTAAATTTCCAATCTGTTTAAAATATTTCTATTGGTTTTATCTATCTCTCCACCCTACCTAAATGAGTAAATATACAAACATACATTCATACACACTTTTTAGACTGTCAATTTCTCTGTCTTCTTTGTCCAGGCTCTCAAATATAGGCACTAAAAATACAATTGCCAAAAAAATCCCAACAATTGAGAAATAAGGGAAAATTTTAAATAGCTGTTCCTTTCACATAAATTGTTCTAAGGAATTAGAAAAGACACCATTGTTTTTATTCAGGAATGATATTGTGAAGCTAACAAGTTATTAATTTTTTCCCAACACCCTCCTGTATATTATCATTATGCCAAGAGTAGGTGTACAATGCTTCCTCCTCTATAGTGAAATTGCTTAGTTATATAATCATATTAAGATGACTAAGGAGAGAAGATAATATTTGGAAAATGCTTTTAGATTTCAGGAGATTTTAGTCCCACATATATATATGAATATACATGCATAATATGTATGTGATACATATATTCTCTCATACATATATATATATACACACACATGCATATAGCTATAGCTCCTTTGTCTCTCCACTGTGCACCAAAAAGACTTTCATAATGTCCCTTTCATAAAACTTACTTCTCTCCAATTGACCAGTTTTAATTACTATTACCTAACAAGGTACAATAAAATTAGTATCAGAGACCAATTACTTAATCAAGCCAATAACATGTTATACCTACACTGCTCCACTGTGTGTATTCATAGCACCAGCAGATGCTTCTGCTGTTCTATCTTTGTTATTTTATTTTTTACTTTCTACCCTGCAGCAGAAGCAGCAGCAGCTCTGATTGCGACAACCAATAGACATGGTTGGCAGGATGAAATGTAAAATAACAAAACCTACAGTCTGCCTTGCTTTGTGGATAATATGCTGCAACAACCAGCCATTTCCTGCCTGTGGCTGTGTCAGCTGAGCCATCCACAGTCCATTTTTTCATTGGTATTATTTTTTTCAGTGTCTATGAAATCTGGAATGGGACACAGCATGCTTGGAATGTGGCCAGGATCCTGTTGAGTTAGTAGAATGGAAAGAAAATAAAAAGTACACTGACCCAATTTCTTTGACTAAATATACTGGGCTATAACAGCAAAAGTTAGGAATATGTTTATTCTTTGAATAATTTTTTAGATTAAGTGGCTTAGGACAATACATTACAAATGCAGATAGAGATCAGGTAGTGAAAGCGACTCATCAGGCTCTCTGTTGGCTTCAAACATCCCTTTACATCCCAGTCTCAAAGATTTAAAAGTATTTCATTTTTTCTTTTTGTTGTTTTTTTTGTTTTTCTACCTAATTTGATTTACCTGAAAGTTTCTGTCATTTTTTTTATTTACCTGTTTTATTTAAAGTAGTTAAGCAAAAAAACAAACAAACAAAAAATCAGTCAGTGTATTTTTCCTTTCTGTGACAAGTACTGACACTTAGGATTTGTGGAGATTGTGCTCCTTACGCTCTGGTGTGAGCAGAAATGCAGCTGGATGCATCTGGAACTGAGGAGAAACATAATAGAACAATCAGCTAGTTTTTCAAATGCAAAGTGGAGGATGCACTTAAAACCTGATGATAATCTAAACTGAACAGCTTGTGCCTACCTTTGGCTCCCCCACACCTGTGCCATTCATGCTGCCATCACAGGCAAGAGTGCTGCTCCAGCACGGAGCGTGCCAAGGGGTCGGCTGCTCTGTTTGAGGAGCTGTGTCCCAAGAAGGACCAAGCAAACCCTCTGACCTCTTTCTCAGTCTCCTCATTCATAAAATGGGGACAATGATCTGCCTCCATCTTTTCAGAACACCTGGGAATATCTGATTGCAAAGAGGTAGAACACAATGGGAGCCAAACTGAACTGTTCTCCAATGCCATATGGCCAGACAGGTTGCCAGCATACAGAGATAAAAAAACCAGATTAAATTATAAAAAGGCCAAACCCAACAAAAACAAAAAGAAAGCCAAAAGCCCCAAGAACAAACAGCAATTAAAGGTTTAATTTAGCACTAATAATCAAAATGGATTTCAGATATGCCTGGCCAAATAAACATTCCCTTGCAGCACCCCACCTGCTGGTACTGGCAGAATAATAATAGTACCTGCAGTACTACTCCAGTACATCCCTGCTTTTGTTGTCTTCTTGAGATCTACAACATAAGGTGCTTATCTTACTTCTCTCCTGCTTTTCAGTTTTCCTTTCCAGAAATCCCTCCCAGAATGCTCAAAAACTCTACAAAGAATTATGCACCAGGTGTGAAGGAGAGAAAAATATCGCCAACCATGTGAATTTGGATTTCACTTGGTCCTGATCTCTTGCCTAATTCAGAGATCATTCAAGGTGAATCCTGAGTTTGTTTTTGGTAGCTTCTGTCCTCAGCAATGTACTCCTTTGTCATGGGACAGAGAGGCCAAGATCTGAAGAGAGAGAAAGGAGGGCTCAAACAGCTGAATCAGGGCAAAAAGTACATTTTGATGAATCTTGTAGATGTTTCTATCCAGGAGAGTTTTCATTTCCGTTATGACCACAGATGAAGATGAGCCAAGGTGCTTTAAAGTATCCTGCTTGACTTGGCAGAGGAATAAAGAAGAGTGGTCTTTCCAGAAGTTCTGAAGACAAAGGCCCACGCTAAACCATGCACTGGTAATACTCCAAACAGCCCCAAAACACAAAAGCAGGAATCCCAGGATCCCAGCAATTTATGGGTTTGGACTCTAGCTGTTTTTCAGGGCAAGGGCTTTCCGTGCAAGAGTTTCAGAGGCAACAGCTGTTTGATAGAACATTCCTGTTAGTAGGGCTGGGTGAGGAGAGCTAGCAGTGCTACATACAAGGCCTGGGCAATAATTTCAGGGAAACACTGTTATTTGGTCCATTTTTATTTCGAACAAGAGGTTTCTTTACATGTGAATCCCCAACCAAAGTCTATTCATTGTAAGAACTGACAGAAGTGAAACTAAGTGAAGGAAAGCAGATGGCTGAAACATGTTGAAAAGAATCAATAGCCCCAGTTCTGATGCATCGATATTTTGGTGTGGACACATTCAGAATTGATGTTTAAATGTCAGCTGGGCCCAATTTGCAGCATTTCAAAGCTGCCTTTGTGTTTTGAATTCAGCAGGACTGAAGGTCAGAAGTTTTGCTAAGTATTTGAATCCAATGGTACATTTTGCAAACATTCATTTTTATTTGAAAATATATTCTTTTATCTTATTCTACTGGTAGTAGTCAAGGTGGAAGAACATAGAGCAGGCATAAATTCAAAGCTTGGTCAAAGGATGACAGTTGCTTATGCTGTCTTGACTCTAACACTCCCATTATTGCTCCTGAAAAACTAGATAGCTTCAAGTCTGATTTTTTCCAGTGTAGAATTATATTGTATTAATAAGTTCCTTTCTGTCCGAATGCCTAAAGACACTATGGCAAATAAAACTCTTCACTGAGCTGGTTGGTTTTGATGTCTGCATCTTTTGTAGTAGAAAGAAGCCTGTGTGGCTATTTAATAGAAAGTGTTGATAGTGCAGAAAAGAAGAACATAAAAGATATGTATTTCCTTCTTAATGCTATACATTTAATTACCAGATTTTCAATTAGCAAAGTCTCTTTAGAACTAACAGAAATGTGAATTTAAGCCATCTGAAGAGTTAGTTATGAAAGTTAAAATGCAATAGAAACAAGAGCTACATGAAATTATATTAAAAATATTCTGTGTATCAACATTCAGTACAATAGCTTGTCTTCAAAATTGATTTAAAGATGTTTTTTAGCCTTTTCAGGGTTACAAAACAATATTTTGGACCTGGAGAAATCATAGTTAAGTTGTCCATCTCACAAATATGAGCAAAGTCCTCCCTTCTTTAAACACAGTAGGGACTTCAGGAAGTAGTAATTGAAATTTAGGCAAAAATGACATTATGAACATGATTTTGCTAAGTAAATTCAAAGGGACAGTTTTAAACCCACTCTAACTGAAGCATATGTCACTCAGTGTGTGCCGCTGTGGTGGCATTCACTATGTGTTTTGCAGAGGAGCAAAGGACTTAATGAACAAGACTAGTCTTCAGAGCTGTTAATAGGCTACAGTTCACTTGGAATTAGTAGGACTGGAGGGTGTTCAGAGTTTTTCAAGAGACTTGCATTTATTTTCATCTCAGCTACCTTACATTATATGAGTGAGAGATGTGTAACAAAATAGAGTACTGAAATTTTACTTTCAGTTCTGAACTGTGAAGAGAGAACAATGCTTGTCACATCTCAAAAAGTCTACAAAGGAATATCCTAAATAGTTAACAGAGACACTAGAAGGAAACAAAATAGAAGAGATTAAAAAAAAAAGAGAGAAATATACCTATATTTATATCTGTAACACAAGGAATCTTCAGAACTTTCTGAGTATCAGAGGAAAAGAATTATCTCAAAATCCCAGGCAGAAAAATGAAATTGAAATTGTGTTTCATTTTGAAGAAAATCTTGCATGTACTTCTGTTGAGCAGAAGATTCTGTTTGTGAGGAGGGGGCTAGGAGATGCACAAGAGGAAAACACTCCCAGCTTGCACGACACAGTCAGGATGCATTGTCTGAAGGATCAGAATAGGATGCAATTATGAAATCATCCAGACATGAAGGTCAGCTTGTCCAGGATTATGGTTAGGAATCAAGCAGGCATGCAGTTAAAAAGACCACCAGAACCAAACACAAAATCAGCTATAAATCCCCATTGTAACAGAAAAATAAAAAAGAAAGAAAAGAAAAGAAAAGAAAAGAAAAGAAAAGAAAAGAAAAGAAAAGAAAAGAAAAGAAAAGAAAAGAAAAGAAAAGAAAAGAAAAGAAAAGAAAAGAAAAGAAAAGAAAAGAAAAGAAAAGAAAAGAAAAGAAAAGAAAAGAAAAGAAAAGAAAAAGGCTGAATTTAAAAGTTAATGTAAGACCTGGTAGCTTGATATTTGAATATTAGAGTAAAATTTGGAGATTCAGCATGCTCTGAATAATATCTAATTGAATCAAAGATGCAGGAATGGAAACATACCCTGAGATACCCTCTCTGGAAGAAGGCTGGGTGCTTCAAAGAGGTCTTTCAGTGCTACGGCGAATCCTTCACCGGGGAAGATGTACTTTATTTAGAAGACTTTAAGGGTTGAAAGAAATTACATGCCATGTTTTGCTTGTCAATCTTACAATTACTTAGAAAACACAAAGTTCTTTTTTGTACTCATTTATTCTGTGTAAGAGGAAAGAATAATTAAGTAGAGCTCTGAAAATCCAAAACAAAAGAAAACAGGATCAATTTCATTGCCATGTGCCCCATTCAGACCTGGGAGGCATGTCTTTATTATTGTGAAAGAAAACTTCATTCACAAAGACCCTTTCGACTTTCTTGGAATGACATTTTACTTGCGGTGATTTTTAGCAGCTGGTTTGTTGGCTTGTTTGTTTGTTTTCATTAGAGGAGTCTGCTAAAGCATATTGACTTAACACAAAGTCACCTTGGTATCAGTTGCAATAGCCCCCAAAGCAGTGCTTGCATTTGTAGCCCTAAGAGGCATTGTGTTCTGATGCTTTTTGAAGCCTTTTGAAAGTTAATGTTGAATCAGTCCTTAACACCACTAACCATGCACCTGCTTCTTGACCCTAACTATTTGAAACATAACACTCTCTATCATTGCTCCCCAAGTCTTTAAAAAAAAAAAAGTCTTATTCCCTACCCTCATATTCCTGTTAGATTTATAATTAACAGTCCATAGCCTTGAGTTTATGACTGTAGTGGTCCCCCCATAGCACGAGAGTCTCAAAAATTCCACTTACTCCATGTGTGCTCCCTGCACTGTGAGCAAAAGGGAGATTTCATCCCTCAGGGTTATTTCAGCAGTATCTTCCACAAACACATCCCTTCTCTAAAAGAAGAAAGGATCTTCCTTTTCATCCAGCTTAACTTTGTCTAGACAACAAATTCAGCCAGGTTTTGTACAGCTGATTTATCTTCCCCAGCTGACTAAGCTAGAGTGAATGTGATTCACAAAGATTTTCTTTTTATCCCATATTTTTCTTTCAAACGTCTCTGGCTGCTTATCTATGCTTGTACCTGGGAAACCTGGGAAACTCTAAGCAGCTATCCCACTCCATAGGCTGAATGCCAGTCACCCCAGCAGGGATACACTAGTGGTAAAATGAGACTTTGGAGAGTCTTATGTGCAACATGCAGTGCAGATGATGCAGATTTCTTTATTTTCCATTTCAGAAATTCTTAGTGCTTCTTTATGAAGAACAGTTTTATCTATAATTCACTTATACACACATGTCTTTACAGCTCAGGATAGGTGTTTTTCTGTATTCTTATTAATTTAAAGAAATAAATACCTTGATGAGAATGACCTTCATTATACTTCAGACCTGATCATTGCTCCCTGTGGGCTCCATTACCTCAGTGAAAGCCAAAGACAAAGTTCACTCAATAATTAGAGGGACTGGATTGTTCTGGTCTGAGAACCTGACACCCCTGCTGTGCTGGATGGCAGTGTACAGATGAGAGATCTGAGAGCTAAGAGACCAAACTAAATTAAGGCTGCCCAAGGTCTGCCTTATATATTAACTTGAAAATAAGGTGGGGGCACAACAAAAAGTGAGTGATCCTTCTCCTAAGTAGCCTTAAATAATTTCCGTTATGCTCAAACAGGTTGATGTTAGCTTTTGTTTGCAATTCAAACCCACAGTAAGATAAGATGAATGTATAATAAAAAATATTGTTGTGTGTCAACTGACAGGTCTAGTACTTATCCAACAAAACTTGTTGCATCTTTGTGTGCAACCATCTGTTTAGAAAAGACATTATGCTTAAGAAATTGTTATAAAATGTGTATAAATGTATATTTGCATAGACACGTGCATGTAAATATGTATGTGTGCATGTATCTGAACTAATCAGTGCATAGCAGGAGTACTTATTTGAAAGAGCAGATCTATTCCTTTTAAATTAATGGACAAAATTTGTGTGTTAAATGGCATTTCCCTTTTGTTACCATCTACACCTGCCCTGAAGGACTGGGTGGAAGCATGACCCACAGCCAGCCTGTGCTGTAACTGTCCTGTTCACCCAGGTGAGGGCCCAGGACAGCTCCTATGATACAGACTGGACACAGGGTTTGTCTGAGTACCTCCCAGAAAGGCTGCATCCAGCTTGGATTTTTGTAAAAACCTGAAGCCATATATAGACATAACTGAGATTTGGGGGCCAACAATGAATGAAGGTGCTTAAAATGCAACTTTGGTGGACTTTGTGCAATGGCAACCTGCTAGTGGGTAACACTGCACATGTCTAGCTGTGACAGGGCTGCTTTGGTTTCATTTCAGGTGAGATACAGTTCATTTTCTTCCTAGAAGCTGGTACAATGCTGTGTTGTGCATTTTGTATGGGAGTAACGTGGATTACATGTTGATGTTTTACTTGTGGCTAAACAGAGCTTACTCTAAGTCACAGACTTTGTGATTTCCCCTGTTCTGCCAGAAAGCAAGTGCACAAGGAGCTGGGAGGGAGCATGGCCAGGACTGCTGCCCTGAACTGGCCAAAGGATATGCCACACTGTGAAATGCAATGCCCAGTATATAAATTTGGGAAGTTGGCTGGAATGGACTCATCACTTTTCAGGGATGGGCTGGACATCTCTCAGCAGGTGGTGAGCAGTTGTACTGTGCATTACCTTTTTTGGGTTTTGTTCCTCTATCTCCTTTTAATAGCTATTATTATTATTATTATTATTATTATTATTATTATTATCATATTATTATTACTGCTGCTGTTGTTATATTCTATTTTGTTTCAATTTTGAAACTGCTCCTATCACAACCCACAAAGTTTACCTTTTCTTTCTTATTCTTCTCTCCACCAGGGAATGGGGTTGGAGTGAGTGGCTGTGTGGTACTTATTTGCCAGCTGGGGTTAAACCATGATGTGCAATAGGCAACAGGGGTGAATTTTGTGGCTTCTGTGGTCTTTCTTAATGTGTTATCTCTCTGGAGCAAGTCTGCTTCCTTTTCAGCTTCCAGCATCTGTCTTTGTGGGCACCCAGTTAAGGCATGTGGCCCACCTGCAATCCCAAAATCAGGAACAGCTACTGCATTCTATTTGAAAGTGGTCTTGAAGTACACCAATCTGTATCAGCTGTAGAGGGCACTTTCCAAAATGTGGTTCAGGCCATTTAATTTTTAATATGTGTTTTTAAGGACCCCAGTTTCCCAAAGATTATATTAACAACCAGCCCCTTGGTTAGGTGGCCCTGGGGAGGGAAGCAGGAAGGTGAGGCTGCCTTTCATCTCTGTTTTTGAAGCAATGTGTCTGCGCAGAGGGGAACATCAGGCTATTCCATCTAATTTTCCAGCTTGTCCTTTTGAATCAGATTTCTGACTGAGGGGAAGCAATCAGCAGAGCTGGTCTCAGATGCCTGAAAAGTGGGTGTCTGTCTCTCTGGGCTCCCTGAGTAGCCCAGCCTGCCCTCATTTGAGGGCATGTGGGTCCTGGGCAGGCAGGAGGGGTGAGTCATTTGATTATACCCTTCTATTTCAGTTTTTCAAGGGGTTAGAGCAGAACATAGCAGTATTGGGGGAAGAAGTGTAACTGTGAAGGTACACAGGACAGAATGGCAAAGTTCACATTCCAATAGTGCTGTCTTGAGCAATTGTCACCTCTTCATTTATTCCACAACAGCCTTTCTTTTCACTATCATTTATGCTAGTTAAGTTTTCAAGTGGAAGCAACTCCTCTATTTAGGGTTCAAGAAGCAACAGTGTCCAGAAAAGTAAGGGTGTGGCATGGAAAAATAGCAGTAGGAAAGGAAGGTAGATGGGAATTCTCAAAACCATTTTAAATCTCACTGTTGCTGAGCAAAAAGCTATTAGCAGAGTAATATTAGCAGAGTGTGCCATTAATTGTTGACATCATGACAGCAAATGTCTTCTTGATTCTCCATCTAGTTTTTTGCCGTCTTTCTTGGATGCAGCTCCTTGGCTTTTTTCCCTTCTTTGTCATTTTGCCAGCCTCTTTTTGGATCCTCTGCTCACAGATGTGTTTCGTGCTATGGCCACCAAGGCCGTAGGATTCCTCCTGCTCTTCTCTGACACCTTGTGTGTTATACTAGCTGAAGGAGTCCTCTCCTGCATTTGTTTCTTCCTGGTGGTGATTACCCCTCTGTCTCTGACACATTCAGTGCTGTTGGGTGTGTAAGAGCCACCTGTTGGCCCTGCCTGGGGACAAACTGTCACCAGCCACCACCCACTCCTGTTTGCATGGCCGTGGGTGAGGCAAGAGGAGCAAAATGTACAATGTGTTAATAAGAAATTTATACCATATTTGACTGCATTACTCTATTGATGGCTGCCAAGAATATGACTGGCATAACTTTCTTGGGTCTTTCTCTGATCTCAGATGTAAATTTGATATGTGTTCAAGCAAACACATATTTCAGGAGAATTTTAAAGAAAAATTTATTCCATATATAGCTGTATTACAAGTATTTACTTAGCTGAATTGAATTCTAGCCATCTTCACAATTTCTCTTTGTTTAATGTGAGCAATCACCTATAGCTGTACAACTAATTTTTGGAATCAGACATTTTAAAATCCTAGATGTGAGCTTCCAAGAAATTTACTCTTGCTCTTGTGGGTGTTTTTGTTTGTTTGTTTGTTTGTTTGTTTGGGTTTTTTTGGGGGGGGGGGTTGCCTTAACACATGGTACTGAGATCCTATTGCAATGGACAATTTGAACCAAACATCTGCCCAGCCCTCTTTTATAAAGAACATTGTGCCATCTTTGTGTCAAACTTTAGAAATGTTGCCTTACAGGAGTGTTACACCACCATTCCAGCTAATTCCTAAATGTAGTGTGTTTAATACTCTTGGATAGTGCTTTCACTTTTGAAAGAGGAAATTTTTGGAAGAAACAAGGCAGCTAAGTAGGTCAACAGGAATTATTTATTTCTATTTGCTTTTATAAACACCTTACTCTAACATATTGTGGCATCAAATGTGCACACATTCTCAATTTGCAGTTTTTCATACTTGATATATGCTTTGTCTAGACAAATTTCTATACTCCCTCTTGATGGAAGACAGAGTACTGACACAGTTTAAGTAAATATGTGATATTAGTGGCCATCATTGCTCTTACAACTGGTGAACATGCAAACTGCCTCACTTCTATGTGTTCTACAGGAAACATAAAAACTTAAAAAAATTTCTTAGATAGAAGAGAAGGAAAGTAACAAAATAAATAAGTTTGGATTCTGAAAAATATATATTAGAAAATTTCTTCTTTGCACAGGATGAGTGAAAATTAAAGAGAGAGAGCAAAGAAGCAGTGAATTGGAGAAGCTAAGGTGAAGGGGAGTCCTGAGCCCCTTTGCTACCATGTGTCCAGGTAAAAGACTGCTTTATTTTCTGAGATGAGGTCAGCTTCATTATTCGTTTGCTCTGAGTCAGAGATCGACAGTAGAAATACCGGTGTGCCTGGCAGAAAGGAGTCAAAGGAGCACAAAGCAGCAGGGTGACAAAGTGGTGTACTGGCTCCTGGTCTGAGTTGATGTCACACAGGGCTGCATGACAGCATGTAAAAAAGGAAATGCAGGAATTGCAGGGAGCAGGGAACTCTTCAGAGGACTAAGGGTCCAGCGCCTCTGAGCTTTCCTTAAAAGAAATGAAACAATGAAGAAAAAGGTACAGTAGCAGATAGCACTGAAAGTTGAAGGATTACTTAACTCCAAAGCTATATCATTAGAAAACGAGTTGAGAGAAAGGAGAAATATCAAGGGCTAGAAAAGGAAGGCTGGGGAAGGGGGAGAGTGAAGACAGTTGTGGATGACATCTTGCAGCCTAAGAAGAAACAAAAAAAATATTGTTGCTTCCCAGTCAGTCACCAGGACAACAGCAGATTGAATTTGGAACTGCCTGTAATAATTTAAAACTGCTTTGTCTTGGTTGGATTATTATGTTGCTTTTCCTGCTTTTGTTAGATTCATTAGCTTGGCAGAGCTTCAACCAGAAGGGCAAGGTAAGAGAAGAAGAAAGGGGAATTTTTGGAAAAATTAGTACCTACAAAACTACGCTAAGAAAATACTGGTGAACTCAGCACTCTTGTTGCTTTGAACACCTTTTGTGCTGTGATCTCTTCCCAGGGTTAAGAGAGGTGCACACAAAGAGAAGAGACAATGAGATCCTTCGCTGCTGTACGAGGACCTCCTGCTCCCTGTGTCCACTGCTGATCTTAAGCACCTAAAAAGAAAGTTCAAGTTCTGCTGGGATCTGGTAGGACCCGACTCCTTGGCCCTGACAGCCCACTGGAAGGAAAATCATGGTGTTTGCACCACTGGAAAACAGGTAGCAGTCCCAGAGCTTGTGGAGGTGGGCGGTGTTAATGGAGCTGAAGCATGGTCCTGCAGAAGTTGCGTCTGGTACATTTTGAAGGCAGGAAGGATAGGAATAATGGGGTAGCTGCAAACAGCTGTCTGAAAAGACCAGGTCAAAAAGTAACCTAGTGATGGCATAGAAGAGATGGGCAAACATCAGGCAACATGCTGCACTTAGCCATTCAGCTGTCTGAAGGATGGAGTGATGGAGACTGGTAATGAGGGAGGGTGCCCTTTCACAGCAGACAAACAGCTGAGTGACTAAAATCCCATTAGTCCATTCCTGCTGTGATAGCCACACCTGTTAGGGGCAAAGTTGGTAAACTGCACACATGGGCAAATTTCTCACCATATGGTCTAATTTCTTTTGGAGCCAGTGTGTGGTGAAATGCAGAAGAAACCATCCTACAGCATGCAAATAAAATGCAGTGCAATGGCACTGGTCCTTTTAGGCTTGCTTTTTCAAAAGCCAAAGGTTTTACTAGGAATTGGCTGTCCTGCAGACTTAAATTTCTGGGTCATGTCAGATGGATATTAAAACTTTCAAGCAACAATATTAAGAGGGTACTAATGATTGTAGGGAAAACTCTTTTACAGCTCTGAATTTTATCCTAATATCCAACTTTTGAATAACCTAAAAGGGTGGAGATCTGTCTGTTCTGCTCCACCTATAAACCTATCCAGTCTCATGACAAAATAGCCACATTCCACTCAAGTATTAAAAAACCCCAAACACCGCTGATTCCTCCATCCTCACGGCATGCCCAAGTTTTATGGCTTCATTAAAGTGACAAATGTGAGGAAGAAGCAGTTTGGTATGTGTCATGCTTTGCACATTGTACTGATTTTATTACCTCTAACATTTTAAGGTGTCAGGATAAAAACATCCTATCCCTATGCATACAAAGAACTTGTTCAATATGGTGGTTTCTGAACAGTTGGAATCATAAATGTATTTGTGTAAATTATTCAGTATTGTAGCCTGTTTGGGTGGAAGCATCTATTTATTTGCCTGTATTTTCTTGACTTGTAGCTTTCCCTTCCAAATATATTATGGCAGACCTCCCTTTCCCCCTGAGGCTGGGGTCAGCTTATTGTGCTGTTTTAGGATTACAGTAAATAAACTTACAGAAAATATAAACAAGAAAAAGAAATGGCAACTTTGAGCCACACATCATTTATCTTTCACTTTTTCTTTCGTCTACAGCTATTACTTTAGTCCTTTATGAACCCCAAAGACTCCTTACTCTACTGTGGCAAGCACTTTGTGAATTGTTTATTAGCTTGGAAAACTGTTTCTGTCTCTCAGGACAGGTGTCAGTAGAAGATATCTGGGGCGAATACTTTGTGAAGAAAGTACCTTTTTGCCTTAGGAATCAATGAACTATTCCAAAAGATCCAACGCTCTGAACCATGCTGAACTGAAGACCAGCAAAATGTTACCTTCCATCTCTTCCAGTGACTTTAGTGCTGTCTTCATTATCATCCTCTGTTCTCCCTTGCCAATTCACTCAGCAGTTTGCCTCCTGTGCTACACACCAGCTGACAGATGTATCCTTTTCATTTCACATACTCTTAAAGCCTTGGGCACTGCTTTCTGGATATATTTATACAGCTCTGGGACCCAGTTGCTGGAAAAGTAGTTTGTACTGAATATTTGTTACATGTTCTACAAGATCCCACACACTATTACTTTGCATAGAGAAAAGCAACAACAAAAAAATTGCTGGTGCCTTTGCATTTATTTTGGATGAAACTTAAACAGTGAACCTTGCTGACAGTACAACTCATTCTGAAAGTATTTCAAAGTTACCCTCCATAGCAGCCTGGCTTACATAACTAAAATTTTTCATATATGCCAAAATTTTCATAGTGCCTTCAGAACCTACCTACCACCAAGTCTCTTCATGTCCCACAAGCAAATAGAGTAGGAGAATATCTTCCTCTGCTCGCCACAAGACATTTCTTGTGCCCTTAACTCAAACAGTGGTAGAGGAAGGACATCTGCAACAAAACACACCACTGACTCTGTCCCACCATGTTAGTCAGGAAGAGCAATCAGTTTTGTGCTAATTCTGCTGTTGTAATTTCTTCCCCTTATTTTAGTCAACACTGGGCAAAGTGTGGAACTGATATACAAGTCAGTTGGTTTTATGTTGAAATTCTCTCTATGTGCATTTCACTTTCAGCATACCTTATAGATATGTTAGCTGTCTATTGAATAACCATTTCATGGCTCTGCCAGAGGAAGGTGTCAGAATCTGAAGGTTTTTTTGCCAAGTGTTTTACCACTGTTTTCTCATTTAGATGGTCTGCTAGAAAAAGCGATAAACACAGAATATTTGAAAAATGCCACAGCAGAAGCCTTAAGGTAAACCAGCTGGCCTTTGCTTCAGTTTCTAGGGCAGCATTTTAATAAACATTAGTCATGGTGATTATGGAACGTTTTTATCAAGGATACATCATTTCCAGCATTATCCCATTTTTGAGTCTATATTAGCATAATAACTTGCATTATTAGTATAATTTGAGACATTTTAAGGACATGGCTGGAAAATAAGAAGCTCAGGCTGGAAAGCCTCTGATTGCCAATTGCTTGTCTTGCTTGCCAGGGCCAATTAACATATTTCTTCCATTTTTGCCTTTGTTTGCCTTATCAAAACAGGAATGTGCAGCAGACTTTCAGAATCACTTAGGCTCCTTGTTCAGGCTTTAGAAGCACATAGCAACACGGAGCACATTCATGCAGATTAAGTGCTCTTTGGAGTATTAGAAACCACTTAATCTGTATAAATATGCTTCAGGTTGTTCAGCTTTTACAACACCTTGAGAAGGAACTGCAGTGGTTCAGAAAAGTGTGTGATGCATTATTTAAAAGAAGATATATAGTCCATGATAAGTTTATCTTTCAAGTGACTATTGTCAGAATCATACTTTATATTTTTATATTTTGGACTTCACTGCACTGTGTTAATGTAAGTGACAAAGGGATTTTCCTATTATATACTCAATTACTCTCAAAATTCTGGTTTTATCACTGTTGATTTAGAAGATAAACATGAGAGATGTATAAGTACTGACTAATTTTACTTTACAAATTTGTGCAGCAGGAAAAATTTACATTTTTAAACAGAAAAAGGTAAACAGTATTTATTTTCTCACTGAGTTGATATGTTATTCCATGCATAAAATACCTTTTTAGCTTCCATTGACTCTAATTTTCATTTGCAGTAGAGCTGAAAAGAATGAGGTATGAGACAGGACTAAGAACATCATATTGTGATGTTAGATATTTTGCTTTTGGGGTTTACAGTGTCATTTAGTCTAATAACTCTTCATAGTACAGTTTAATTATTGCCGAAAATAGAAAGCATGGTTGCATTGTGCAGCTTTCCCAGAGGATGTCTTATGTGTCCTGAGATAAATTTAAGCTCTATATTTTAACATATGTGCAACTGTAACTGTGTCGCATTCTGAAATCCTTTGTTAGACAAATGATTGCAGCAGCCATTAATAATTGGAAAGTAACATGGACAAGACAGTGTTCATCTTAAAACACTGACTCCAAAGAAGTAAATAAGACTTTTCCAGACTGGATACCCTCATGAAGAATTCAATATATTGAATTCCATTTTTTTTTTTGTGAAAACGCGGGACTTTTAGCATCGATAGATATCTATTATAGGAAAAAAGCCTACACTCTTCTCAAAGGATGATGTAGTAACTGCCTCTCTTCCCTACTTGTAACTGCCTCTCTTCCCTCTCTTCCCCCTCTCGGGAAGAGAATTAGTGGGCAACATCCTTCCCAGCTGTGGCAAATAAATGCCAGCTGCTGGAGGCCACTGCCAAGTGTTCTACCCTTCACCAGAGAGCTTCTTCATTTGCTGAGGAGGCACCACTGCAAGTCAATGCACCCAAGTTCATCACTCCTGGAGATTATACTAGATGGGCCATAATATCCACATGGTTTATATTCAGGTCCCAGAGGAACACTTCCCTTGGCAATATGATCTTAACCTCAGTGTAGCTGTAAGAGCAGCTGCCAGGGCTGATGTTTCTGGCCCTGATACCTGCACGGAGATGGGGGGAGCAGGGGAATTCTTATTTGCAGGCTGAAGACTCCTTTGAAAGATGTTTAGTAACACAAATGGGACTTGAAAAGGGCAGAAGAAGGCCTGGTTTTGGAGACAGAGTTGAATTTTAACCTTCCTCTTCTCCTTTTACATAAAATAACCAAGGACATGACTTTAGCTGTGAAAGAAACTGTTGTGGGTCTGCTCTGGTCATTTCATTGTCCCTGTAAAGAAGTTTTTTGTTTTAAAGATATTTGCAATTTTTTTTTTCTTTTGGTAAGAATTCCAAATATTCTCTTTCGTAAAAATAAATCTAAAGAAACTATAAAGAAGCTTTGGAAATTCTAATATTTTGCTGTGATATTAGTCTCCAGCTGCAGTAAACTAAACTGGGTGAAAAAGGCTTCTCAAATTCAAAATGGATTAGAAAAATGCAATTAATAAATTAAATCAATTGGATTCAAAAAGAAGACATTTAATTAAGGAAAATGTCCTAATTTTAATCAAATTTAAGGTGCAGGTTGCATTGTTTTTGAAGCACACAAAAATACCAAGAATTTTTCCACTGTAAGTTTGGAATTAATTCCCTGGGTTATATCCAGTGCAAACACTGAAATGTTATATGACCTCTATTGCACAGAGGTCCTTTGCCAAAAGCTCATTGCAGTAATGGGCTTTAATATTTTTTGCATTGGATTTTACTCTACTGTTAGTTTTATCATTCTTGATCTCAGCAAATGTGCTTTATTGTCTGGATCATTTAATTTTGTTAGGCAAACGTGCTTCATTTTTTAATGACAAAATGTTAGCATACTCTTCAATAATAACTGTTTTTCCTTTCAGAGCTACTCATGCATAAAGTCTAATCTTTTGTAGTTGAAGGAAGATGTTCTTTAAGAACTGATTTAGGGTCTGCCTTTGTTTTACTAATTTTTAATTACATGCAGTCAGACCCAATTAATCTGAATTAGCATGCAAAGCCCCTTTTTAGAACTAAATAAAATCAGATTAACAAGTAAAGGATACATACAAGGATGTGTTCTAAGGTTGGTTAAAAGTTAAATCCTTCTTATTCTTAAACATACAGACATTTCTGTCTGCACCATTTATGTATTCTAATTGGGTACACAGTTTTGCTGTGTAACAGAGCTTTAATTCCTTTTGACTTTTGAGCAAAGCATCTAGGCATCATAATAATATTATGCAAGGAAATGCCTTTGCAGGGTTTTATAACTGGAACTGGACTTAACAATATCAGTTCAGCCAATGCCCTTATGGATACAAGTGCATTTAAAGAGATGGCATGATGTTGCAATTTCAGAAGTCATGTAAGTTTTTTAAAGAGTACCTAATGCAACCTGGTAAGAACTAAGAGCAGCTGCTATTAGGGTGAAGACCCTACCTTTCCTCCAAGCTTTCTTCTGCTCTTGCTCCTGGTTACCCACTTTGTACTGGCTTTGGTGATGGATCTCAACACAGCACCTCAACAAAATAAAATGGCAGAGCACAACCTGGGAAAAAAAGTGTATATGGAATTTTTTATTTGTAAAGCAAACTGAAGAAATTTTCCTAGGGATCAGCCAATCACTGAATCTAGTGAGATGGATGGGAGAGGGTAAATAGCTAGTGAAGCAACATGAAGGGGAATAGAAGGAAGGAAGGAAGGAAGGAAGGAAGAAAAAAAAGATAGAGCAAAATCTGTCTTTCAGGCATTGGGGACCATTTTTCACTTCAGTCACAGTGTGGGACTGTTCTCTAAGGAGGCCAAAGTCTTCAGCTCAGCTGTGCTTGAACACCCTGTTTACCTCGCCGAGCAGTGTCAGTAAATTCAGCTGGATTTAAGTATCCGCTTTAAGCACAGGTAGATTTGACCATCCATTGTGGGCATCCAATTAAAATGTTTTCTGGCTGTGGTTCACACACATGCCCCTGCCTTGTTGAAAGCATACAACTCTCCTGGTGTGTCGTTAATAGGAGCAAACCTGCTCTTCTCTGGGCAGAGGCCACAGGTATGCAGAAACCTCCTTGGAGACTATTGCCTTTTTAAATTGCTTGCAGACTATTATACCACTACTAAACATTACTTCTAGTTGTAAAGAACTACACAGTATAGTAACTCTACATCTCATCTCTATGTTTCTAAGCCAAAACATGGCAAATTGCACTGTTAGCATTTTGATGGGGAAAAAATATTAAAAAGCTTTTCAAACACAATGGAAAAGGTTACTGTATCAGGATGTTGGTTATTTTAATTTGAAATGATAAATGTGCATCTAGTAGAGGACAAAAAAGCCTTTATACTTGAGTAACCCGTGCCCTATTTATATGACATTTTGCCATGATCTATTTCCGTACTGTGTACAATAAAATACAAATGACTCAAATTCATCAAGAGGGGATTAATTGGCTTATAATAGGGGATCTGGCTACTATACTGGCAAGCCGCCAAAAGGAAAGATGAAACAAGTTTGTGGAGAAGGGGGCATAAAATGCATGAGCGCAAAAAGCCAGCAACTATAGGAATAAGTTTATATGCAAGCTAAGTCCAACTATGTGACCTGGCTTATATCAAAGAACAGTAGTGACATTATGAGATTCCCAACATGGAATTATTTCTATGAGTCATTCATATATTTAATTTTATTTAGGCTGAAACTGAATTGCTTGAGCAGACAAGTGGAGTTTTGATATGGCTGTTTGGAAGCTGTAGAAACCCAGATGAGCAGAAACCATAACCGTGCTAGCATGCTGATCACATCTTTTCAAGCTGAGAGGCCAAACACTGCAAATCCTTAGCTCTCTGATTAGACATTTTGTTTAGCTGGGGCCTAAGTCAGGAAAACTCATTACTCTTTTCTTCTTTTTTTTACTTTTCTATTTTCCTATTTTTTAAAGACTAAATTCTGCATTCATTTCTCGTTCTACTGTAGATTTTCAACAATGATCACATTATTGGTCAAATTCAGACCCCCTTTCCCATCCCCCATCTGGAAAGAACAAACAGTTTCTTACAGTTTCTTAAAAATATGCTGTTGCACTTATGAACTTTAGCTGTCAGGCACTTAGATGCAATGTTTTTCAGGGGGGAATACAATTCTGTCCATTTCAGTGCTATTCCGCTTACCCTTAATTCTCCTCCTTCATTCTGGATAAATAAAAAGATTAATTCCCACACATTCTTGAAGCTCTGCTTGGCTCTAAATTAGATCAAGTTGGGAGTTTTGCTCATTACAGCTCTTCTTCCCTGCTGGCAGAGAGATTCTTCTATTTGTCACTTGTATTCTTCCTGTCCTCCTGTCCTTACAATTCGATTGTAAAACCCACATGACCATCACTCAACCAAAGAACAGACTTTCAGGGCTTTCGAACATGTTTCTTTCTGTAAAAAGTGTACAAATAAACAGACATTACTCCCAGACAAACCCTTACACCGCTAATAAAGTTTTAGATGCACAGAAAATAATGCAGTTGAAAATACAGCGGAGCACAAAATTTAAATGCTGCTTATCTCATTAGAATGGCATTTCAGCATTTCAGAGTGCCAGCGTGTCGCTTCTGTTCTGTGGGCTCTCCCCTTCAAGAAGAATTACTGTCTCTCTTTAGGCAGTCATATTCCACGACAACAGTTCCCACCATGTTTTTAATGCATATGTATATATATCTCAGGCGTAGAAAAAGCTATACATAGGATGAATCATCTGTTTCATAAACTCAACTGTGCTGTTGTCAGAACCTATAAAAATAATGTGACAGGCAGGCCTCAGCAGAGTGTCTATCCACCAGCTATTGTGAAGACAATCAACTACCTTCAATCTTCATCATCTTGGCTAGAAACCTGCCCCTGGAAGCCCGGGAGAATACAGACACGCAGGAAGCCAAAAGTTTGACAGATCTGATTTTTCAATAACAGGAATATGTGTTCCCTAGCAGAGGGTTTTGAAAACACCTTGTCAGTCCCACCTTCCTGTTTATACTGAAAGAGCTCCAGGCTGAGCAATTTTGTTGATTACAGCACCAGTGTGACTGGCCAATATGATACCATCTAGAAGCACCTCTGCTTTATAAACCTTGCAACCTTTTTAAGAGCATGCTGAAAGTTCATGCAGACTCGTGAGGTATGGTATGCTCCTGAACATGAGCACACACACAGGAGTCTCTTTCCTGCTTGTCATTCTAGATGGCCCCTGACAAGCACCACTGAAAAGATTTTTCAATAGTTGAATATGTTCATATTATACTCAGTAAAGTCAGGTTGAGATTGGTAATGCTTGCTTTTTTCTCACAAAGCCAAATAGCAAAGTAGAGTGGCAAAAGATGGCAGTAGGTTCTGGTCTTCTTTCACCAGAAAAAAAAAAATTAAAAATTCAACACTCTTCAATCCTAATGCACAGGATTTTTTTCTTAGAAAGGTGCTTAAATACCAGGAGTGGTCAACACAAAGTGACCAAATCACACAACAAACTGGCTAAAAAACTTTTATTTCTGTGGACAAGGAGCCAAGAAAATTAGCAATATTATCCCCCCCCATAATCTCTAAACGATTTGAGTGGCCAATGTGGACATGGGGATTTTGATTATCACTAGATCAGTAAGACTGATATTAATTTTATCATCATCCAAATGGGTAAGAACAATAGTAAAATAACTGCCAAAACAATTTTGGAAATTCATACAAAGCCTGTTTTAAAATTACAAAAAAGCAAAAATAATGTTGAATTCAGCTATCAGAAAGTAAGACTGATGTCTGCTATGCAATTATGTGAAATTCTATGTGATTTTGTTTGATGAGGTTTATGAGTATGTGCTTCTTAATAAATCCTTCTATATTTGCACAGTTGAGCTGAATTCCATGGAAGAAACTTGGATTTAGAGGAAATTAGTAGGTTCTTATACTGAAAAGCATTTATGAATGAGAACAAGAAATTGTATACATCTTTCTCTTTTAATTGAACTATTATGTTCCTTAAGGACGTTTAACAACAATTTGATACATGCTTGACCTTGAGCACTTATTTGGGGTTCTCTTTAATGATATGCAATTTGTCATTTGATCTAGAGCATAGGCTTAAGCCTCTTCAAAAGTGAAGATAAATTTCCATAATGCAGATTTATCTGAAATTCAGATAAGACATAGACAGGTGAAATGTTATATTATGTTGATATAGTGTACATGGCTTTTTCTTCAAAGTTTTCACCTGTCAACCCCTACATCCTGGTTACCATATTCAGAGACACTGAAAAATTCAGAAAAGAATAATTTTCTTTTCCTAAATTTCAGTAACCTCAATTCTGCCTAAATATGAGACACAAAGCTGTCTGAAAGAGAATTAATTTTTAATTTAAATTAACATGGAATTGTAATCAATATTTGGCTAGTACAGAGGCATTTTTGAAAGTGAAAAATGTGTATTTAATAATAATACTTGTGAAGGTAGAGAGCATGTAAAGGGTGACTGTCTGGTGAGATGAACTCAGCCACATTTCTGTTTCCCTTGTTCAGCACTGGAAGTCCCCTTGCTTCTTTGAGAAACAGCTTGAACAAAACACTAATGAATATACATAGACGATGAAATAAATCCTGTGCTGGCAGAGGTACAGATTTTATGACCTAATAGGTCTTTTCTCTCTCCAAAGGCTATAATTCTCTAAAAAATGAATCCCTTTCCATAGAAATGTGGGTATCTACAGCACAAAACAATATTATTTTACAGAGTGATGTGACTTGGTTATACTATGTGGAGATCACCTGCACTTTGAGAAAGGTAGAAAATTAAGAGATAAGCAATCTGTTAACAATAAAGGCCCCAGGAGTGTAAATGACTTCTTTTTTTAACTACCTTAAACAATTACCCCATTTCTAGGCAACCCAGCCTGCTGCCTGAATAGTTTTGTGTTTTCCATAATCCCACTAAAGTCTTACAGAGTCTTGCTGAATTTAATTTCTTCAGTTTTCTACTTGTATCCTTGTACTTTCTCAAAGCAGCCATTAATCTAGTGATGTTGAATTATAGAGAACCTTTTGATTATAGTGCTACAAAACACAAGGAACCTTCAATTGAGGCTTCTACAGTAGTCAAACCAGCCTCATCTACTTCTTTATGTGGAATTACAGAAACCATGTGACATGGCACACATTCCTCACCACTTTGGCAATCCAAAACATTGTTTAAAAAAGAAGGTACTCTGGCACTGCACATAATTCCCAGAAATACAAAGAAGAAAATTTCAGAAGAGTATGACTCAACAAACGGACTTAAAAGAAAGATCTGCTTTCATTTCCTGCTGGAATCAGTAACAAAATAAATTTAGGGCTCCCCCCCCACCCCCCGCTTCCTGCATCCTTCTTATTTTTTGACCAGCATTAAAATCAACTCTTTCCAATACGGGCCAAACTCTGCTGTTGTTCATTTGGTACAGCTTTCCTTTGTGCTCTAGGCTAGACTATGCAATTAATTTTTACCAAGTGTCTGCTGTGTAATTTTACTGAAGATCACTAATTTTTACTGAATTCCTCTGGATAATTTTATTCAGGTCTGCTCAGCAGGAAGCTGCTCTGGGTTCTGCTCTGATGGTCTAGCCAAATGCTGGATGGATGCTGCCCTCATATCTGGAACAGGAGCAGCGCACTGCAAGGGCTTCTGAAAAGAGCAGGGCATGTTACAGATACAGTGGCAGGATGTGCCTGCAATCTGGGTGAGGTCTGCTTAAAAATGCTTTTATTCCTAATCCATCTGGAATCTCTTGTTTGAGCTGATGCAGTGTGCATTTTATTAATCTGATGTTTTCTTATCCCACATCGGTGTAATTCCACAAACTTTCAGAATTTTTTTTTGTTTCATAATATTGTTAAGAGGGAAGAAACATATCCTTTACTCAAGAGTTTTTTCTCAAACTTAGAGCTCACTGTCGGCCACTTGTGACAGTTTATCTGACAACCTCTTTTTGATGTGATGCTTATATTATTTGTGAATGCATTTTGTCCTCCTTTTCCATAACAGGTTAAACTGTAGATATTTCAGTGCCTTGACTTAATGAGGTCTTTCCTAACCTAGTAAGCATAGCTTTCTACTTTCTATGTATGAAATAAAAAGTGAACAGATAAAAAGAGATTTTCTTCTTCCTTTTCATGTGAATAACATTTTAATAAAATTGTTGGTAAATTGTATATGTGTGTGGAGAATAAAGACAATGGAGTCACGTATCTAAAAGTCATTTTGAAATCCAGAGGGGCTGGAAGTACTTCAGGGAGGGAAGATCAATTCTTCCTAAAGTCTGAAAACTTAATAAAAGATTTCAATTGTCCATCTACTTCAATTGTAACATCTACTTTTGCTTCAAACCATTGCTTGACATATTCATGTGTGTATTTTCCATATGCTCCCTTGAATGAACTGAGGAACCAGATGATGAAGGCTTTGCTTCTGAAAGCACAAATTCCTTTTTGAAAATCAGGAGAAATTGTTTCAAAACTCCAACTACATAACTTAGGAGGTATAACCCTAGTGCTATGGATACCAGAAATCTCAGCATGGGAAGGTTTTCCTCTTGTCCCCTTGATATTTTACAGATTCTGCAATCAATGCTGTCTTCCATCTGTAATAAGGAGTCGAGAAGAAGAAGAAACTTCTGTCATTTACATACCAGCTGAATCCACAAAGCCATTTAAACACTTATTTCTCATTGATTTTTATTGAGCAATGGCTCCTAAATGCTTTTGTGGCTCTAGCAAGTAATATTTTCATTTCTTTATTGAGAAAAAGGTAATTTTATGGTCAAATTCCTTCAAAAACCAAGAATATTTGTGCCCCCGTAATGCATGATTTTGAAAACTGGTCAGTGTGCTTTACTGCCGTGCTCAGAAACATAATTGCATATTTTATAAAGCATAATTCATATTAGCAGGCTAAGGTAGAGAACAACCTAGATCTCTTATTTTGCATGGTTTCCATATTACTACATTTTGCAATATGTTTGGCAACATTAGCAATTAAGTACCATCATGACTCTGAGAGGGAATTAGAAATAGCCTGGGTCTGGTCTTCCAGCTCCTCTTGTGCTTCTTTAGAAATATTAAACAAATCTCAAATGGTGTTTGTCTGACCTATCAGACTAATTTTACATCTTCTTTCTGTAGCTGGGGCAATGCAGAACAGCCAGAGCATGCTGATGACTTTGCCTCATTAATTTTAGTGAGGCAGTGGGTCTGGAGGTTGTTTAATACTTCTGGACTGAAGCTTTCTCTGCCTCTTTGGAGGCCTGATGAATGCAGTTGGCAGTGCCATGACTAGAGCACCAGTCTTCTGACTAATGCTTCTTGGAGCCACACTGAAACACAGCAATGAATGCAGCTATCCAACAATCAAAAAGTACATCCTGTCACCCTTTTATTTCCTTGCTGCGCTTTATGGCCAGCTCGTTTTCACAGAAAAAAAATGCTCCATCTTTAGGAGGCAAAAGGGAAATCAGACCCTGTGGGCAATGGTGGAGGAGCAAGTCTGCTCTGCCAGCTTGCAGCGGTCCCATGTGGGGCAGTTACCACATGTTTGAATCACTGAAGGAAGTTGTTCTATTTACCTAATTCTTACTATACAAGAGCAGTGCATGAAAGAACCTGTGGGGAAAGCCTCAGCTGCTGTTACAAGGCTTTTTAAAGTATCTTGCAATGTCAAGAGTCAGTTTGGACCTAGTATACCTTAACTTCATGCTTAAGATCAATGGGGCAACCTTAACATAAAAATGAGGAATGCATAACACTATTAATCTGAAAAAGTACTACATTTAATGACATATTACCTAAAATATATTGTCTGCTGGTTTCAAAGTTAACACAAAAATATAACATGCAGGTGGCTCAGTCTGTGAAAAAAGGTTTATGTCTAGAGGTTGTCCTGGTTGTTACTGGAACAACATCAAACTCTCTTGTATCCATAAATATCAGACTTTGGAATGCTCCAGAGCAGGGCCAGCTATAAAAAAAAAAATGTTGTTTGCTATTAAGAAACTTTGTGCACTAGTCAAACAAGATAATGGAATTCTAGGAGTTGGCCATGAATACATAATTGCATGAACTAAACAATTCTATGATTCTATGATTTCAGCATAGACACTGTAAGGTTTAATATTAAGAAGGCATCATGGTATTTAACAAGCTATCCTTCTCAAAAAGAAATCAGATTTCAAATATTTTAAACTTATGGTAAACTGAAGTTATCTGGTAGTACTAATCATTAATCTGCATTACTGAGATACAAGCCAAACCCATATATTTGTCAGTCCAGGGAAAATCTTGAGTTACTTAAAAACAAACAAACCAAACTAAACCAAAACATTTTTTTTTGTCAACAATGAACCATTATATGTTACTACAGGAGGTATGAGCTCTGACCCTGCACCAAGCCCAGCCATCTCAAAATTCTACAAGTATATGATTACTCAAATCCTTCCTTCTGACTAAAACTTCACATTTATTTTTCAAAATGGATCTTTTGTGCTCCTTCCCCATTATCTGCTCTTACTAACTGAAAATTGCTAGAAGTGCCAACCAGACCACAGACGGGATGAGACAAAACTCTAACACTTCAAGGTTCAAGTGCCTCTGAGGCAGCAGCAGCCCTCACCAACCTCCCAAAAGAGCCCATGGGAGACATCTCCACCAGTCAATAGTCACCTGTCAGCCCACTCCTCCCAACCTCACCCCTTCCTACCTGCCAGCTAATGAGGGAGCTCATTGCAGAGAGGCAGAGTTGCTATGCCCAGAGGCAGCTGCTTTGAATAATGACCATTTACATTGGTATTCTAGTCCTGCTTTTCCTTAAAGCTGAAAATGTCGGGGCTTAAGCAGTTAGTTAACTGTCCTTATGCATCCTTATGAGGTTGCGAAGTTGAGCCTATAGGGTTTCTCTTTATGGGTGCTCTTCAAGGAAAGAAAAGGGGAAAATCGATGAGTACAGAAACTAGCATAAAATTAAATCTTGTGAAACACACAATCCTACATTTATTTATGCTCATTTAACATGTTAAATGGGCTATTAGGAGGCCATAATTTTTCCAATGTCTCTGCATAATCCAGACCTCACACTAATACCTCTTTAACACTTCTGGAAAAAGTAAGACAGTAAAGAGATTTAAAGTTCATTTGTAACTGGTTTCTGTGAGTAGCAGTGTGCTGGCTGCATGTATATCAATGTGCCTTCCAGTCTTGGAAGTAGAAAAATGGGTGTTTTCCTCTTAGTATTTGCACCCTGTTAACAGAGTAGTGCACAGTTGTCAGCTCCTCTGAACTGTTTCAGCAGCTATGGGCTGAAAATTGGACAGCAGAGGAAAACACAATTCAAACAAAATTGACAACTGTGAAGCAGCATAAATCTGTGTGCTCACTTTGGAGACCCTGCACCTTGTTACCTTTCTGTCGTGATAGGATATGAGGAAAAATTAGGGACACATCTGGAAGAAGACATAGAAATGACAGGAAAGAGAAGTAAAGGAGCCAGCAGCAGGCAAAGTGGCTTACCAAGTAGTCACATCTTGGAGGGTCTCTCTGAGGCCACTTCGCTTGGTGTTTGTACAACTTGAATTGCCTTCCTGAGCCATAGTCCCATTTCTCTCTCCAGATGTTTGTATCTCTGTTGTCCTTATATACACCAGCTTATCAGTTTTGTTTAGTTTTCTTACAAAAAAGTGAAATAAAACTTAAAAGAAAGGAGAACATCTATCAGTACATAAAGTGCTTCAGGCAGATTTTCATCTGGAAAAATATTAAGGAATGAAAAGGAATGTATAAGTGAGCTACTATAAACAACAATAAAATGTAGTGATAAAAAGTACATGTAAAATAGAGCTGAGCCGATCAGCAGAAAGCCCACAGGTTGCTCCTGCAGCACACAAATGTCCAGCCTGACATTTGAATGCCCAAAATGTCTGTATCCTTTGCTTCCTCAGTGCACTGTGAACAGCATTCTTTAACAGTTACTCTAATAAATGGTTTGAGAGAAACACCCTTGTATTTTCCATTGATATGCAAAATGTTTCCTAAGAGAAAATAAATAAATCAAGCATGAATAAATTTAGGCTGCTAGATTGTGACATTCTTTAAAAGTGAAAATCTGGGCCAAGAGTCAGCTAATGCAACAAATATATCTCCTGAAAAAAAGCAGCCCAACCAAAACCTACCAACTCTGAAAGAAAAGGTATGATACAGAAAATAGTCATAGAAATTGTTCTTATTATTTCATTGTATAACTGGCTCCAAAAGGGATCCATTAACATCAGAGCTGAACCTTAACTGTGTCAATCTGTGTCAATTAGTGGCTTCTTAAAACATCCTTACAAGTTAGTGTTGCTGACTCTGTTCCACAAATGATGTTTAAGAAGAACATAAGATGTATAAAAGAACATAAAGAGTGCATTTCCCCTTAAATTGTGTCCCCTTATCTGCATCAACAATCCATTTCAAGTAGGAGCAGAAAGAGAAAAAAGAAAAAAAAAAAAAAAGAAACAGAAATAGCAGGTTGTTCTAAAACCTCTCACCCCTTTCAAAGTTGAGAAACAGGTCAGGAGGCAACACGGACCAGGCTAAAAAGGAAGTCTAGCTCTGCTTACTTTCTTCATGGAGATAGAAAGAATTTGCTCAGCAGTTGTGTTAGGTTGCAGGGTTAAGCCAGGCTCCATCCTCTTGGCCATGGCTTCCTGCCTGTGGTGAAACTGCAAGCAAGTTGGTATTTATTTGCTTTGAATTGGTATCCTACACATGTGGTTTCACTGTAAATGAAGGCTCTCTCTGTGACTGCTGATGTGGTCTTTCCCTTTCTGCTTCTATGGCCCTTCTTTTGTGGAGGGATTTGGGCAGAACAGCCCTCATTTGGCAGTAGTTGCTGCCGGACCCCACCCTGTGCATGGACACACCTTCTGCCCTAATAAAAGGGTCGTATTGCAGAAGAGTAATGTGTCCTTCTGCAGGATCACCTGAGTTCTTGCTCTCTGGTGCTGTGGTGCTGGGAGCCCTTCTGCGGGGTATGGGTGGGCTTGTGGAGTTTGGTCTCTGATTTCTTGGGGAGCAACTATCTGCTACAGGGCAGCCAGTGAGGGGCGCTGGACTCAGTAATGCCAATGTACTCCTTGATGCTACCCTTGAAGAAATGTGGAAAATCATATCCTTCACATATCAAGAATCAATCTTACTTATATCAAGGTTAATGGCAAATTTAGAGTTTATTTAAGTAGAAAAAAGATCAGGTCATGGGCTGCTAGAATTAGAGCTTGGAGCAGAAAAAGACATTGAAAGTTAAAAAGGTGGTTGTGGTTACATGAATATTTTTCCATTGTTGTGCTGACTGAAACAGCCCTGCAGTCACTTGTTCTTGCCCTATTTGTTACACTGACCCCAGAATTTGTACATGGAGCTAAATTACTTTTCTGTGTGGAAAACAAGGAGTTTTGGTGGGGGTTAATTTGCAAATGCATGTAATCCCTTATGTTGTTCATTCTATGCTCCCACATATGCTTTGCAATCATAACAACTGAGGGTGAAAGGGAACAAGGACAAGTGGCCAGAGACGCTGAGAGTTGCTTAAACTACTTTTAACACCACCTCATTTTACCTTTTTTCTATTTCCATTTTCAGATATGAAATGCAAAAGGAAAACTATATCTCATCTTATCTCATCATTGCCATTGCCCAGTCATCTTCTGTCTTTCAGAGATGGCTCTGGGTGGGAGCGCTGAGGGCCAGTCCATGTAGATGGGGTGACACAACTCTTACCCTAACTGGAAGACAGAAAGTCAGCAAACACCCTCCCAATTGTTCAGACTTGGTGTTCACTGGATAATACGTGAATTAACAGCCCACATCTTATCAGCTGGAGTACAATAGCTGCAAATGTGTGGGTCCTCAAGCAAAAATAAAGTGAGCTGCCTTACTTAAGTCTCTCATGTAGAACCCTGAACTGGGGCAAATTGCCTCAAATTTCTTGGGGCAGACCACTGTGCTGATGCATGGTGACTTGCATCTGAGTCCTTAGTCCAAAAGAAGCACATTAATATTTTAAAGGACTAGCTCTAAATATTAAGGCATTAGTCTATATATTATATATATATATATATTATATATATGTCATCAAGCAACTATAATAGGACATTCCCTTCTGGAAATAATACACTGTAAATGACCATGCTGTACATTTTATTTTCCTTCCAGTTTTGCACCTTTTGCCCAGTAACATTCTTGTTTCTTAACCTTCTTTTAGAAGTGCCATTAATGCCATGGGCCCGTGTACAGCTGCTGTTGCTGCTGTTGGTCCCTCCCCCCAGCTCCTCTGACTTAGCATTTTGTGAAACCACACTTGGCAGGAAACACACTTTTAGAGGGACCAACTGTAATTTAGACAAAAAAGACCATTAGCTGCACTCAGCAGCAATGGCGAGGCTGCTATTTTTCTGCTATGTTAAAACAGACCAAGGCCAGGAAGAAATATATTATTTATGTTCACTAAGTTTTGGATAGACAGCTTTTCAAAACTTTTGCAGCATTTTGTTCAAATAGATGACAGGCTCTGCTGAGAGATCCTGCTCTGTGGCATAAAGTAGTTAACATTTTACAAGGACCAAGCCACAAATCCACAGATGTTTTTGTGAGCGCTTCAAAGGAATATGGAATTTTCTAAAATGGGAAGACCATAGCATGTGGCAACCAACAACACCATGGTCTTTGAATTTGATTCCTTCTCCCTGTAGACTGGATTCCCTCCAGAATTGCCTGTTATCCTCATTAGGACAGAATTACCACTTCCACAGCCAGCCAGCCACACACTCTGGATCTCCTTTTGGATCTCAAACTCAGGAGAAAAGCAGAGGTGGCTTTAGGTGATATATTTACTTCTTGTCAAGGCTGGGGGATATTTCTTTTAAAAGTGCAGAACTCTCTGCAGGTACAGACAAGGTTTCTTGGAATTGTCAAGGTAGACACTTTAAAAAGCTATATGGCTTCTGACAGGAAAAAACAGAAGTTTTCTGTGGGAACAGGGCAGTCAAAAAGTCTATTCAGTCCCTACTACAGCATTAAGGACAGGTCAAGGATAATGAGCTGTGATTTTAAGAGTCATGTGTAAGAGAAAGATGTAGCAATGTGTCATTTCAATCAGTGGGAAGGGTATTTGTCTTGTGCCTTCTCAGGGAGAAATCTGTTTCCTCCTGCAGCACCGTCATCTCCTCACAGCAGTTATTGGTCTGACCTGGCAGGTTCTGCTCTTGTTTCTGGACCTCTGGAGAAGGGTAAAAGCCCACTGTAGCTTTTGATTTGTTGAGATGCCTGGCTGCAAGACAGCAGACTGGGCATTGCAATGCAGTGAAAAAAGCCATCAGCAATTAAGCAGAATATTCATGACAGTGATTGAAGATGACTTTATTTCCTGCTGCCTTTGTTTAAAGAATGTCCTTTCCATATACTCATAATGTACACGACAAATGACTCCATAGCTGTGGGGGAAATACATAATGCTCTCTGTCTCCACTCCAAGGTTGACCACCAAATGATTAAAGCAGTGCTTTTTAAGGTTATTCCCAGGAAGGACTTGCTAACTTCTTTGTTATTGATGTTTATTTGGGCAGTTTTGCCAATGTATGTTATGTCTGCAATTGAAAAACTTTTTAATCTCATATCTGAACTCATGTGTGTCTGCATATGTAAATATATCTATGTATAAGTAATTTAAAATATTAATTATATTTTAATGTCTTTTCTAATGAAGAAATGAATGTGGAAACAAGCATAAGCAAAGGTAAGTGAACACACATTTGTTTTAGCACGAAATCCATTCTCTTTCATTGGAAAATTGGAACCTTTTGGCTAAATAAATTCTGAGAAAGGTTAGGGTATTTCTTTTTTTTTTTCTTTTTTCTTTTTTTTTTTCTTTTTTTTTTTTTTTTGCCTGGGAAGGAAGGAAGGAAGCACCAGCAGGTATGATCTGTCAGTGCAAATGGAAAACAAACAAACCAAACAAAAACCCAACCAAAACACTCCCAAATGCAACAAGTTGGAAGACATTGATCTCAATGGAAAAGAAATGTTCACCGGTTGAAATCTCTCCCAGGAATGTTCCAATGTGGATTTTGTAATGGATTAATCTGAATAGAAGTTTTTAAGAAATTATCTGACAATCTGAGCATTTAGCTTTTTCAAGTAGCTTCCCAGGATTACTAGCCTGTTTGAGGTATATGCTCTCTTTTAAAATAAAATTCCAGTTATTTTAAAACAGAGCAGAACTAAAAGCACTACAGTCAGCAGATCTGATTACAAATTTAATGGCCCGATTCACCCCTACTCTCCTTCAATTTTGGAGCAGTGTGAATCCAGTGCTTTGTATCTTCTCACCCCAGACACAATCTGGACTAGCGCAGCAAGAAACAAATTTCTGGGAGCTTAAGCTTGTTCCGCTTTATTTGTGTTTTTTTCTGTGGGTTTGTTTTTTTTTTTTTTTTTGAGAGCAGCTGTCTTTGAGATTTGTGATCTTTTCTAAAAGCATGACCATAGTGATCATAAGGGCTTGGTGAATTTATTAACTCTACTTGATTAAATCCTCCTTTGACTCCATTTTGAAAGAATTAGTTCTGGAACACAGATTTAGATCTCCTCTACCATGTACTTGCCAGATGTAGGATGAACTTTATAAGCACTTTTATTGCTTTGGACCCAAACAAGAAATATCACAATATGTAGTGTAAACCACTAAACCCAGAAGTTAAAAATCATTAAGATTTCTTATTCCAGGCCCTGAACTCTGGAAATGGATTAGCCAATGGTGCCCACCTTCTCTTGCAGTCAAGGAATAAATGTGTGATCCCAGCTTGACAGGTAAGTGGTATTTTGATGGATCCATAAGTGGTTATGTGTTATCCCTGAACAGTGTTTTCTTGACTAAAAAACCTTTGTTGAAGGAGTTTGTATTTTAATCATAGCATCAGGTATTTCTGAAAAGAGATGAAGCTCTCCAATGCAAAGACATCTAAAGGCTGAACATTTGGCTCAGGAAAAATCAACCTGAACTTCTAAGTTGCGGAAATTATATTTTCATCACATCTACTTAGCTATTAGCAATGTTTTCTTTTGTTTAAATATGATGAAAAGTCTCCAATTCTTCTCTTTCCTTTTGTAAGAATTCTTTTTCCCATAGAAATCATTAAGTTAATCCTTGATAATCCAAGAGAAAAAAAAATAGAGGCAGTAGTTCAAGCTCTTCTGTGTGTGTGTTCAGCAAAATGTGAGACAACTCCACCATTAGAACTCTTGGGTTTCTATCAAAATTCTAATAAATACTATATAATGTATAAACCCATAAATGTTCACAGCATACGAATGGGCTGCCTCTAGAAATTGCATGGCTTGAGCACAGCATGATTAGATGTAAAGGAAAGGAAAGAATTTGTTATGACATTTCAAAGCTTCTTATAGCACAGTACTCTCACCTACACTTGCCAGCCTATTACCACAGGGCTGTGGATTGTTATTTAAAAGGCTTATAAAGGTTTTTATTTCTTAAAAATAATGATGAAATTAAACATTGTAATTTAAAAATATTTTTTAAATGGAGGTCTTATCTTCTCCCATTCAGTAGCAGTGCCTGACTTAGGAAAGTGAAGAGGATGTGCATGATTAGCTAATGTCAGATGATATCCTAAATGACACCGTGTAGTGATTAAAACACTACATGGATTTTTCTTAACTTATATTTTAGTGCTATATAGAGGTGTTAAAATGACAGCTCTGGAGGCTGAGGTCTCCTTTTTGCTCAGCAGTGGACAGAAGACAGGATAATCCTGTCTGCTTCATTCTGGTCGGTTTTCATCTGTCTTCTACAGCTGCTGTTTGTTTTCCAATCAGCCAAAGCTTGCAGCAAGGATTTCTCAGGACAGTTTAAAATTTAGATTAAAGGTGGAAGACCACTGGTATCTTTTTACCTAGGAATCCATTGTCTGTAGCTTTTCTTTCTTGAATTCATGGGTGAGTGATCTAGAGGCAGAGACTCATTTTCTTTGAGTCCTCATAACCTTTGACTTCATTTTTTACCTGCTTTCTAGCTGAAATTGCACCTTATAACATGCAAAGCCTTGCAGGCTGGTTTTGGTGTGAAAGTGTATTTGAGAAGAAACTGGAAACTGTTTCCACAAGTGCAAAAGCTGATTTACACTTAAACAGACTGTTTATTCAGAAAGGAAGTTTACCTAGGGTAAATGCTGGGTGGGAATGTTCTTTGAAAGGATGTTAATTGTATCTTGGTTCAAAGAACTCCTTGAAATTCCTGTAATGTAATTATGCTAAGTTAGAGGAAGTGAAAGGATTGTGTATTGGCAAAAATGCAGTTAAAATCCCAGTTGAAGACATGTGTCAGAAGTGCTATTGATGATAACATTGACACCTGCCTCAGATAACTTCAAAGTCTGTGCTCTCTGTATGAACCTAAGTTCACTGATCTCAGCTAGCAAAAGGACAAACCCAGACAGAGAAGCCTGTCTGGACCTCCAAGAAGTGCAAATGGAGCTATGCCACTTAACAACAGCACATCAAACCCCAGCTCAGCACCTTTCCAGCACAGAGGATACAATGGTGCGCTCCACCAAATGAAACCCAACATCTGTAGCCCGGCAGCTGTTCATCACAGACAGAAAGGGATCTCTGTGACTATCTGCTTTCTCCATGCTGGTGGGAAAAATGAGATTGCTCTGTGTGAGTTTCTGAGGAAAGACGGAGTGCAAAAGACAAGTTCCACACTGGTTTCTAAAAGCACTGAGGTTCTAAGGTTTCTGATGTCTTCTGGGCGTGAGTTCTACCCTTGTAGGGGGCCTTATTCAGACAGAATGGTGGCAGGGTTTTTTCTGTCCCACAAAGTACTTCAGAAATAATAGAGTCTGAACTGATGAATGCACCCAGAACTTTACCTTTGGCAGTAATACTCATTGCTCTGTTAATCACCCAGGGTTTTGTAAACTGCTGTTTAACAAAAATGTTTGTGCGTTTTGAGTCTGCCTTGATAATTTCTCTCCTTTCAAACATAAATCCCATATTTTATTAATTGCTGCTCTGTTTGCCCAGTTCTGTGAAATGAGAAGTAGAGAAGAGAAGCCCTAAGATCACACACCCTTTTGGGATTTGGCTATGTATTTGAAATAATAAGACTTCTTAGCAGAAGTCCAAATAGAGGAAATATTAATTTCTATTAAATCCATTAATTTCCATTCATTTTTATGCTAACCTTTCTTTGGGATTTCAGGTTTTAAAAATAAGGTGGGAAAGGGCTAGATTTTTCTGCCTAAAGCACTTCTATTTAATTGGTTCAATGTCTGACCTGTCACAGAGGCTCTACTTTTGGATTCTGGTCCTTTGATTTCCTCCTCTGCATACAAACTGAAACATTCAGTAGTTCCCACCTCAGTCACAACCATATTTTCCTTTTTTGAGGAAGTCAGGAATTGGAAAGTTGCAGAGCAGTCTGGGTCTTCCCCAGTTTGGAGTTCCCCTGCAGGTAAGGAACATAACAATACCTAGGACTACACAGCTCTTTCAGCTTCTTTAGCAGAGATGCATCTGCCCAGACTCACAATTGTTAAGGGACCCAGGTCCTCACTCTCTAGATTCAGTCTCTTATTGCTACTCTTCTCATCACTGAGTTCTGTTCATAGCATAACTTAAAAAGTAAGAGCCATGGACTTCATATAAGGAAATAATGGAGGATTTCAGAATTTAGAATTTTGCAAGGGAACATACTCCTTCTTGGTCATATGGTCTTGCTGTGTGCACACACCAGAAGTGCTTCTGATCTGTTATTCAAATGAATTCTCAGTGACAAATTAGATATGTGTAGTGAAGAGGAGAAAAAAATATCACAAATGCTCCTATAGTGGAGCTGAAAAATATGGAATCATAGAATCAAAGTGACAAAGATAGATTAATATTTTATGTAGTGCACTGTGGTTAATCCTTGTGCTCACAGTATACTTTATTTAGAATCAGTGCAGAATTCCTCCTCTGATTTTTCTCACTGAAATTAGACTGCAATGATATGCTTCAGACTTCACAGGAGCCTAAAGGTATTTGATTTAATTTATGAGTTTTGTTCGTTGTTCATTTATTTTAATCACTGTTGGTTTTCTCTCCCTTTGACTATTTTAGATTTTTGTTGTCATACATAATTGGTTATTCCGATCTAAACAGTTCTCCACTGAATTCAGGTCCCCCAAAATTTCAAAGTACAGCAATCCCATTTGAAGATGAGTATCATTAAAAGAAACTGTGGAATTAAACTATCTCAGAAGCAGAATGTGCAGTTATAATGTTTCTATAATGTTTATAGTGGCAATTCCAATCCTCATGCTAGCACCTGAGTTTTTTATGAGATTTTGAACTTAGTGTTTTTCAATGCAATTATTATTTTAAAGAATATGTAAATATTTGTAAATGTTATAATATGTTAGCATACTGGGTTGTTTGGGTTTCTTTGTTGTTGTTAAGTATCCAGATGCATTATTTCATAAGGTATTCAAAGTTAAACCAAAATACTTCACTGTTGTATGAAAAAAAACATTTGGATACTAAATCTTAAAAAGTTAAAGTGATTGATGCCAATTAATGCAAGAAAAAATAGAATAGCATACTCCACAATTTGAAGCTGACATCCATTTGTATTTACTTACTCAGTTATCACTTTTCAGCATGCAATTACATTAATATTTTTAGATGTTGGATGGTTTGACATTTTGTTCCAACCCTAGACAGCCAACTATGCCTTCAGATGGGTCTCTGCCAGCTAAAAATACAGTCCTAGACAAGAACATACAACCTCCACATTAATATTAGCGACACCCAGAAATAGATTGCTGAGCTGAAATAATTAACTCCAAAGGATTCGGTGGCTTGTCCATTACTACGCTAGGTCCTAGCTTGAATATATGCAAGAGTAGAAAGCTGAACAGCCTGAATATCTGAGGGGTTAATG
This sequence comes from Taeniopygia guttata, assembly GCF_048771995.1. Classification (NCBI taxonomy): domain Eukaryota; kingdom Metazoa; phylum Chordata; class Aves; order Passeriformes; family Estrildidae; genus Taeniopygia; species Taeniopygia guttata. The sequence continues at coordinate 107,427,957 of NC_133026.1, forward strand.
GCTACTTTCATTGGAGAACTGTGGTCTGGTACAGTTCTGCGGCTCCTAGCAATTTAGGAGCATAGAGTACATGGGGAAAAGGGGTGTCTGGATCATGGAAACAGATTCTCACACCATGGTGCTTTCCACAGACATTGCCATAAATCAATATCTTTAGTTACTGTTTGCAACTGTTCATTTGCTTGGAGCTTACACTATCAGGGCTGCTCCAGACTGTGACTTGTACAAAGTGAGAAAACTTTTCATTTAAAAATTAATTTATCATCAGTGAGTCATAGCTTTGTCTTAAACTCTATGCTGCTGTGTCTAGTATGGCAATGCAAGTTGATTCACCTCTTCACAAAGGAGCACAGTGGAGGCTTCCCTAGCAGATGGGCAAAAAGCTTAGTCTTGCTAGAATATGGTGACTACAAAATCTTCTGGTCACTGCCAGATAATCTCTGTAATCCAACTTTTGAATCTCATGCTGCACGAGATGAATCAGTTATTTGATGACAAATAAAAGCCTTTTCTGCATTGGTGGGATTTATGATTTCAATAAGCTGAGGGATGTTTTATTCTTTTGCATACCCAACTCTGAACATGAGGCAGTGTTCTAGGTGCCTTATTCTTTGAGAGTTCAAAAACTGTAGGGGACATTGCTGCCTTGCAGAAAGGAGATTTAGAAAAAATAAAAGGTTAAGATTTTTAGTATTTTTCTCCTGTTTTGCTCCTCATATTACATTTTCAGGTTCCACACACTTAAGTCATAAAATTGCAGGAGTATAGTTTAGCCACAACAGATAGCTTGTTTTAAGTTTTTCCATCTCCCTCTGTCTCTGCTTAAACTATTACTCCTGAGATAGGTGAACCTGTATTTGTTGTGCCAATATTGGTGAACCAGCAGTGACAATATTTTTGTACTCTACACACAGAAAGTAATGTCCTGTGAGCAGAGGATACTTTTGGGAATACTTCAGCCCTGGCAGTCAAAGGTTTCACCAACACTGCTTCACTGAGGACAGAAAATTCAACAGTAGCTGAATTGTGGAGTTCCCAGAAGACCATTTTATTCTGAATCTAAGGTGTGAGAACTTTTGCTTCTAAATCACTGTGCCATGTAGTTAGAGCAAAAGATGTTTTAAAAGCAGAATTTACTTATCTGGATTCCATGAATTTCTCTTCCACTGTTTATAATAGACTTATCTTGTGCTCAGAAAAATGTGAAAAAGCCTTTTACAGAGAAAGTAGTAGAAAGACATTTTATGTTCCTTTTTACTGATTACTTTTCCTTGATGCTAGGAAACAATTATTTTAAGTGGATTACTTCCAACGAATAACTTAATTTGATAATAAAACAAATACTACTTTCCCATTTATTGATGAATCAAGCAAGGTAATTGGATTTAATACTTCTGAATCTATGAGTAATCCTGTTTCCAAATCACATATGTGTTTCCTCCTCTGCTTTTATGTTTGTCAGGAGATGACAATTATTTAGTCATTCTCTTTCAGACAGATTTTTTTTTTTTTAATCTGGACAACAACAGTTTTATGCACAATTTCTGAGCTCAAAATAGAGCTAATTTACACTTAACACAATATACATCCTTGGTAGAGAAAAGTGAGTTTCAGTCATTCTGAGCAGCTAAAAATACCAGTTAATTAAAACATATCATGCATTAATATCTACAGTATGCACACTAATTGGGGAATAGATATAACATTGTTATGATGCTGTTTGGTACTATTGAATGTCTGGGTCCTGGAAGCTGAGAGGCCCTTGGGACATATATCCCAGGATATATGACATACATGCCAGGCTGGAATGTAGGAAATGCCTTTTCTAGGCATATACAGCTAATCTGGGGAGTAGCCATGCTGAGTGTTATTGACATTTCTCCTTCCTCTGCTTTTCAGCTTTATACTACAAATCCACCATGCTGAGGCTTTAGAAGATTATAGATTATTTTAGACATTATAAAATAGTGGAAGATTTTTCAACTAACTGAATTAGTCAAATATTCCTAATTTAGTAGTTAATCTAGCAGCATTTAAGAATTCCTTTCACTTGGAGGTCTCACATCAGTTTGCAAATATTAAGTAAACTTCTTAGAATCTGTACTTAAATTCTTAATTTGTTTTACGGGGATTGTTTGCATCTATAATGGTCTACCAGTATAGTTATACCAATTGACACCAGCAGGTTTCTGAAGTGGAAATGCATCTTACATTAGAAAAACTGTTCCTCTTTCAGTAGAAAATAAAATCTGGTTTTGAGGAGCTAAGTCTCCATGTTCTGGTTTAAAGTGTGATTTCTTTTTATACTCCTCTTCCACTCAGTAATGCTAGCACAACTTCTAAGAGCAGATCAAATCATGAGCTGGAAATGCTAAAGAAACTCATTCAAACCCAGATTATTTTCTTTTGTAAAGGAAAAGCGACCCTTGTGCTCGAAATACATTACGTATTGATGGGATTCATTGATCAGCATAGGCCTTTGGTCTCCTTGATAAAGATGGAAATCTGTTCCATTCCCCAGCTCCATCACCTCTTCTCTCTGCATCAGTGTTGTACTCTTGCCTGATAAAGAGTTTCTTAAAAAGGGACTTCCAGAGCTGAACAAACCCATCTCTTGAATTGAAGAGCCAGCTTCTGTCATGTGGAACCATAACAAAATTGCATCTGCTGCAAAACACACTCTTCTGTTAGATAACGTGGTTTAACTATGCATCTGATAATATTTAGACATTTCTCCTGTCATGTTTTTTAATGGTGGTTAGCAGTGAAGGATAATAATTCCCTTGGGAGTTTCCAGGCTACCAAGCCCCATCGTGGTTTTCAGTTGAAACATTTCAATCCAGGTTTCCCATTTGTAGATGTAATTTGAAGCCAGTGCTGCACTTTCATTTTTTTTTCCAAATGAGAACAGAATGTGATGTTTGAACTGAAATACTTTATTGGGTGGAATAGAAGAAGGGAGAAGGAAAGACATCTTACTTGATATCAGAAACATGCTATGGGCTTTGTGGCACCATGGCAAAATTTGCTCCTACTGAGTCCACTGAAAGACCCAAAGCCTGTATCCACATTTCCCTGATTCTTACCACATTTTTCTCTGTGCTTCCTTCTATGAATTGACAGAAAAAGACAGATCTTTTGGACTAATGTAATATACCCTTTCCTCCTCAGTTGCTTCTGTCTCCCCTCATTGCTCCCAGAAAGGGAGGGACTATTACAGACTATCGTAGGGCTTTCTCACATCACTTCTAACGCATTCCTTGCCTCCGGTCACCCAGGAAGAATCTGCTGTGTTTGATTTCTGTCTCAGGTCACTTGTCTCACAGCGACGTACCAGGTCAGTGCCAGTGAATTGTCCTGCATGGCAGAGCTTTGGTATACAGGCTTGTGGGTCAGGTTTCACACGCTCAAAAGGAGTCAGTGTAAAGACAAAGAGACACAGCGTGTGTTTCAGTGCCAGTAATGAATAAACTACCACATCAACTACACAGCATGAACATATTTATCCAGCTGTTTTTATAAATTATTTTCATTAATTATGGTTGTTTTTATTACTTGACACAAACAACGACTTTTTTTTTTTAAGTGGCTGTTTTATTAATCCATTATTCTTCTGAAGAATAATATCTGCCCTCCTCTCCCTGCCTTTAACTGGCCAGAGATACATCACTTTCAAAAATAAATCTCAAAATGCAGCCCTGCAAACTACTGTTCTTTGAGTCATCACTTATGAAAGAAGATACCTTTTTCTTCTGTCCACCATGAATTAAAATAAAATTGCTTATAATCTATCTTTTAAAACCCTGTGGTCAAATTTATGCCTGGCATCACAGTGCAAGAAACAGCATAACTGCACAGTGGATGAACTCAGTCTCAAGAGTTTAGTTGTGCTTTGAAAGCTTTTTGATGTATTGTTGTACTTTATTTATGTTTTTAAAATTTTTAATTTTGTTTTGCTTTTTTACTACTAAGGCTGTTTAGGAGCTGTGTTAGCAACCTGAACTTTGTAAAACTGACTCTAACTGGAGCAGAACCCTAATAAAGATAAAGGAATTTTTGCCTTTGTGTCAAAGATTACAGTGCAAAACCAGCAGAAAATGGTTATTTTTCAGATACGGATTTTGAGAGAATAGAAATACTTCTGCATTTTTTGATTACAGAGAAGCTTTTTGAATTCAGACAAATGCATTTCACACAATTCATTTCAGGGCTGATTCATTTTATCTGTGTGTCTCCTGTGCCAAATGGAAACATTAGGCCTCTTTAAAAAATGATGGGGGATAATAAATGCTCTAGGCATTTGTTTTGCTGAAATGAAGTAATGGCAGGGAAGCATATGGTGAAATATATTTTTAATTACTTTTCAACAATGTTAAATGTTTTCTTCTTATTTTCATATTTAATGTTCTTGATCAAGCTTGCTAAATAGGCAGCTCTTATGGAAAACACCACTTTGTGCAATAACACATGACTAATTTTATGGGCAGTACTGTATATCCCCGTTCTACAGTATAAGCTGTAGAATTTTGTTTTATGATGCTTTGTGCCATCCAAGGAAGCTGGGATTGTGAGGGGGGCTGTTTTGTTCCTGTTTCATTTTTTCCCCACTAAGCCCATAACTCTCAATACCGTTATTGAGAGGGTTTTTTTTTCTTATATTTTTGTTTGTGCATGCAGAGCAGGAAATATGATTCTCTTCTGTTAGACTAAACAAAAGGAAATCCACCTGAGACTGAGAGGAGACACCAGTCTCCCTTTTAACAGCTTCACTTCTAAATCACCCTTCCATCCCTTCCTTCATCTCCCTCCCTGCAGCACAGGTTCCACACTAAAGCAAAGTGAACAAAGGACACCTGTTCCCAGCCCTACTAAAGAGGGAAAAGCTGCTAGTGCCTCAAGGCTAAAGCTGAGCTGAAAGTATTATGGCTACAGGTGGTGTCCAGGCTGTAGATTTACCTGCACAAGGGAAATATGAGCCTATTGCACAATTCCAGTAAATAACAGCTGAAGAGTAAGTGACATCACAGGAGGGTGGCAGGGGGAAACCAAGGCACAGCCATCACTACTTGTCTGTACGTATATGTCACCTTTTTCGGATGTACACAAAGGATCTTTCAATACAAAATATAAAGACAAAGTAAGAAAACCTGGCAATTTGCTGTCAACACTTACAGCAGGCGACCACATTCTCCCCTCACTTGTTACAGATTGGCACAAATTCATTCTCTGAAGATGTCACGGTCATCACTGGTATGAGCGGAGGAATACTTGAGACATTCATCTTCTTCCAGCACACCCTGGAGATCAACAGTCCCAGGCTATTTCAGACCACTGAGTCCTTCCCAGAGATGAGAACTCCTCACAGAGACTTCTCTGTAACCACCAACCTCTTTTTCAGCTTGAGTGGCTTTTCTTCCTGCAGCCATAGCAGTGTGGCAGAAAGGACTTAGGATGGCTCTCTCACATGTCCAGCACTTCCTTTATCACTGCTAGTGATTCAGAGGATTAAATCAGCGGGCTATAAAGCAACAGATGGGGATTTCATTCATTCTCTGTGCTTTGAAAACCAACTCTGAGGAATAGATCCATTGTTATTATTGTGACCTTCAGTATGCTGCATTTCAGTTTGAGGAGGGAGGGAGATGTCTATGGGTCTGAGGCATTGGCCACCACTGTGGAGAGAAACACTCTGCTGATAGCTTATCCACATTATTCAAGAAAAAAGACCAGCTTGTAGCAAAGGTCAGTGCACTGAACATGTAAAAGATACTCCTTTTTCTCCATCCCTTCCCCTTCTCACTGGGAACCAGGGCAGAGGAGCAGAAGTAGATGGGGTGGGAGTAGGAGAAGTGAAGCCCAATATTTCTCTTGTGATAAGCTGCTGACAACTCAGACCTGCCCCTGGTACTGGGAAAAAAGCCAACAAGCAAACAGAAAAGAGAAACACAAAGTTGCCTGAGGGAGGCAAGGCCATGGCAGTGGGTGGCCTGTCTCCCACGCTGCCTGAAGCTGCAGAGGAGGAACCAGCCAGTTCTGGGACAGCTGGTGTGACTTTTGGGACACACTTCCGTGGCAGAAGAGGGAACCAAAGCCTTTCAGCCTGGGATCAGTGGGGCAACCTTGTGTGGGTGGTCTCCCAGAGGGAGGAGAGAATTTCCCATAGTTCTTTCCGAGGTTGCATACTAGAGGTCTCCCTGGACAAATCCAGGGCTTCAGCCTCAGGATATGGAATGAAAGAAACAACCTCCAGAAATGGTCTCCTTCTTATTTTAACAGATACCAATGGGAAAGATTAGTCCCAGGGAAGCTTTGGATTCTGGGACTCATAACTTGGGAATGCTGTGAAGCTTTCAGAACCTGGATGTGGGGGTCAACATCATATTTTCCAGACTCTTCGCTTTTAATCTCCACATGTAAAGAACTGGGTCAGTTGTGCATGGCCAGAGACAGCAGTTCCCCTTGCACTGTGGCTCACATACTAGAAATAACACTTCCTATAAATCAAGACAGCCTGTAAAAAAATGACAAAAACTGTGAAGTTCAGCTTGCTGGGAAACTGTTATCGTGCATGTGCATTTTATGTAGGAAAAAAATAAATTTAATATCCACATCCCGTTTTGTCAATCTTTTAAAACCCCTGACAGGGCTGTGAATGTTGTTCAAGAGCTATTACATGTCATGATGATAATTTGTTCCTTTTGAAGAGTGTGATGTCTGAGTTGTTTTTGATGATTACATTTCCTTGGTCTGTATTTATTCGAAAGGCACTTTTCAGACCTGAGAATTGTTTCCAAACAGTATGCATAAATGATTAGTAGTTCTTTCAGTCATGCAGTTTGATACCTTTTCCCTTTAGATGTTAGTCTAGATGTGAAGACTATGCCCTACCTGGTGAATAAAGAACAGATCTTAACTGCTGCAGCAGCTGAAAGATTTGAAATTACTTAATTGTAAAACCAGTCACTTCCCATAGAATCATAAAATCATAGAATGGCTTGAATTGGAAGGGATCTTATAGATCATCTAGTTCTAGGTTTCCTGCTATAGTCAGGGACACTTTCCACTAGACCAGGTTGCTCAGAGTTCCATCCAACCTGTCGTTGAACCCTTCCAGGGATGGAACATTTCCAATTTCTCTGTAAGGTCTCAAGGTAGTCTTTTCCAGCCTGATCTTCTCAAGCCTGATCTTCTCCTACAGCTAAAATTTCTTCATTCTCTAAGTCCCTGCCTTTGTCTTCTTAACCTGGGCAGTGTAGCTGGAGCACTTGCCAGTGAAGACTGAGCAAAAAAAAAGTCATAGAGTACCTCAGACTTCTGCATATTCCAGATAACCAGGTCTCCCATTTCTTTCTGGAGACAAGCAGCATTTTCCCTAATCTTTCTTTTATCACTGGCATATCTGTAGAAGCTTTTATTATTGCCCATGACATTCCTGGTCAGATTTAATTCTATCATGGCTTTAGCTTTCCTAAAACGATCTCTAGTAGCTCAGACAATTTCATTGTGTTTCTCCTCTTAGGCTACTTGTTCTGGCTTCCATCCTCTCTAAACCTTTTGTGTTTGAGTTTGACCAGGAGCTCCTTGTTCGTCCACAGAGGCCTCCTAGTGATTTTGCCTGACTTCCTCTTTTTTTGGATACATTGCTCCTGAGTCTGGATAAGAATATTAACCAGCTTTCCAGGGCCTCTCTTTCCTCCAGGAATTTATTCTCTGGTATCTTACCAAGCAAATCCTTGAAGAAGCGCAAGTCTGCTTTCCTGAAGTCCAGGATAGGGAGCTTGCTGTGAGCCCTCTCTGCTGTAAGGGTCTCAAATGCCACCAATTCTTGGTCGCTGCAACCAAGGCTGTCCTTGAGCTTCACCTTTCCCACTAGTCCCTCTCCTTGTTGGTGAGAACAAGGTCCAGCACAGTGCTTCTCCTCTTTGGTTCCTCTGTCACTTGGAGAAGGAAGTAACCATCATTGTGTTCCAAGAACCTCCTGGATTTACTGACCTTCTGTATTGACCCTCCAACAGAAGTTCCCCCTTAGGACTATGGCCTGTAAATGTGAGACTGCTCATACCTGTCTACAGAGTACCTCAGGCACTCAATCTTCCTGGTAGGCATCAGCCTGTAGCAGATGCCCAGTATAAAGTCACCTGTCCCTGCCCTTCCTTTGATCCTTTGATCCAACAAGTTCTCTGTTGTCTTCTCATCCGTTCCAAGGCAGAGCTCTGTGCACTCCAGCTGATCACTGATGATGTTCTTCAGCACTTCCCCTGCCTGTCCTTCCTAAAGCATCCTTCACTCCCAACACTCCAGCCATAGGAGCCATCCTACTACTTCTCTGTGATCACAACCCTGCAGGTGTGAAGAATAAAATCAGTCAGAGCTCTGGGCTATTAAATCCTCCAAATACTTTACACAAGCCAAGGATGCGGTGTTGAGTAGCAGAATGCTGTGTAAGCCACTGCTGTGCAAGTAAATGCCAATGTTTCAAGCACAAGGTTTCCTGTTTTGAGCTTCAGTCTGTCACCTATATAGGACATAGTCCTACTTTGCAGCTACTATGCTAAATTGTATAAAGTGCCTTCTAATTTTTCAAATTCAAATGAAATTCAGTCTGTTTAATTGTTTAATGCTTCTCTAAAGAATATAGGCATTTTACACTAGGCTCACCAGAATAAATATTTATCTCAGTCATCTGCCTTTGAAAAGAAAGTTCTTCATTATACCAGCAAAGAAAATATTTTGTGAGTACTGCAATCTGTTTTCCTGATAAGTGGAAAGCAGCATTTGACTTTGGATAAAACAGGTGTATGTATTTTCATTGTCAATTTTTTGCTTTGTTTTAATACTCCATTATTAGTGTCCTTTACCATTTGACAACAAAGGAACAACTTTTCTTGAGAGAAGACCTTTAGATTCCCTTTATCTAAACAATAAACATCCAGTGAATTGTCAAAGCCAAAAAATTAATTGTTTTTTAATAGAACATATTATTTACTGAAGTCTGTATAGCTTCTGTAGTCAGATGAATTTTAGACTTGCATCTGTTTGGGAAAAAAAAGGTAGGAAACAGTTGCTGAACAAATTGTGTTTCAAAAGAGTTATGATTGAGTAGAGGGATGGATTTTTAAGTGTGCAACAACCATAAGATGCATGTGAAATAAAATACTAACTCATTTTATCTTTGTCACCTCTAGAAGCAGTGTATCTGATAGTTTTATAGTGTTTGCTGGTTTTTGACCAGAGTTTTCATCTCTGCTGGTCCTGTTCCTGGATCCATTCTTTCCCTTCCCTATCTGATTTGACACCTGTTTCCAAATGAAATATGCCTTCTATGCTTTGGTTCTTGAGTGGCTTCTCTTTTCTTTTTATCTTTTTTATTATTTATGTCTGCAAACTATATTTAAACTCATATGACAGGCTTCATGCAATGTGGACATAACGTGTTTGAGAACAAGGGGACAGGGTTTCTTCACTTGTTGCTGGGATATTTAGGTAATGGGCAAATGTCATCTAAGCACGTTCTCTGAAATGCAGAAAAGGTCTCGTATTGTGTCTTCTCTTCTTGTTGGTGACAATGTGTCTTGAAATTTACCTGATGCCTCAGTTCGTCTACATGTCAACTTGTAGCTGTAAAGCCGGAGGGAGGAATAACATCCTGTAATTTTACCACAGAGGACAAAAGAACAAATGTCTTAAATCAAAGAAGCACTGAGAGGCCACCATTAAGCATGGAGATGAGGAATGGCACAGCTGGAGTTATGCATACAGTTTCAGATTGCACTAAAGTGTTTATCTAGGGTTGGTGTGAGGGTGCAGGAAAGCACTTATGTGACATTTTTGTTACTCTGGTAAATCCATTCCTAGTCCTTAGCCTTCTCCTTCCTTTAAAGAAACTAAATATGTCTTTCAAAGGACACTGTTCATCTATTTTAAATGAATTGTAAATACTTTCCCAAATTTGGGCTTGCATCAGAAATGGGCTAGGACAAGAAATGAACCAGCTCTGTGAAATAAACCAGACAGAGTCTGTATAACATGTACCCCCTTAAAATTAGTTACTGTCTTCTTCTAAAAGCAGTAACAGTGTATGAGTTGACATCTTGATGTTCTTAGACTGTCATTTTGGCTCTAACTAAGCTACTATTTAAAGCAAATTTGTACAGGGGATAAGAGACTTATAAAACAATATCAACAGTAGCTGCTTCCATCTATCCATTTCCAGTGTATTATTTTCTATTTAGTTCTTACTGATGTTTATCAGCAATTTTCTCGTGGATATTTTTCAAATTTTTTAAAATATTTCTTTGTTCTGTCAAATTTGCTTGCTAAAGACACTGTTTAATTTCAAGTGAAGACTCTGAGTCATTGATGCTTTTATAATCAGCTAAAAAGGAACAAATGCACACCTCCAGAGCTGCAAATTTCAATACCTCTTCTGACATTATATGTTAGACAGTATCATTTTTTGAAAGCATAATAATATTTCTAAAATAAAATTAAAGATCTTACTTGCAAGATATCTTATTTTCTGTTCCAAATAATCTTCAATCCACAGTGTAACTTTTTCATCCATAAAAACTCCTGAAATTAAGAGAAACATTATATGATCCTAGCATCTATTATGCATCTTTTTATTTATTTATTTAGGCTTGCTGTAGAGTCTGCTTGTTTCCAAGGAATGAAAATTGCTTATTATCCCAGATAATGAAAGAGAATGTCATCATCTATAATTCTTAGTTTAGGATACTTACTGTACCCTTCTCTTATAGAAGGGTTGGCAGAAAAAGAGTTCAGTAAAAGGAGCATCTCTTAAATATTTTCTTAAATAAAAAAGGGATTTGTTTGCAAGTGAGATTTATATGTCTTTGACAGCAAAATATATTGGAACAACCTTCTTAATTGACAGATTGTAACCTGAATATGAATGCTATTTACTGCATACAATTCATGAGTATTAAAGTTATTTTTTCAACTATCATAGAAGTGTGCTTCTGTATATACACCTAAGTATATAATCGTACCCACCTGTCTGTGTATGAGTGTGTAGGTGTATTGTATATGCTCTGATTGCTTTTTTTAACACAGAGCTTTTGCAGTACCTAGACATTTTTTGTAGTCTGCTCCTATTTTATTTCCCTGATTAAACTCTTGCAACTAATCTCTATAGCGTAAGAAGGTTTGCTTTAACACCCTCTGCCTAAATATGACAGTTCTGTAAACAGCAGCTGTATGTGGCCAGTCACAAGATCTAGAAATCAAAACTATATGGGCTGTAGTCACAGCTCATGAGACAAACATGATGTGCTTGAAATCGACTGCCAGACAGCCTGGATTTGATAAGTTACACTAGACTGTATGTCACACTTTCTACAGCAGTAGCTTTTCACACACACACACAAGTGATTATGCAATTAAAAAAAAATAAAAGAAGAAGAAGAAAAAAGAAAATGCAAAGGAAAAAAGAAAAAAAAAAAGAAGAGACAAAAAGAAACCTACTCCAAACTCTATGATTAAAATTATTCAACTAGAAGGACATTCCTAGGAACAAATTTTTCAAATGTGTGTGCCTAAAGGGCTAGAAAACCAGTTTAGACCTAAACCCCCGTGAACATCAGGTATTCAGAGCAGTTAGCTCTTTCTGCATTTGTAGAAGTGAGCTTTAAAGATGTGACTGCAGTCAGCCAGCAACAATTTATGCATATATGGAAGAAAAAAAGCTCAGCACTGGTACAGTGAACCGAAAAAACTACGAGATGAAGCAAATGAGAACTTTTCTAATGAGGTAAATAATAGTTAAAAAGAGTATTAGTATTGGTATCAGTAATCAGTATAGGACTTCATAAAAAGTCTCCTCCCAATATCAGTCATGGAGTTTTCATCTAAGTCAGGATAGCTTTCATCCATCTTAGTGACATGTCCAGGCTAACTCAGCCTCTGTTTTGGATATCATTGCAGGGATATTAGACTTGAGAAAGAGGGCTTCAAAAATGTTGCAGATAATTTCTAAACACACACACACGTGCAAATCCCCTGTTGTTAGCAGGTATAGCATGTCCCTGCAAGCACACAGGCACAGATGGAAGCCAACTTCTAACTTCTGTCTAAGCCTAATTAAAATTATGCTAATTCTAACAACAAGATTACAGCTTTGTAAAACAAAACAAATAAATGTTTTTCCACAATGCTTCTTTATTCATCTATCCCTTTTCTTCACCTTCTGACAGAAAATAATGGGAAAGGTCTGATGGACAGTAAAGGAAAAGTGAAACTGTCCCTGGCAATTCTTCAAACATTTTTGTAGGGCTTTAAAAAACAAGCAAGCTTTTCTGACATATTCACATCCCATTTTTTTTCCAAATTCCAACCTAGACTAGATGAAAATCCCAAAACCCTCAACCATATTGCAACTCTTGCTGATCCAATATCTTTGCATGCAATACTGAGCTTTCAAAACCTTTTAGCCATTCTTCCCATACTTATGGAAATCCTAATTAATTGCTTTTGTGGTGTGCAGGTGATGCCTGAGTGGCTACCTGGAAAAGAGGTTAGACAGTGTCAAAGGAATAAAGTAGGCATTTATTAAAAGGCCTTCAAAGGATACACTTTGGGCAGTACAAGAGACTGGCCATGGCTCCACTCAAGATGGACCCAAGATGGATGCAAGATGGATGACAGGTCATGAGTTTTCACACTTGTATAAGTTTTGGTCCATTTACAGATTGGCGTCAATTGTCCAATCACAGTTTAAGAAGTCCCATCCTCCCAGTTTCTCTCTTCAATTCACTGTTGTTTGTACTTTTGGGCCTGAAGCTGCAACGGTGTCCTTGGTTCTCAGGCTGGAAAAGGATTTTTTTGTTTAACTAAACTGTGAAGAGAACTTGCTAACACTTTATATGAAGTTCAGAGTGACACACTAAGGCAGTACAGAATCTGAAAAATATGAACGCTAAAACTTAAGGCATCACAGGAGTGTTGTTGCTTTGTGAAGAGCTAGAAGGAAGTTCCCCTGGTATAGGAGTTGACAAGAACTTTTGGGTCTCCATCTAATTAGGCTGTACACTGCTAGGAAATAGGCATCATGCTGTGCTTGCTTGTTTGCATCAGGTCAGACACACTCCAGCACAGCTCAGGTGTTTTGTAAAATGCAGGTGTAAACCATTTTTTTTCCTGAGATGGTGGTTGGTGAGGGTGAGAGAAAAGTTTTGGTCTCATAATTCACCAGCCTTAGAGAAAAAAAGGAATATCATGTTTCAGCGTTTAAATTGTCATAATTGTAAAGATTGGATACCTTTTATTTATAATGTCTCTATTGTTTTATTTGCGAATTAGACGGGAGGAATATTCTTTGTAGTGTGGCCATAGCTATGAAATTGATCTTCGGGGGGAGGTAATCTTGGCAGAATTTGCAACAAGAGAATGTATATTCCCTTTCTGAAGCACTTGATATTATGAAAACTGTATCTGTAGCTGTATCTGTGGTGATAGAGAAGTCCATAATTTTGAGATAGTCCCAGCTCAGCCATTGTGTTTCCTAGTATTTCAGCCTGCAGTCTGTGCTCAGAAGTGGAGTCCACAAATAGAAAGTAGACTGTAAAATAACTGGAAATTCTGGAATAGAAACCTTAACTTCATCCTTCTCTATATTCACTGTTTTGTAGTTCTACCAACTTACAGTTGCAGTCAGCACTTTTGCTGGATATGTGCATACAAGAGCGCTCTTCTTGTGTTACATTTTTTTTACCCCAAATTATAACACGTTGCTGGGAGTGAGGAAGGTCAAGAAACACAACCCTTTGTAGTTTGTGCACACACACAAAATTAGCCTGCACCCACACAGACTGCAAGCAGAATATGCCTTTATTGGAATCTGAATTTGAATTCTTGGATGCAAAAGCCATCTCTGTCCTGTCAGCCCATAGCCTCCCTATGGTCAGTGGTTTTCACAGGTGGCACACGTTTGGCAGGACCCCTTCAAGAGCACTGCTGTGGCTTCATGGCTGCAGGGAGCACCTGGACGTTCCTAGCTTGGCTGAGAGCTGCAAAGCTGATGATCCTCTGGCTTTGTTCCTCATGGGGCTGACAGTTTTACCTGCTGTCTGGATGCTGATGCCCACAGAATTGGTCTTTAGGCCTCACAGTTGTTTTGAATCCCATCTTGCATCACTCCCATATCCAGGGGATTTTCACCAGGCTCCAGGAGAGACGAGGATTTATTATGATTAGGGATGCTCTGCTACAGTTTATTCAGTTTAGTTGCCTTCAACCAAGGACAGAAGGGAGGGAAATGAATCCTAATGCCTGGAGGAATTATTTCAGAAGGAGAAGATGGAAATTTGGTTAAATGATAATTTTTGAGAGTAGCAAGGAAATGGTCCTAATACCATCAACTATCCCAACCTGCTTGATCTGAGCTGTTGGGGTCCAGGTCAGCAGGTCATCTTTGACTACAAAAGAGGATAATTTCTACCTTAATGAGGCAAAGATGGCTTATTTCTGTCTAACAGATGGCAGTGGATATGAGTCATGCATCTGTCTGGGATGTATTTCTCTAAACAAAGTAATTTGACCAGCAGTTTCCAGTAGCCCCATGCTCTTCCCTATCTCTTCAAAGTTTGCATGTGCTTTATAGACTCTGACCATTTACTATTATATCACATTTGGGAGGAAGGAAATAAAACATAGTGGTAAAAATATGTTTATTTACATTTGGGAGCACCACATTGTTTCAAATCACAAAAAAATCACAAAAGCACAAATGTGGAACCTGCTTGAAGTTCTTATATTGGTTTTTTGGTCTTCATCTTTTTTATTTTTTCCTGGCAGTACTCCAACCTGCAATGGGAAAGGAAGCAGAGGATGCTCAAACTGTTTGTATATTTACAGAGCTATTTGACTTTTAACAAGTTATTTTGAGAGTGCTGGACTTCTTCCTAATGATTTTGTATCTTCTAATTATTCAGGAGCTCTGACTGGGATCTTTGCTGCAGCGGTCCTGCAGTGTGGATTCTAAAGTCTGATAAAGTGAGATTTAGTTTTGGAAGTGGTGTCTTGGATCTGCCAGAGCATGCAGAGAGTTTCTCTCTGCTGCCAGTTTATGAGAAACTTGTAGAAAATTATCTTCGCGCTTTCCACCTTTCTTCACAGTTGAGGTGAGCCACAGGATTCAAATGTGTGTATACACACTTGTACACAGTGGAACTGTTCAAGCCTTACTTCCGAAGGGAATTGACCTAGAATGATATGATGACTCTGGGGCTGCAAGGATTTTCAATTCTAAGATATTGCAAGCTGACAGGTTCAGAAGCAGGGTCTGTCTCCAATTTGATTTTAGAAGCTGATTTTTCTTTTGATTTTAAAAGCTGCTTTCTGAAGGAAGTAATGGAATTTTAAGTGAAAAACCAACTTGCTCAAAGTATTTTTTTTTAAAGTATTAAGTATTTCTTTTCCTTTCAGCATCTCTGAAAATCACCAGGCAGATAGTTTTCCTGAGAAGGATTAGTCTGGGATATGACATGAACAATTTATTCCTTAAGCAAGTTTGAGCAAAGATAGTGAAACACCTGGTGTTTTTCAACTTCTGCTGTAAGTGGACTGATCTTTCCTTGAGCTTAGTAGGCTAAGTTAAATAGAAACTAGAACGAGGAACAAACCAGCAATCTTTACCATGTAACAGATTATTCAGGTCTAACTGAAGAAAGAATACAAGTTAGGATTCTATGTATATCCTTGAGAAGATAATTTCAAGATATCTGTATCCAGATTTCTAAAGCAGTACAGGTTATATGGCTGCAGTGTGTACTAGTGTTCTCTCAAACTTTCAACTCAGTGTTCTCTCAAACTTTCAACCAGATTTGACTGTGAAGTAAAAAATCTGAAGCAGTAATTATTCCATTTCACAAAGGTAAAGATATCCATCCTTGTGGGAAAAAGATTTCCTCCACATCTCTTTACAGTCCTAGACTGGCATGGTTGATGAGTGAGGTGCTTTTAAATAGCACCTTGCCTCCTGTTTTTGGAGTCTCCCTTGCTGGAGACATTCCAAACCCACTGGGATGCATTCCTGTGTAACCCCCTCTAGGTGACCCTGCCTTGGCAGGAGATTGGACTAGATGAACTCCAGAGGTCCCTTCCAGCTCCAGCTATTCTGTGATTCAGTGATTCACTGTTCCTGGAGCTGTGAACTTTCCAGGATCTCTTCTCACAGAAGGTTGAGTCTAAGCACCTGAGTTGACAGCAGTTTCACTTTAGCTGGAATAATGCTGCAGATGTAAGAAAACAAAGCAAAAAAAGTTTTTGAAATGCATTTGATGCTTTTTGCATTTAAAAGATGACCACCGGGTTTATCACCAAAAGCCAGATTACTTGTGGAGAAAATGCTGTAAAAGAAGAGAAATGGATTGTTGTCTACAGGGATTCACCCTTTTTCTGGACAGACTTTGGCACATAAAGAAGCATGGTCTAGGGACAGTTCTGCTATGCTAGATGCTGTACCAAGGCAAGGTGCAAGCTCAGTTGTTTAAGGCATTTATATATAAATAGCCCCCGTGTCTTAGATCTGGCTAAGCTGCCTGGCTAGACGTTGACCAGACACTAGAATACGTGTGCCTTAAGCCTTGAAATCTGAACAAAATCTGTATAGTTTTAGGATTAACTTTAGTCCTTGAGATTTGTCCTTACTTCAGATTACCCTTTCTCATTTTTATCTAGCTTGAACATGCTGAGCTGCAGCCCATTTCTCAGGTGCATGTGCTGCTGTAAACAAATTATCTTTATTCTCTGCTAAATAGAGCAAGAAAATCTTCAAACCTGCCTAAAATAACAACTCCTCTTTATATTCCCAGTGTGAGTTTCTTTTCATTCTGTGACAACCTAAGCTGCTTCTGCAGCTCATGAGTTAACTCCTGTTTAGCTTGTCCACAGGGATCTTCTCTTTTCTTCTTTCTTGACTTCCTTCCCTATCTCACTGCTGCTTTTTTTTTTTTTTTCCCTGCCTTCCATATCTTTCATTCCATATCTTTATTTTGCCTGCGGTAACCCTTCCTGGCTCCAAACCCTCTTTCTATGGAGTGGTGAGCCTCTTAAACTTCAGTTTCTTCTGTCCCAAGTGTTTTCATCTCAGCAGATAACCATTAAGATTTAATTACTAACTGCTGCCTAAGTTCTGGATAGATTGTAATGCAGACCTTGGTCAGCAGTACATGTGCATGGGGATATCCCAAAATACACTTCACTTCTTAGTAACAGCTTCATAATATCAGCCAGAGATAATAGATTGTGCACAGACTTTCCTCTGCCTAGAATGTAAACCAGCACTTCCTTGATGCCCTACGATGCATCTATACAAACACACTGATTTTCTTCTTCCTTTAGCTCATTTGCTCAGCACTCAAGCACCAATTTAGAATGATGGATCTGGTTTTAATCCAGATGGCTTGATGTAGCGGTTTCTCTCCCTCTCACTAACTCCCTCCCTCCTCTCCTTATCCTGTAATTTCTCTGTATTGTTTGCTTCTGTTTTAAAACCTTTGGTAGGACAGGTATTTTGCTTTCTCCTTTACAGGATATCTGAAATTTGTGCTGCCATTGACTGTTGAGTCTTTCAAGTCACTCCCAGAGATGTGGTCTTTAAAGGCAGCTCTGCATCAGAGCTTGTCTTATGATGTGGCATCATTCCTACAGGTAGCAGCTATTTTCCGGGCAGCTTGTCTTAAGCTTAGAGTGGAATAGCATAACTGATAAGAGTTAAAGATGTCTGCAATATGTTGTTAGAGCTCTATAAAGAAACTTATGCAATATTTGTTTGTCTCCAGTTCTGCCCAGTATTGTAATCATGATATTGGTAATCTACAGGGCACTTCTGAGAATTAAGGGAAAAAATACAGCAAAAATGCTCACACTCTCAAGATGTATGTGTGAAGATAATGAATATTATTATCCTCTCTTTAAAAACTGAGAGGCTGTGCATAAATGATTTACTTAGGGCCCCAAAGGAGCCTGTGTTTGACTAGGAAGCTGAACTTTAATTGTACCTGACTTTAATCCTATGTTCTGACTGTACCTCCCTCATTACCTACCTGTCCATTTTCATTAATGCTCATATCCATCAGCCTCATTAATAAATATGTAAGGTGTTTTAGCATGGCTACTAAACAGGAAACTTAATCGAGACCTGTTCTGGAAATGTTTACTTGCCTCAAACACACATTGCCTAAAATTGCTGTCATTTACACTGAATCCCAGCTCTGTTATGACATTAACCATGACTCAGTTAATGTCAGCCATTAACCTCAGGTTATGGTCACAGAATCACAAGTGACTGAAGTACTGTTTTTTTTAGTAGACTAGTGCCTGCAGCTGGAAATTTTTGTCCCCAGAGGGGACAATCCTGTGACAATTTCAGTCAGTCTAAGTCAGCATGTTCTGCCTTTATTGGCAGCTCCTGAAAGGTGTTTCCATACCTTTTCTTTCACTGCCACCTGCACCTGTATGCACTTCAGGATGAAACAGTTCAGAGAGAAAAATCCCTCAAATGCATTTTTTTTGAATTATTATTATTATTTTTAAAGGGCTTCTTGCTTTGACTCTCTGATTGAAGAATACTTCAGTCGTTCAAGAAGCAGTGCTGGCACATCAGGCGGCACTAGTTTATGCCGTTCAGCAACCTCAGCTGAAAGTCTGGTGGTTGCCCACAAGGGCTGGGAAATTCCCAAGACCAACTGACTTGAGCACCACTGAAAACTAGCTAGGAGTAGAAAAATGATCAGTGTCTGTCTTGCATGAAGAACATTAACTTCTCTTAGCTAGCTTACTTGATAATTTGAAATAATCCTACCCTGCCTACAGAACTTGTGTTGAACTTGGGAACTGTGACTGGAAAGATTATAAACCCAGTTACCAGTTCTAACTGAAGTTACTTCCCAAGTTCATAAAGGGATATGTTTGCTTGGTGATTGAAGTTTAAAACAGAAATATGTGATAAGTTAAATTGCTTCCCTTGGTTGTGAGTAGACCTGCTCTCAGGAGTAGACCTGCTACTTGCTCCACTGCCCCTGTAACAAACTTTTGCAGGGGAGGCAGAGGATAGAGGCAGGGGAAATAACTTCCTCAGCTTAGCTGAGAAGGAATCGTGTACCAGAGTCCTTTCCAATGGTTTAGCACAGCTGCCACCTGCAGCTACTGCTGGAGAGGAAAGCCTGATTTATGGGGGGCGTATCTACAAAGGATTATTTCAGCAGCAATGAAATCTTGAAAGTACAGGGGAGAAAATGAGTTATTTTTTATTTGCTGCACAATATAATTTAGAATTTGACTGGAATGGTTTATGAATTTAGATCAAGTTTAGTTAGAGGTTTGGCAGAAAAAGAAAAGGAGAAAATAATGTTTATTTTTAATTTAAAAGACTTTGCTCTCTCTCTTCAGAAGCGTTTATTAATCCAGCTGTCTTTGCTTATGTATTACTGCCTTAACCTTCTACCTGGGTGTATTACAGAGTTAGTTTATGAGTTCTTGTTGCAGCTGATCTATTTTGAATAACTAATGAAATACTAATTTGAACAGAAGTACCTTAATCATCAGTTGATAAATTCAGTCAGTCTTTTTTCAGTTCATTTCTGTGATTAAGGACTAAGCTGGGTTAGGCACTAAAGAACTTTCACACCTGCATAGGAGCTTTCATTCAACCTTAGATGAATGTTCTCACTGCAGCTAAGGGGATGCAAGAAGTGACTTGCTGGCCTTAATAACACATTTTTATCTTGTCCCTCACACCAAAACCAAGGTTAAACCAAACCAAGCCAAAATAAAACAAAACAAGCTGATAAAACCAGTGATTTATTGAAGCTACCTTAATGGCAGCTTGGATGAGGGGCTTTATAAGAGTAAGAAAAGTATCAGAGCTTGTGGGTAAAGGAAAGGACTGCACAGACAAGAACAAGCCTTCAGCAGACTTAGCAGTAACTTAGACCTGCTTCATCTGTTGAAGCAGTTGGGAAGCAGGATATCAGGGAGCAACAGAGCAGATGCACCAGCATCAGTGGAGAGCTGTGTGTGTGGGTGACAGTGTGGCAGTGCCCTCACACACACAGGATGCAACCCTGTGGGACTCCAGCAAGAAGAATAGAACAGGTCCAGTGATAGTACCAGGGGCAGCCCCAGTTCAGATCACTCTGTGGGTCCATGGGGATGGGGTAGATCCAGGGGCAATCTGGAAATAAGTCAAGGTCAAAATCAGCAAGGTGCACAGCCAGTGCAGACACACAGACAAGTAGTTCAGGCAAGAACCTGAGTGTAAATGCAGCTCTCTAGCAAAAAGGGAGGAGGGGGACCAGCAGCTCATCCTGTGTAGCCCTGTCACAGTATCCCAGTCCCTGGTCCCAGGGTGGTTGTGCCATGTTAGCACTGACTTTGAGGGCAGGTGGGGAGTCACTGGGTGAGAGGAACTTGCAGAACCTGATGGCATCCTCAGGACCAAGCAAAAATGAGCCCAGAGTCTTCTAGTGTGACTGCATGTTCATGTTACTCAACTGAGCTCTCTTCTTCCCTTGACCTTTTATGTCCTCTCCCGCCTCTGGTCAACTTTTGCCTCAGCTGTGCTACTGCAGGCTGGGGTGGCAGGCTCTTAAGCAGGTTCCCAAAGCCTTGCTGGTTAAAAAAAATACATCCCAAAACAAGAGCAAAGAGTTTTCCCAAACCTTTCAAATCTCCTCAAACAAATATATCTAATTGTTGGGAAGTTTGTGGGGAACATGGGCACTTAAGTTGCCCTCACTGCCAAAGAAAACATGGAATCAAGACAAAGCATCAGGCACAAGACAGGTTCTTTGTGGATTTTATCCTCCTAATATGGATATTTCTCTTCCTGCTATACTTACTTCATGTGTTTAATTTGAGAGTACATAACCTGTTTATGTTTTTCATCAAAGTGCCTCCATCTCCTTAGGAGAAAACTACATTAAAAAACCCCTCCAACAAAACCAATAAAGCAAAGCAAAACAAAATAATAATGAAAAAAGGGTAGGTGGGCATTTGCAATAGATTGCTTCCTTCCTCTGCCTCCAGTGGAGTTTTCAAGTCCATTAAATGTGATGCAGTGCTTCAGGTCACTTTGCTTAAGCCACCTTCCATAATGTTACAGAGTAAATGCAGAAGACTAATAATAACACGGACTGATGATTTACAGGCGGATGTACTTTAGAGGGTACATAGAAACAAAGGTGCTTTCCTAGGATTGTGCTGAGGAAAAGATTAATTTGACATATAAGTCTATTACATAACTTAAATGTGCTGCATTATCACTGCTAACAGTAAAGACAACAACTTTGCTGTCTAAAGCTTTCTCTGTGACTGCACAGTTATTATCTGTCCTATCTCTAAGGTCACTGTATACTGTGGTTGTGTTTCTAGTTGTTTAAGACTAATGTAATTATTAAATGCATTGCATCTGCATAGACTTTTCTGGTAGGAACTCCAGAAAAAAATGAATCCAAATGCTTCTATGGCCTCAATATCTATAAAACTAACAAAATACTATTTTAATCCCAAAAATCTGCCAGAGAGAAAGCTCTAGTTTTAGCTATGTCTTGTAGTCCTGAAAAGTTTTCTTCTCCCTCTTATCAAGGCTGCAGAATGCACACAGCAGTAGATATGCTTGACGTTATCTGTAGGAGGATAAAAGCCCACACAGCAGCTACTCTATGCTGGACAATTTTGAAGCTGTTTGGAACAGTTTCTGTCCTTTCAAAGTATTAACTGCATGCACATCAGGGTCTGTGGTACTGTCTGGTCTAATTTAATCACTGTAATGTGGAAGATAATCTTTCAGACTGCCACACAGCGTGGGATTTGGGTCTGGCACCCTTCAGTTTTAAACATCAATGCTCCAAGACAGCATCCCTTACAAAAATAGAATGCAAATATAAAGAAAGAAACAGAGCTGATTATCATAAATTCAAGAACTAAAAATGAATAGAAGAGAAAAGAAGAAAAAGAAAAAGGATACATGGCTCAATATTAAATTGAATGTCGTTCAAGATTTTACCAGTGAAACTGAGAATTTTTCTTTTTCTAAGGCCCTTATAACAGGGAAAGTATTGTTAAAAAATTTCATGAGGTAGAATTAAGGTATTTTATGATCTGTCATTATTTCCTCTTCTTCCCCCAAACCCAAAAATCTGTAGTTACAGAGAATAAGACATTCACTGGAGAAATAAGTAAAGCTTTTTTAGGTAACAAGTGCTGAATAATATATGTTGAGATCCAGTGTAGTAATATGTGCTGTATTTTAATGTGCATAAAGCTTTTAACTTGTGGAGTGGCATTTAAAACCCCCATATTAATAAACAAGTTTCCTGTCATGGAATAAGTATTATCATAGTCTAACATTTTTTATGTAGCTCACTTAACTGTGGCTAGCATTCAGATGCCTGTTTGATAGATAGCTTAGAAATTATGTAGATGTTTCTGTTAGGCAGTAGGATGCACTAAGGGTCTTTTAAAGTTTCTTTGTTAAAGGAAACAGGATTTTGTCAATTCACTGTCATGATAGTTAATTAACTGACATCCATTCAAAATGTTGAAGCTGTCAATACAATGCTTAATTTGGATTAAAAAAAAAACCTAAACAAAGTTTACATTCTCCAAAGCTTTCCTGCAATGCCAATTAGTCAAATAAAAGCTACACAGCTTCTGTGTTTCTTGCCAGTTGCCCATCACAATTGCAGTAAAACCATCTCAATGGATACGAACTCCTAAAATCAGAGAAACTTGCAATCACAGAAGAATGAAACTATTGGGGTTGGAAGGGACCTTAAAGATCCATCTAATTCCAGTCCCACTGCCAAGGGCAGAGAAACTTTCCACTAGAAAGTTTCTAAATATCTGATCTAAATCTACTCCCATTTCAGTTTAAAGCTGTTTGCCCTTGTCCTGTCACTACATGCTCTTGTAAAAAGTCCCTCCCCAGATCTCTTCTAGCCCCTTTAGGTACTGAAAGGTGCTCTAAGGTCTCCTCAGAGCCTTTTCTTCTCCAGGCTGAACAAGCCCATCTCTCTCAACCTGTCTTCATAGGAGAGGTGCCCTGTGCTCTGATCATCAATGATTAGGAAAGGTTCTTATTATAAACATATAGGAGACATTGGTACGTAGGAGACAGTTCTCTACATAAAGTAGAGAACTAGACATAGTTTTTTGCATTTCAGACATTTGGATCAGTGATATCTAGATTTAATGTTAACATTTATTTATGGCACCACTCCCGCATTTCAGGCTGAGAAAACTCCCACATGTTGCAGAAAAAGGTGACTGTGAATTTTAAAAGCAGAGATGTCCCTTCAAGTTAGGAGTACTCAAGTGCATGTATTGGTGTGAACAGGCTAACTTCTCTTGATGAAAAATAGAATCGTTATGCATATTTAGGGGGTGATATAGAATAACAGTTAAGGTCAAGGCTGTGGATTACTTCACTGAAAACTGCATTTTATTGAGGTATTTCAAGAGCAGAATTTGTCACGAAAAACCACTTCTCCTCCAACATCATATTTTCATGTACCATTTTTTATCAGGCTAATTCCCGATGATTTTACCAGGAAATGCATTTTCCTTTAGGAACATCTCCCAGCAGTGGTCAGCACTAATCATATCAGAGCTGAAAAAGCCAGACAGTTTATCATAAAATCAGAGTTCTAGTATAGTAAGTATTGTGTATGTATTATACCAAGGTTGAGATTGTAACAGACTGTATTAAAATATATAATTATGTTATTGCTAAATCCTCATTCTAAGTAGGAAAAGTCAAGAAAAAAAAAAATTAGTTTCATTTATTCTGAATATTCAATATTTTTCTACTTTAGAAAATGTGCCCTTAAAATTAATGAAGATTCAACTCTTACAATTCTCCTTTTAAATTTGGAATTATATTTTCTATCACAAACTTTAAAGCAAAGCTTTAAGAAACTGAAGATATCTTGATTAAAGGAAAAAAAAATAAGCCAAATGAAAAATCAACTAATCAAAGCTATGTAAAAGCTTAATCAATAAAATGATAAATAGAATACTTTAAAATATTACAGAATTACACAATATTACTCTTATTACACCTAGATATAATATTACTCCCACTGTGCACTGTACTTATTGTGTTTCAAAATAATGTGAAAACAATTAAGAAATTGCATAGATTAATCTTTCAACATTTTGAAAATGTTTAAAGCCCAAATTAATATTTCCCCAAAAGAGTTAGATTTGCTTAGACAGCCAGTCATTCTGAGCTATGTTTTTTTATTTTCAATGCTCCAAATACCTTACCCAGGATATAACTAGTGATGCCACACATATGTTAGGGAAAGACAGCAAATAAATTCAATTCACCATTCATCCTGTCCCCAGAATTTCAGCTGATGATCAGAAGACCTAGCTAGCAGGCACACACTGGAGGAGACTTAACCTGTGACACCACTGCTATTTCAGACCCCAGCCTTCCCTAAAGTCGAACAAGTAAATTTATGACAATTTTACTGTCAAAAAGAAGACTTGGATTTTTTAACATATGCTAACAGGGACATATTATTAAATATACATATAGCTATTAATAGCTGAGTTTTCAAAATAGCATGGATATCTTGAATACAGCTCATGGAATTATAGCTGGCACAATATTTTTCCCCTCTGTTCCAACTGTTCCAATGTGTGCACTGAACTTCTATCTATCTATCTATCTATCTATCTATCTATCTATCTATCTATCTAATCTATCTATCTCCAAATTATAGCAATGTATTTGCATTCCAGCAATATTATTTGAACAATAAAGTATTATTCAAGGTGAAGAAAAATATCCTATAGCCCATATTGAAATATATAGCTAATTTTAGGATGCATTTCCCCCTCCTCACTCTTTTGAACTTCACATTTACAGTGGGAGAAAAACATGCACATGGCCACTTACTGCAGACGTGCTGTAAATCAGGACTGTGACTTACTGTATCTGTGGGGAAGGAACTGTTTCTAGTTTTATCTTTGAATAAATGAAGGGGTCCTGGAACAACCCATGAATGCTACTTTTATATTAGTAAATGGTCTTTTGTTCTTGCTCTGCCTCATGAGAGTTTTTGCAGTCTAAGTTCGGACCCAAACCTTGCCACCACGCAGTACAGAACACTAAACAGATATTTATGGCCAAGGCAGAGTACCTATCACGGGTGGCTAGCACACAGCACTAAGTAATTTATATTTGCACTTACTACTTACCCAGAAATTTGGTTGCTGTGTGTTGATACTGAAATTCACACATTCCCTACTGTCTGCATTGTGTAAAGGCTACTTTTTTTTGAGTTCTGTTCATAGATGTCCATCTCCTGCACAGGGAACTATCTCTGCCTCTGGTAGAGAAGACATGTCAGAAGCATGGCTAGGAGAATGATAAAAGGAAGTTTTTTTGTGTTGGTTTCAGCTCTTTGGGTCAGGAATGGATGAAAAGGCAGCTAACACAAATTATCACAGCAGCTGAGGGAGTTGTAAATATTTTCACACAAATCCTTCTTTCATCTGCAAAGAAAGAGATGGTTTGGCTTAAAAGAATGAAAATAGAAGTATGCTTAAGGAACTTCAGCAGTTCTTAGTTGAAGAAAAACTGCAAAAGTAGGACAGAAACTTTAGTGGCATTAGCAAAAAGTGATGCTGTCATGGTTGCACACCAGCTTCTTTCTGATGAAGTGAAAATCGCTTGATTCTGATAGCTGTAAAGTATTCAAATGATAGATTTGTTTTAAAAACAAGTGGAAATATCCTGATTTCAATAGAAGCAAATACAAAAGTTGTGATATGTAGCTTAAGACATATGGATGTTTTCCTGCAGTGTACGTGCTGGCTGCTGTTAGCAGTTGTGGTGACGTACTGGTCCCCTTGGGAAGGCCATTGCAGGGTTCTGTTAGGGGAGAAAACACAAGCCATATCTATGTTTGTGACTATTCCCAGCTGGCTTCCCTACTAGTGACAGAAATAATTAGCATAAATAGATTTTTAGCTCTTTAATGCCTCTGACAGTATATTGAACTGAGAATACATTTCCAGAGAATCATACAACTTGTTATAACTTTTTTATGTTTCATATGTGATTTATTGCTACCTATTATTTATTATGAGTTTTTTTCTATTGTGAATATATTTGCACTGAAATACTCTTCAGGGAAGTGTTGCCTCAAAGTGGAAAATAAAGTAACTGTGAAGTTACTGCTCCCAGTACAGAATATACTAATTATGTAGTCAGAATATATCTATTGCAATTCAATGTATAGCTCTGTGATTTGGCTTATTGCCTAATCAGTTTCTAACTATGGAATTGACATGTTCAATGGCAGGGGTGTCTGCCAGCTGTGATGTACAGTAAGGCAAAGGTCTGATCAAATTATAAGTTTTCACCTGCAATTTTTTTGTATGCCATGAATAAACTCATCAAATCAGGCCTCTGTGTCTGTACTGAATAAATAGGAATAGTTAAATGGTTGCAAACAACTGATAGAGAGATGGTCAAGCAGGTGCAAAATGACAGATTATTTTTCAGAGTGTGAGTCCATATAAATAGCACATATAAGCGTGCATGAACACCCTTTATCACAAGAAGGACATTAAGTATGGCTGACTGAACCTTCAGCTCTGTGACAGACCTGGTTTTTCAGCTCCATCACAGAATGCTTTGTGATACCTTAATACAGGCACCTTTTCTGGTGCTGGAAAAGTACAGATTGCTACCCCCTATGTGCTCTTTGGTGATGATGAAAGTGTCTATTGTGCTATCTATTCATAATATGCACTTAAAGGTGCATATTATAAATCTTTTATATATTGGCATCACCAGAAGTTCTAAACAGGTAGCTCTCAGGAAGGCAAATTCTTGCTAGAAAATCTGAGATTTCAGTAGTGGAAAGGCAAAGAAAGCAGAAATTTCTTCTTTAACTGTCCTTGTCCATTGTACAACCAACATTAAAAGTTCAAAATTATTTATCTGAAAAATCTGACAGTTAAAAATGACAATGCTGAGGTATTTCATATATATGGACAGGTTCACTAGTGTTCTTTGGCTGCTTTCTGCTGTTCCAGTAATACAACAGAGCCATAAACTCAGCTGGATTTACAGCTGCTTTGTTTGCTAGAGCAATGAAAAGGGGCCAGGGTGTCCCTGTGAAAATGGCTCATATTCTGCAGCCTGGATTCTCAACAATAGGGACTTAAATCTACATTCAGGTGATTAAATAAGTGGCCTTCTTTTCTGTATTGCTGGGCTTACTTGTGTCCCACTGAGCCACTAAAGAAACTTGAGTTTAATAGTTTCTGATGTGCAAGACTACTTGCAATGGCTTCAGCTGTGGAATGAAGGACTGGTTTGGAGATGGGGCTTGAATAGAGTATAGAACAAGTTTTCCTAATTGCTGGATGAGGTGTAGTCCTAGGACTGTGTGGAGAAGGGATGATTAGGTGACAAACACTCGGCACTTGAGATGTAATAGTTCTGATTCAATGCTCAGTAGTCTAAAAATCAGAATGTGCCCAAGTGAGCCTAAAAAAAAATTGACAAGAGTAATTAATCCTAATAGAAAAGACACATATTGTTAACAGCAAATTGCCACTTCTTTCAAGTTGGACAAGAAAATGCAACACCACATCAACATGCCTTTGCATATTCTGTCCATGTTTTCTAGCTATGATCCTTACTGTGTTTATTTCTGTGAGGCTGGCAAGGATTTCTCTTGATTCTAGAGAAAGCATTAAAGTTGCACCTTACTTTAATCATGAAGGAAATGGACACTGCAACAGCAGAGAAAAAAAAGGTAGTTTAGATTTTGTATCTCTTCCAAATCTGAAAGAAAATTCTTTGGTATGGAATGTAGATGGGGAAAAAAAAACCCTGCAAAAAATATGGCAACAGAGCTCCTTCAAAATGGTTAATTATTTTTAAACCCTCTACTTCAGGAGTGCAATGCACTGTTATTAACTTTTGGGGTCAAACTAGATAGTTGGAAGCAGACTGGTTCTGAAATAAATTTCTTACAGCCAAATCAGAAAGGCTTGTTGCAATATAAACTTCTTGAACTATTGAACTTTTCCTCCTACACATTAAAGGACCAGATTCGAAATTTGTTCAGATCAGTACAGAATAACAGACTTCAGCTCAGTGCAATTTATATATGTCAGCTAAAGATATGATTTTCTCTGCTAATTTTTGTGGTTCCTGTCAGTGAAAATGGACCCGTGATCCAAGTGTTTTAGAATTTAAGCAATGCACCCTACATAGGAAAGTTAATTTTGCAGCAAGACTTCTGCTATTAGGAGAAGACAGAAGATATTAATTTACCTTGATTTTCTATGGACTTGTGAGGCAAGGCAGAATTTTTTCTGCTCCTTTCAGTTTAAAAATAATTTCTACTTTTAAATATCATGGAATAATTTTTAACTGGAAAGGAAATGGGACATCCTGATTTACTAAAATGCACAATAAATAAGAAGGAACTGTAAGCATGAAACACAATAAATATAGTCTAGATTTCAAGTGTTTCCTTTAGCTATGATTCAATAAGACAAATGGCTATTTTTAATTTCACTGCTATAATCCAATGGACTGTAACATAAAAACTAAGTTTATCACACTAGCCTGTCACTGAAGCAAAATCTAGTATGGTCATTCTAGTTCAGGAGGTTAAGATAAGATTGTTGAAAAAAGTGCATTACAAAATGGAAATGATTCTTTACTGAAAAGTTCCTGGAGCAATTTTTACGCTTATCTGAGAAACTTCAAAATGGAGTAGAGCATAGTCAATCTTAAACTGAATAGAACTCAGTTTCCCCCAACCTAAACCCCCACCTAAACTGTCCTCCCGACCCCAAACCAGCCTTCCCACCCAGTGTCTTCTTTTTCAGCCTTGAAATATAGTATTTATGAGCAGAGAAGTCTCAAATGTTTCCCTGGTCTGGGAATCATGGATTTAAAACATTTTGTCATCTTCTGTTATAGCCAAGAATTCTTTTAGTACCTTTGCTTCAAAGATAAAGTGATACACAGCAAGGTTCAGGGGAGGCAAGCCTGCTGCTGTTTCACATGAGCTTAGTGCCCTAACAGAACATCCTTGAGGGGGATTCCTTCATAGGGTTCCTAACCTTAAGCCAACCTTTCCAAAATCTTTCATCTGTAGCAGAGCAGAATGGGGTATCACAATATGTG
This sequence comes from Taeniopygia guttata, assembly GCF_048771995.1. Classification (NCBI taxonomy): domain Eukaryota; kingdom Metazoa; phylum Chordata; class Aves; order Passeriformes; family Estrildidae; genus Taeniopygia; species Taeniopygia guttata. Next base: position 107,457,154 of record NC_133026.1, read on the forward strand.
TGTTTGCCCTCAGGAGGCATGGCAAAGGTTATGAGGAATTATTGACCTGCAGTGCAATAATGTCCCTCAAGACTAACCTTAAAACTTTCAGTTCTGAGTAAGTAAGACTAGCTGGATCTTTTCTATGTCTCAGGGAATATTACAGCTTTTCATAAAACTATGTATAAAGAGTACTGAAAAAGGGCAAGAGGAAATTGCCATCTTTTCTGAGACAGGCCTGCAAGGCACACAGATACTTAGTTTAAACCAATCTCTCTTTGTTGAGACGGTTGGTCAGACTTGTATTGCCAACATCAGTACAATCTTGACAATGCTAGGAAGGAGAAATCTGGCTACATCATATCTTCATCTTTTCATTTCAACAAATAGAATGAAGCTTAACATGCAGCTGTAGTGGATTCAGGGTTGGTGTACATTGGCTTGCAACTTTGAATTTGATGTAAGTAAAAATCTTTACATTAGATGCGGTTCTGGTCTCTAGATTGCAGGAGCAATTTCCAGCATTGCTAAAGTCTTTCTAAAATGAAGAATGCAAATTATTTTTCCAAATTAAACAAATATTTAATTTTCTTAAGGTGTAGCAGATTAAAAGACCTATCTCTTTTTCTAGGAAGATTTATTTTGTAGGCCAAAGATGCCTAGTAGGTGATGTAATGTCCTTCATCTCAGCTCAAAAGACAGACAGGCATGGGTTTTCATTTAAAATGAGATAAGGCTTGCAGAACAGTTTTTGAAGAACTTCTAAGCCATTTAGAATCACATCTAATGGAAATTTTTTTCCATTTTAATACCTGGTCTTATGGTTTCATGTAGTGGATCAAGGTATATATGACAGAGGAGGGCTACTTGGAAGGGCAAATTTGTTCTAATACTTTTTTCTTTACAATGTCAGTGAAATTTATATATTTATAAAGTAGAAACTGCATGCCCCTTCATACTCATATTTTTCAATTACATTAACATTTATATGTAGTGGACCTGCTTCTCACATCAACCACCATCTGCTCTACAAGTTTGTTCACCATCTCAGAATGTTGATCATTACACCAAAATATTTTGTACCTAGAATGTTTTACAAAGTATGCTTTAGGTGTCTTTGATATAGCTGGAAATCATATCAACAACTTCAGACAGATCTGTGTAATTTTTGATTTTCCAAGTCAAATTTTAAAGTAATCTGTGGAAAAATGATCCCCAAATCCAGAATAAAAACAAGATAATGATATTACTAAAAAGTCCAGTACTGCCTGTCAATCTCTTTTTCCAGTTTGATCAGAAATACTTGACCTTGATGAGATTTTAAAGAAAACCCTAAATAACTACAAAGAAGAGAAAGGTATTTCATTGACAACACCTGAATAGAGTTCTGTCTCATTAAAACTTCACCTTATAATTTAGCACAGTTTAACTATCAAAAATACCAGGAAATAAATCTTTGCCTTAAACTATGTGAAAGATTTTGGTAATTTCTATCAGGTTCCTAATAGACAAATACCTCAAAACTGCTACTTGTCAGAGAATCCAAGGAAGGAAAAATGAATGGGTGCTGATTCACTTAAAATTTTCCATCAGAAGACTGGCTGTAGTGAAATCCTCCTGTAAGAATATCACCCTTAAGAGCTGGTGAAGACCTGCACTCTGTGCATGCTAATGGCTCAGTGGCACATACCACTTGAAAATATAGTTTACGAATCTCAGTTTCACATTCAGCGATAACTTTAACAAACTGCATTTTTTTCCTTTTCTGTTTCTTTCTAAATATTTATTAGTTTTTTATTTTAGCCCAAGCATTACTTGTGAAAATGATGTGAAGGAATTTTATACGGTCATTAAACTGTTGCAATCCATATTGCTAACATAGGTCTTCTTCCACTGGTCTGATACTATAAATTAAAATCATAGAGAATACTAAATCAGTCAAAACCCTTTTCCTACTAAATGATTTTGAAGAACTGATCTCTTTGGAGGCTTGGGAGAATGAAACCCCAGCCATTCTAGCTCCAAATCTGGAGTCCTAATAATCCAACTAATATCTTTCAGACCATCAGTTTCTAGGAGAGGTCTGTTAATCTGGCAACATGAGAAAGATAGAAGTATTATAACATGATGAGATCTGGTTAAAAATTGTTTTAACCTGAGACTCTCTGGCCTGGTAAGACTCAAGTTTTGGAATAAAGGATAATGGAAAAACTCAACAAACAAAACCATCACCACTAGCAGAAGCAAATAGGAAAGATATTGAAACTAATGACTGCAATAAATGTTTGCATTAGAAATCAGTTACCACTGAGTATCACTAAACAGGTGATTTTCAGCCGGCTAGCAGCTAGATTACCTGCTTTAGTGAATACCGGTTATAAAGCCAGAAAACCTAGTTAAGTCAATTTTGTTGCTGGCAATGTAATCATGTTGAATACTTGTTGCCTTAACACTGCTAGGGAGAGAGCCATTTTCTTATTACCAAAACCCAGCATCCAAGGCTAATGCTTCAATAACACTAAAAACTCTCCTTACTTTCTCTACATATTGATGTTTCTGTCATTGCAAGGGGAGTGATTTTATCAGTTGAGTTAGAGATGGCCCAACATTCTATTTTGAATGAACTTTCTTATTATGGTTAAGCAAACCCCAGGTCAGTTCAGAAATCAGTCCATTAACTGAAAAGTTGTGGAAGGGAAGAACTGGCAATTGGAACTGACAGCTGACTTTTAAGATAGAAATTGGGGAACACTCCTAAATGTAATTGCTAAGGAAGTAGCAATCTGCAGCCTGAGTTACTTGAGAACTGTTCAGAGAGGAGCAGGACTTGTAGAGTGCTTTTTCTCACCTTCTGGTGACAGGAAACATGACCTGGCCACTACACATGGTTACTAAAAAGCTTGCAGTTGGCTTGCCATTGATGGACGAGTGTATCCTGCTCATTATTGCTGCTGCTTAGCTTTTACTTTGAGAATGAACCTAGGCTGCCCTTCAGCCCAAACCTGAACAGTGGCACTCTCCTCAAAGTTAAAAAGATGGCCTCTGCCACTTCTCTGGTTAAGACCACTGGTCAGGAGGTGACTAATAAAATACCCACATTGCTCCCTGCAGGTGAGTAAATTATTTCCAAGAGTTTTCCGGCTCTTACACAGCATACTGCAAAATATATGGATTTTCAGGTCCATTGTAATCCCCAAGCATTTTTGTGTGGAAACGACCTCATATATGGTTCCATGTTTGGCTAAGGCAATTAAATAACTACTCCTTTGCATGTCATGGAGATGTCATATTATGGTCCACATGAAAACAGACTGGCCCAAAATGATTTCTCACATCCCACCCCACAAACTCATGCTCAGACAAAGTGTTAGGAGGGAAGCAATGCTGCTGTGACTACCCTTACATCACGGGCAGTCCTGGCTGACAGGCCAGGATGAAATATGATGAAAATATAATGAAAGAAAAACCAGAGTGTACACCTTTGTATTTTGACTGTCTGATTGCCTCCTAAGGTAAGGGTTTGAGGTTTTGGATCATACATCTAAGGAGCTCGATCCTCTCATATTATATAGGGAGCACAGCTCAAAGCTCTTGATTTTAGATAATACTTCTGGGGACAAATTCTTTAAAACATGCATTGTTCTGCCTAATGTAGATATATCAAAGTTTTTTGGTTGATCCCATGAGGAACAAAAGTCTTAGGCATCTTTGACTTCCTGTGTCAATCAAAGTCAGTGGGAAGCACATTTAAGTCTGGAACAAATACCACTGGGGCTGTTCAGTGGTAAACCTGCAGGGAGGTTTTTCTTCCACTATTACTGAAGCAAAACACAGTGCACTATTTCTTAAAGACTTTTTTAAAAAAGCTCAAAAGTTGGAGGAGGGTTTTTTTGCCTTTTGCTCACAGTTGCTTCTGATTCAGCATAAAATTCGTAAGTGTGATGCACACTTATGAGAGAGGAAATCTGAAAGATGACACCCTTTTACAGTTTACCATTATGTGAATATAAACAGCAAACACATTCCCTTTCTATAGAACACCATTTTTAGAGTTGGATTTATTGCCTGTTTCATCATATCCCTGCTATGAACTGGTGAAAAAATGTGTACTTTCCAAAGAAGGGTGTGGTGATGTTTTTCACCTGTGATTTTCACAGATGAGTGTTGATATCTGTTGTGTCCCCCAATAAACCTTCTCTTTAAAGTTTGATAATACAATTTCCAAATAATCTTTTAGTGAAAGACAGATGGTGCTTGGATCTAATTTCACATAAAGAATAAGGGGTCAGAGGACTTGTACTGGACTTTGTTCTGTGTCCACCCAAAGAATATTAACCCTCTTTTTTTCTTGTTAAGCCATGGAGTCTCTCACAGGTATATATTGTAGATGATCTTGTCTCTACTTACGTGAAAAATAGCATCTAACTTCAGTATTTTTATTGCAATCATGGTATATATTTTTAAAAAGCACAGTACTAAGATGCATTGGTTAGAAATAGCTATTACAACAGAAATATATATTTTTAATGAGCCCTGAAGCCAATATAACAGCAATTATGAATTTAATTCACTACCATAATAAAGTAATTTATTTATCATAATAAATTATCTCAGAATTAAAAAATAAAATATTACTTTAGCTGCAGTCTGTCAGAGGGGGCAGATTAAAGCATTCTGCTTTAAATGAGACATTAGAAAAGACAAATCAGGCAATTTTATATTAGAACATTAAAGGCCTTATGAAAACCAGAGACATTTTGGTGACAGAAGAGAAAATGTAATTCTCACTGGAGCTAGGAATCCAACTTTCTCTTCAGAAAAAGGGGTCTATAACTGAGAGAAATGTTTTGCATTTCTTTTTTTTTTATTTAGCTGAAGAAAAAACAAGTGTCTATTTAGATTCTAAGGATTAAGTTATAAAAAGCCCCTCAGACTGACCTCCAGTATTTTGGAAGAAAGCCCAGTGAGTAATGAGGGAGTAAGAGAATGAGAAAGATGGAAAAAATTTTTTTTTCCTTTCTTTTGTATGCTTACAGTGCCTTCAGGGACTTTATCTCAGTATGTTGAGTAAACAACACAATGGAATTATACAGGTATACTCCCTCACCACATGTTTAAATTATGCAACAAATGTTTGATTGGTGACTTTGTACTGAAAAGTGCTTGATCATTTCAACTTTCTGGTAAAAGAGAACATGACTTAAAGGCAACTGAGTTAGAAAATAATACAGCGACACACAAAAATTTGGCAGCAAAATCACTGTGAGAGATTGAAGCATCATCTCTAATATAAGCAAGCAACCCTGAGAATTGGAAGCAGAGGATTTCAGATAGCTTGGGAATTTGGCTGCCTCTGTGGCAGATACAGTAAACAGCTTCAGAATGATTGTGTATTTTTTGCTAATCACTTAGGCCATGAGATAACAGCTAAGTTGACATTTTGTGTGCAAGAAGTGAAACTGCTTACTCTGGTTCCCTATTTTCTGTCATTTTTGCAGAAGAGTGACTGTCAGCAGTGTACCCTGAGTGCAATAACAGTACAGCACATTGGCAAAAAGACAACCTAGAGACTTATGTGCCCCCAAACACAAACCCTCTCTGAAATTTTCTCAAGTTTTAAAATGATAAATGTTGCTATCTTTGCACATCATCTAGTAAGAATGCAGAGTGCAAAAAGAAAGGAAGTTGAAGGTTACTTAGGACCTCTTTTTTTTTTTAGAAATATGCCCAGCACTTGCTCTTTAGCTTACTTTCTTATCACACTTCAATATGCAGTTCCATCACTGCTGTTTAGTGATAATTTCATGACTTGGTGTTGCAATTGGTTTTGTTATTAGAACTACTTTAAAACATTTCTCTCTCTTTATCCACAGTTGTACGTTTTTATTTGCACTTAGGTACTGTTGCTGAAAAAATTGTTCATGAGATGACAATGTAATTTTCATTGATGATATATCCTTGGTAAAGACAGTTCTCTTTAGGGAAGGTAGAAGCGGTGTTAAAAACTAAAAATTGAAAAACAATTTATCTTGAAGTCACATAAAATTTGCTCTTTATCAGGTGATGTAAAAACTCGCATGTAGATAGAGGATAACGCTGTTTCAGGCTTTGGTCTTAGGCATTCAGAAAAGGGCTTCTTTCTCCCTATGCCCCCTTCATTTAAATTTAATAAGAAATACATCAGTGCTAAAATGATGTATGCATTATTTGATTGTAATATCACTCATAGTCTGTAATGTTTTCTTCTGATACTATGTTTTCCCCAAAGGTACGAATAAAGTACTGAACCTATCACAATTATCACTTTGCTCTAGAAAAAGAAACAATACATTGTCTTTCCAACCTGTATTTCACTTTTCTGCATGCACATAAATATGTGCTTACAGTTATTACCTTTGTTAATATCACAGGCAACATCTGATTTTAATGCTGAAGAGAGGTGCATATGGCCTTCAGCAGTTCATCCTACCAGTCTAAGTGGTGAACGCCCATAATCTCTTTGGAAGAAGCACATCTAAAATTGGAACAGTTTTGTGTAGAAATTCTGACAGTCCATTCTTTCCTCTAGTGAAATCATGGAGATTTTTACAATGGGTGGGTAAAAGATTATCTTGAAATTTTGCTGAGTGCTTCCATCAATGATAAGGGAAGTGTCAAATCACATAAGGAGTAAATATGGAGAGTATATTCAATTCAAGCATTTTTGGAAGCAGAAAGAAAATACCTAGAGACATGAGAAATAAGGTATATGGTTATAAAGAAGAGTAGAGGTGGATGTTTCCATAGGAAGCAAGAGAAAAGAGATTTGTCTGTCTTCAGAATCACTTACACGACATTCAGAAAGGGGTCAGCAAGTTTCTTGGTACAATTCTTTTTCCTTCCGTTCTTGAAAACTCTTCAGATACTTGGAAAAAAAAAGAGTTTGAAAGGTGGACAGAACACAAGACTAGGTTAACTGGAAAGCCAGTGTTGCCTAATTTGCATGAGACCTATGTTGTCAAGTATCTTTCAGTGATAATGCATGTGTTTATAAGGAGCTGATGAGTACTAATTAGGCCACACACATCTTCTTTGGATTGTTGGGTCTGTGAAATATGGAACATAACACATCTCTCCTTCTGCAGAATGGTGAGAAAAGCAAGTAAACCTCACCAAAATGCCAGAAAAAATATTACTATTTTCATGTCCCTAGTTGTTGTGACTAAAAGTTTGGGGTTTTTTTTTCCTATAACTGGATACTCTGACACACTGGATACTCTGACACATGTCAAGGCAGAAAAATGTGATTTGTTTATAGAACAGAACCAAAGTGCTTCCAAAGCCCAGATATTCAAGAAGGAGGTATGTGAAATGGCTTGTGCTGGAAAAGATCTGGGGCTGACAGCTACCAAATAACTAGGATGGTCCTAGTGCCTTGCAGTGGCAATAAAAAGCAATGTGATCTTGTGTAGTAAAGCAATGGAACAATTACTCTGCACAGCAGCATTGTAGTTGTACCTCTCTGGCCAGATCACACCTGCATTATTGCCTCCAGTTCCACCACCTACAGAAAGGTACCAATAAATACAGGTTTATGATTCAATGATTCAAAGAGTGAGTTAAAGATGAGGAACAATTAAAAGGTCCCTACTATTTTACTCAGCCCAATAGCAAATATGGAAATGGATGAGCTCATATAAGACAAATATAATTTTAAAGCAGGATGAGAAAAATATCCAGAATTAACTATGCTTAAATAAATATCGGCTGCATATGAAAACTGTATTTTTTTTCATGGTAAAATTTTCCCCATGGGAATGCCATCATTTTTACAGCAAGTTTGAGAAGAACCCTGGAGAGCATATGTCAGAGAGCAATCATGAATTTGTAGTTATAAGAATGCATTCAGCATATATTTGTTGTTATTATTATTATTATTATTATCATCATAATTATTATAATTATTAGTATTATTTAAATAATATTCAATTAAATATAAGAGGTAGGGTAATCGTGAGCTGCAGGAAAGAAGATAAGTTGTAGCTATATGTTCCTCATCAGATTCACAAATTATTGCAAGAAATAATTTCTTTTTAGTCAGATGTAAAATGAAAAATATGGAATGCAAAACATGAGTTAAAGATCGATGGGAAGCAGACTTGAGTGCTCAGAGTTCTGCCATGAAATCATAGGAGCCTTATCAGGTGACGTTGAATGGGATATCTCTTCAAGGAAATTAATTTTCCAAAAGTCTGGACTTATTTTCCTTATAGCTTGAATTTCTGTAGACCCCAGAGACAAGGTTTCTGGTAATGCTGCTTTCTTAAGGCGACACATCAAAGAGAAGTTTTGCCTTGAGTTAACATCAAGAGTTAGTGAGAAGAAATACAGCAGACAGCCAGACCATCTGTTTTAGAGACCCTTCAGACCAGTGGTGGCATGAACATGGCCAGGCAGAGCCCAGCTGAGAGCCTGGGCTGATTGGGGAAATTTGTCAGCCTGCTCACTTCCGTTTAAAACAGCAGCTCCTAGCCTTGCTAAAATGGGTTTAAAATTGGTTCTTGACAAACTCATGTATAGTCTCAAGGCTGTTATTCTTTCACCATCATGGAGATTATTGCTGCTCTGCAGACCATGCTTGGATCTTGAAGATGACATACTACAGCATGTTGGAAAGTCAGTCATGTAAAAAATCAAGAAATGAGCTAGTAAACAAAAATTCACATTATCCTGACCGGCTTTGCTAGCTGGTTTAAACGAGAGTGATAAAGTTATGTTTCCTGCACTGGCTCTGTAGTTCTTTCCGTAGTTTTCTATAAGCCTCTTGTGGAAGACAGAATTTAAATGTCATGGATCATTGCCAGCGGAAAAATGAAACTTCTCTTGGGTGGGAGCAGAGAATGTCAATGGCTTGTTTGAGCTTCGGATTCATTTTGCAGACACACAACTCAATTCAAGGAGATTTGGTAGGATGAGATAAACAAGTGTTGACAAAACGTAGAAAAGAAACAGACTTTCACATACTTATGGAAGGTAGGTAAGCTGCTTCTCTGAAAGGGAGCACTTTAGAGGCTGATCTCTTGCCAAGCTTAAGCTGCAGATTGCTGTGTAGCTTGTCTGTGTTTCATTCCCTTCCCTGGGTTAGACACGGTTTCTTATCCCCCAGAAATGAAAGGTGGATGGGCAGAAAAAAAGAGGGGAGGGAATGAAGTATTTTTCTCCAGTTTTGATGGTATCAGAACAGACATGATCCAAATGTGGCACCATCACTACTTAATGTGAGAGCTATCTATACACAAATCAAGACAGTCTGAAAATACACCTAAAGAAAATACCTTGATTATGTTCCTGCACATTAGGTAGAAAATGCAACTCTGAAACATTTTTTAGAGTACATATCTCTCTTTTTTTTTTTTTTTTTTTTTTTTTTTGCCAAGACATTGACACAAACTTCTGTGCTTCTAGGCTAAAAAAGAGTGCTTTTCTAGAAGAGACTGAAGGATGAAGCTCTCTGAGGTATCTTACTCACTTATTTTGTAAATAGATTTTAGTGGGATAATTTCCATTATTAAAATAATCATACCAATAAAGTATTTGAAACAGAGTTCTATGCATTACTGAGGTAGTCTTTTACTGAACAGGAAACAAGATTAGGGCTTTGCAGACAGAATTATCAGTTCTGATTGAGTGGATTTGAGGTAACATTTCTTTCTCACTTTGAATCTCTTTAGTTTAAAGTTACATCTTTTTGAATTCTTCATCTTTTACAAATGTTTCTGTGCACTTACTACCTAGGGCATCTGTACACTAGTGCAGACTACTAATTAGCCTTCTTTTTTGAAGTAACTTTTCTGATGTAGATTAAATTAGGTTTTAACCAGTGTGACTGCAGAATTCAGTTCAACTGAGAGAAGGCAATAATCTAGAGAGTTTGCATTAATGTGAAAGAGAGTGGGATGTGTTTTCTCAAATGGGATAACAACTGGGTATGGTTGATCCATCTATGCAGGTATTTTGTGTTTTTATCAATGCCCTTGTGACACTAGTAATGCACAGTTGGAATGAAAGGTAACTTGTCAGGGAGTAGAAAGATGGATAGAAAACTCCTAATGCATACATCTTGTACATAGTTTCTCGTTGTATAGACTTTTGTATCCTTTGATAAGCCCAAATATTTATGAAAATAAGGACAAGTTCCATAGGTAGAAAAATATGAAAATATCTACATTGTGAAGTATCTATGGAAAGTAAACAAGAAAATTAAATGAGAGTATAATGAGATAGTTTCTTGAATGCATTCAATGTCCTTTGTGTATACAGGTGTTCATTTTCAAGTACTGCTACGTTGTGTCCATGAGAATATATATATACAACTCAACTTCTTCAAAATTAACCTCTCCCTGTATAGATATCATATTTCTCAAAGGATCAGCTATTAGATTTTCTTAAATCCTCTTCAAATTAGCAACATAATTAAATCCAAACTCTGATTCTCACAAGTGGTGCTCATTATGTGTTTTGGTGTAACATATAAACTGTTTTAGCTTTTGTCTGGGAAATAATAATATACCAAGCCCTATTTATACATTGATTTTTCTATCTCTTTGTGGCCCAAACAAAATAAAATAGAGGAGAAAAAGTGCTGCAAGGCTTAGGCTTCTGTTTGTTATTAACAGACCCTCGGTACTTTATTTCAACTGATGAAAACAACAGGTGAAGATATGACTAACACTGAAGAAGGCTTCAAGCATCAGCACTTTCAGTACAACCTTTTATACACTTCATCTTATATGCATTACACCTGTGTGCCCTCTCTGCCCTTTTGTGATTGGTCAGTACGCCTTAGCACTCCAGATCTCCTTGCCTTCAACAATGGTCACCTGTCCTACACAGCTGTAGCCCATTGGGGGTGAGGCTCAGCCCCAGCCCCACTCCCAATTACAGCAAACTGTGCCCGCAAGGAACAAAAAGGCTGACTGTACTATGTATACAACCAACAACTCCTCACTGACACAGTGCTGAAGAAGAAAGGAGAAACAATTTCAATCATCGTGTTAATAAACCCTCTATGTCTAGTATAAGTTCTCATTGAAATGTTTCTTAGGAATTTGAATGGAGATGTAACTAAGCAAACAAGCATCATGATTCTTCTTGCAGTAGGCTGGACCAAAGAAAATTCAACACTGCATGTGGTCCACAGCTGAAACTGAGGTGAAGGAAGGTGAAGTACTGCTCAGTCAACCCTGTGATACCCAGTGACTACCCTCTGTTTTGATCTCAGAGCCATATATGCCCCTCAGCAAGTCCTGAACCTGACTGTTGTGGCATAAGAAAAAAAAAACAAAACCACAGAACAGGATGACATCCATAAACCAACTCTAGGGCAAAATAAATACCATCAGGAAAAAGAACCAAGACCATCATATTCATAAGCAAAGAGTCTGCGTATCACTTTCCTTATTCATTGCTCGGTAATGACAACTTCAAAAGATTATATTTCCATTTACTTTGACAACAAACACATTCAATCTATAGTTATTGAAGCTGGTTATTTCAATATCAATTTATTAGCAGCATTAACATGAATGCTGGTTGTTTTTAAATGCAAAACAATGTCTTTGTCACTAATTTTAGAACTAATTTTAATTCAAACTTGACATTAATATAAACATGACAATGCCACTTTGCCACTGCGTATTGCCATCATGTATTTTTATTTTCTCATGGGAACTGACAGAATATGATTCAATGACAATATTAATATAAGCCTATGAATAACAATAAGGATTTATAATAATATTAACATACATTACATCATCTGTATTGAATCTGTCAACATGAATATCTTAGATTTTGTGGTATACATTTTCATGCGTCTATAAATGTCTTCATTAATATTCACTTATGATTACTCTTAAGCTTATGCATGGTCTCTTTTATTATGCAAATAAGGGTTATAACACTCAAAGAGGGCAACTCTCCATACATCACTTTTATCTTTAGTAAGTCCTGTAAAAAGGAAGTAGTTTAAAAACTCATCCTCATTAATTAAAATTGGTTTACATTCTTGAACTAAAAATGTTCGTAGTAAAGGATATCTATGAAACTATTGCATAGCTTTTGTATATAAAATCTCTCAGAAGAAAAACTATGCAAAAAAAAGTATTTTTCAGTACTGACAAAAAGAATAATGAAAAGGAAGATATTTACAGCTTGTAGTGAAAGTTTTATCTCTACATACATCCAGGTGCAATTGGGGACAATAAGACAGTCACAAAGGCAGTTCTAAATGATGCATAGTTGTTTGAGGGCATATGGTACATTTCACTTTTAACTGAGATTTTTTTCTACCCTTTTAGTGTTTTATGTTAGAATCTTAACAAGATTTGTTAGTCCAGCTTGTTTTCTTTAAAGTACAGTTGCTAAAAAAATCCAAGGAGGAAAACTAGTGTCACAGCCATCTGTGAAAAGAGACAGAGCAATAAATGTGTTGAATTGTGGTGAGATCTACACCAGTAACGATGAAGGTCTCTGGGGAAATCTTCACATGCTGTTGATCTTCTAGTGAACTGGACCATCAAACACATCACTAACATTACAAGGAAATAAAACCTTTTTCTTACATCTTCCTTCATTGTCTTTAAGAAGAAAAACCCATCTGTAGAGATTAGTAATTAAACTATCTCAAAATGAAAGTGTGAGTGATATCTTTTAGCCCCAAAGAGTTTAGAAGTTATCCTTCTGTTCTTGTGAGAATGCAATTTGATTAAGTAGTCTCTATTGTCCATATTGAGAAAAATGCTACCTGAAAGTGAAGACTTTGATTCAAAGAGATTTTTTTAGAATGTCTGTAGGCAACTCATATGTTTATATTGAAGCTTCAGCTCAGGAGCTTTCCTGAATTGTGAGGCGATTGTTAAAATCCACACAGCCATGCCTAGTGCAAAATTTCTGAGGCCCAACACTGTACTTCTTTCTCTAGCCAGTGTCATCATTCATTAGCAGATACAACTTGTCACGTATGATTAAAAATGTATTAATTAAAATTGCTGTGTCAGAAGGTTAACTATATGATTTATGCTACTTGATTATAAGTGTCTTTAGAGAGATGTTAGTCTGGATTCCTATTTACGCCATAAGATATATTCCCTTTTAACTCTGAAAGATGAGTTTAACCAAGGGAAAGGAGGAAGGATATGTTAAGAGAATACAACTTTTACTCGGAAATGGCTTCAAGAACCCTTCTACAGGTAAGTTTGTGTTGGGATAGGCAGAGGGAACCTTGCTCTGGGAAGTGGCCTGGCAGACACTGTTGCACATAGGGTACAGGGAGAGATCTTGCTGCTTCTGGAGGGGGCTCCCCAGACCTGCAGTGCAGCACTCTCAGTCACGGGGCAGCACAACCTGTCTCTCTTTCCTTTGGTGGAAGTTGTCACAGCCAAATTCGACAGCCAAGCAGCACAGCCAGGTTCTGGCAGGAGTAAAGCTGGGAACTTCCCACTCCTCCCAGTCCATCTGCTGTTTAAATGAGGGTTTGCGTGTTTATGAGCAGCTTCCATGCCAGGGTCAAACATGGACAACTGTAATTCTCTTGTAGGGAATGCTATATGCAATTACTGCTATGGATGGCTGCTGTCAGTTTGAATACTGCAGGACAAGGTGCTGTTTCAGCAGCTGCACAAAAAATCACCAATGACTAGGAGTAAAATTAATCAACATGTTTAAGAATCTTCCTAAGAAATTACAGTTATCTGTGGCTTTGATTTTGGTCCTTTGGGAGTCGCATAGCATATAATGGGATCATCAATGTTTCCTTTGGGTTAGTCCACCATGTGCCTTAAGTTGAAATTGGGCTAGATTTCATGTCATCTATTGTATTTAAGTTCCTTGCTCTCTTGGGTCTGTACACAAAATCTTTGTACAGCAGAATCAACATGGGATCAACTAGAGAGATGATTTTGGTCCTGGTCAGTTCTTCCTATATGAGCTGTGTTGAGTGGTATGTTTGCTGTCACTCAGGGTCTTGAGATCTGACTCACATCAAGTCAGTCCTGGAAGCAATGGAATCCGATGTAGAGATTTGTGTTTGTAAAAGAAAAAGCATTCAGGGAAGGAAAGTATTTTGAGATGGCAAAAATGGACTAAAATTATTTTTTAGGTATGTATGTTCAGAGGAGAGCCATTTCATCTTTATTTTTCTGAGCTTCAACTTTTGTTACTGGTATATTGGTTGTACTTCCACTTGGGTCCTGTGTTGTCTTCAGGATATGCTGGATCTGCTACTGGAGTGGAAATTGGGAGTAACAACCAAGGAAAACAATCTATTCTTATGCTTTAGGAAAGATATTGAGCAATTCTGTCTGCAAATTTACTACTCTAAGCTGTTTGTTTTCAAGTATTAAATGAAAAAAACCAAAACTCATGCCCTCTCAAACCTTAGAGCAGCATGCAAGATTGCTGCTTAAAGTCCAAAAAAAAAAAAAAAAAAAAAGAACAAAAATGTCAGCGAAACACTAAATTAATGAATGTTCTGTCATATATAATAAGAATAATGAAAATAAAATTAAGTATGAAATAGTATGCAGAATATTACATTGACTCGATTTCTAGGCTTTCAGAGGTATTGAAAAAAGTCTCGTTTCTGCAAAATATTTATTTTGCGGTTGAATTTCTGTGTTTTATTTTCATTTAAGATGCAAACTTTTATATAGCGACACTTATGAATTCAGAAAAAAAAATTGAATTTATTTTATAAATCCTTCTTATAGATTTCTTTATAGACTAATAGAAATCTGCTAGATCCCTATTATAAAATACTACAAATCTTTGATTAGATGTTTTTAATCTCTAAGATTTTTCATGGCATTTTGGCATGACCTACAATACCATTGTAATTATTATGTGTGTAGGCATTTTCACAATATTTGGAAATAAATTACCTATCAATTCTTGCTTTTAATAAACAATCTCAGAACTTTTGCACTGTCCTTATAGCCTAGTTTAAAGGCTAGTGATAAGCAGTTTAATTGATTTCAATAGTCTGTAACTCTAAGACTTTATCAGAGGGGCAGAAAGTCATGCACAAACTGTAAGTCATAGTTGATTTACATGAGAAGTCTCAGGAGGGGTGGATTGAAGGGGTGGTTTTATCAAATAGAGATCAACATTTATACCTGATGAAATAAATTTTAAAAATTTGGAAATATTTTCCCCTATCTTTGGATGCTGTTTAATGAGTTCGTGACTGAATTAAATTTACTCTTTGGATCTTCTTCATTTTACAGACATTTATAGTGAACAGGACCAAGCTAACCACTGCTCTTTTCCCAGGAAAACTGGATGATACTGTTAATATATCAGCTGCAAAATATTCATGTTAACCTTTATATTGTCCCCTACTAGCTTCAGCATCATCATTAACTGAAGTGTGACTCACTTCCCGAGGATAAATTGTTCCATTTAAGAGGCCACATGAAGAGCATTACCTGCACGAGCAGGGAAGAGTGCTGTGCAGTTTGGCAGATACCACTTAAGAAGAAGTGTTGGAGCAGGTGATGCAAAGAAGGGGAACATAACGAGGGCCACAACTCCCTTAGACTGCAGTGCCCAATTAATTGCTCTCATGTCCATTTTACCCCTTGGAATACCCATGTGGATAAGTGATACACAGAGGTACTGAAAAGGTGAGAGAAAGCTGTAGACAGTTGAGCAGTCTGTATATTTGCCCTTGGAAAAAAGGGACTCTGGGTGTACATATAAATTAATTTATTGGCTGGTCTTCTCTACTTTTTTTTTTGTTACTATTAACTCTCCCTGTGAGATATCTTTTCATGGCTTGAATTTTTACAGGAAGAATCATGTAATTCGATGCAATTTAGGACTGTCCTGGACTATACTGGATTCAGAGTGGCATTATATGTTTCAACCTAAGCAGTTTATCAGCTATACTGAAAGTAATAAACATAAGAGAAAATATATCTTTTAAAATTAAAGGAATGTACAGAAACAGATTCAATCATCAGCTAGTTCTTTAAAAGCTGTTAAGTGTATATAATACCACAAACCATGCAATTGATATTATTTAGGAACACTTTCAAAAAAGGTGCCACTCTTACCAGAGCTTCTGTGAACTTCTGGACACAGGTTTTACTGAATCTTGACTTTCATAGTTACTTTAAATTATAGACTTAAAATAAAAGAGCAACCTATTAATAAATACCATTCTATTTCAGCACAAAAAATTGCGCCAAAGTAATGGTAAGGCTCTGATTTAAACAAAGAGGAGATTTAAGGAAATAAACACCTACAGTGACATTACAGCATAAATTTCAGCTATCTGAATTGCAACCCATTGAAGGCAGAGTTTGTCTTAATGGTTATAATTATTTTGGAGTCTTTTTCTCTGTAGGCAGTTCAGCTTCTCAAAAAAACACCATTTCTTTTGTCCTTCTCTTTGCCCTTATCCAAATCTATACAATCTAAACCACTGTAATGTTGAAATAATGAAAATCATTAGCAGAATGTGTGAGGGAAGTATTATTATCCTCAGTTTTTCGTATGAAGAATCGTAATAAAGACAGAAGTAAAAGGATTTGACCAGTTTCACCTAGGAAGTCTGTGGCACAGTAGGGAATAGAATGTGAGTCTTCTAAATCTAAGGTTAATTTCCTAACTTCTGACCCATCTAACCTCTGTAATTAGTCTCCTTTCCCATGTCCCAGCTGAGTGTGACTAAATATAACTCTAAGATATTGTGTTGATCCTTGATTTGGTTTGTGTTGGCTTCCTCCCATTCTTCCTCACATTCTTATTCTGTATTCCTTTTGTATAAGGTTTTCTTTTTTCTTATGAGATAGTATCTGAGAAATAAATAAATAGATAAGTTAATTGCTGGGTTAGTCAATTATAGTGTCCTTGACCCTTAGTGCTGATCCAAGTTTTGAGAAATTTTCATGATGAAAATTATAAGTGCTGTAACATGACAGAAATACATAATTCTTAAATTTCAATCTTCTATTAGGAACAAAAAAAAAAAAAAAAAAAAAAAAGAGAAGAGAGAAGAGAAGAGAAGAGAAGAGAAGAGAAGAGAAGAGAAGAGAAGAGAAGAGAAGAGAAGAGGAGTTCATCAATTCTTTTGTTCATCAGAAGATCTTGTAATGCATGAGTCTTAAGAGACATTTGTTTTCCATGGTATTCTGCCATCTTTAGCTGACCCCATTCTTCCTTTCATTGCCTAATAGACTGGTCTGGGAGGACCTCATTTGGATGGAAGGAGGAAATATTCTTCCTCAGATAGAATGAGGGCAAATCTAGTCATCTTCAGCAGCTCGATACACAAGCCCCAGTTACATCAAAGCAAAGTCTGGGTGAGATCATTAGAGAAAGAATTTCTGAATAAATCTATATAAAAGTGTCTGAAAAGGTTAATTAATTAATAAATTAATTCTTACTGGCTAAGACCTCCAAAATTAATTTTGCTACAAGCAGATTTGTACACTAGTCTCCTTTGAACCCATATGACAAAAAATACATTCAAGTTCCTTACCCCACTTTCTGTCAATCTTAGTCCTGTTTTTAAATATTCAAAATTTTAACAATCATAAAACATCCAAATGTGTAGAAGTTTCTGCAGTTAACAGAGACTGACTTTCAAAGCTATGAGCTTTTTGATCTCCTAAAGATCTGAGAGCATTTTGTAGTTTACACTTGCATAGAGGTGTTTCAAAAGAGATATGATTATCTCATATTCATAAAAAAGCATAATGAGTTATTTTTATTTTTTAAAATATACAAAGCATTTATTTGTGTGAACATTTTTCCAGAAAACCCCAAAGGTTTATGAGACAAAAGATACAAGGAGCATTAACTTTGAAGGAACATAAGAGAACATGTGAGTTTTTATTCATATTCTTTTTTTATTATATGAAAATGAAGTAGTCCCTTAAATGGAAGAAATCCAGCAAGTTACTTTTTCGAATCAGTTTTCTGTCATCATTAGTGGAAAAAAATACATATAAAATTTAATGGGTGTGAACTGATTGGCAAGAAAATTTGCAGGCTAAAAAGAAATACTGAAAATACTTCAGATCTCTATTTTCTGGGTCAAGTATGATTTTAAAGCAATCTGTGTATGTCTTAAGCAAGTAGAGGTTATAATCAAGAGAAAATAAAATAGATAATTCTATAAATAAAATGTCTATTTTCCTGAGTAATTTCTAGTTTGCATGAATAATCTAGATTACTTGAATTCACCCACAATGTTTAGTATACCCACATTTGGAAAAAATTGAACTTTTGCTGAACTGTCAAACATATAATTTCCACTCAACTAATTTTTTTTATTGGTTTATTTTTTTTCCAAGAGAATGAACAGGTTAGTCAGTTATGGAATGTTTGATAAGGGAAAAAGATTCATTCTTAAACATCCTCCACACAATTATTTTCTTCTCTAGAAGTGAAGGAAAAACAACGTTGCCTTAAAATGTCTGTGAAGAATTGACAATAATTTCTTATTGTTTTGGCAAAAGAATGTGGATAATATTGGTTACACTTGAACTGAGTACTGTGATTTATTTTAGAGTCAGTGTTATTCAATTTGGTGTTTAGCTGCCTTTTCATCATCTCTGTACTTAGATCCACTGAGAGCAGAATTTGCTGGGCACTGCTTATGATTGTTTGGTATTTCCTACTGGTATACTATGTGTGTTCCTTTGAGATAGGAAATATGAATCTTTTCTGGAGCATATGTGGCCCCAAAATGAAAAACCCAAACCTCCAAACTCCCTCCTCCTAGCCTCTCCAACAACTATTTTCAAAGGATCTCTCCAGCTCCCTTATCTCATTACTACACCTGATGGCTCTGCCCAACAGCTTTCCCATCTCTCTTCAGGGCCCTAGAAATGTCCAAATTGACTGCTATAAGCAATGTGTTTGGCTGTTGTTTCAAGTGAAAAATGGACAGAATGTAATTTTCTTTGTTTCAGTATCATATTTTTTAACTACACACTGTTGTCTGCCCAGAACATGTCTGATGAAACTGGAGAGCCTTATGCCTTCCTGAATTTCTAAGCACCACTATACTTATGTAAAGCTATTAAACAGTATATGATGATTAATGTATATAATGAGTGAACAGCTCAACTAAATTTCCATGAAAACCAGCACACAAAGAAAAAATGAAAAATAAAAAAAGAGAGTAGAGATGGTATAGGTCTGAAACTTGTTTCCTCATATCACTGCTGTGTGAGGAGACATACAAGTACAGAATTCATGTACAGCCACAGGGATATGTGATGTGTTAAAAAAAATACTACCAGCCTTCCATCTGACTTTCTTAGGTATCCAAGTATTGCATAAATTTTGCCTTGTATTTGTAATGAATTTATTATTAAAATGCCCATTAGGTAATGTAAGAAGATGATCTCCATTTGCATATGAGCCAGATGTGTACCAAAATAGCTGCAGTTTGAAAGTTTTAAACTTTCAAACATTGTACCACAAAATATTGCTTTTTCAAAGACTTTAGCATACTTAAAGCATTTTCTATGTGTCTCTCCCATGGCTTAAATTACAGATGTAACTATTCAGGACCTTTGAAAATCAAACTAAATGTTTTTAAGATGGTTGCTCAGAAAATTAGAAATTAGGAGAGTCATTTATGAAAAGCTTAATATGACTGACACAGGAGTTTGTTGACAAAATCAGAGATGAAATTCAGTTATTTGGGCTGAAGATCCAAACACTACGTTTGGTTCTTTCTTCTTCTTCTTTTTTTTTTTTTAATTTATTTTTTGGTACAAATATAGCAGCTTTTAGTACAAACGTTGCTGGGGACCTACCATTATGATCTGTACCACCCCTCTTCATATGCAGAATACTGTTCTCTGCACCTCATTAGAGTTCCAGCCTTCAGATCTTGTTATGCCTTTTCCTGCTAGGTTAAAAATCACTGTGCTATCAGAAAATTTCTAAAAATATTTGTGTCAATGGTATTTAGAACTTTAAAAGAAGTAAAAAATTTAAGATTAAATTAAAGTGGAAGGAATTATTTGACTCCACTTTATCTATAAACACGTGATGTATTGATCTGTCTCTATCTGTAATGACCTGCACATTTACAGTTCTCTGCTTTAAAAGACCTGAAAATCTAATCCAAAGTTATATTCACTGAGAAGATGTGTAGTGGGCATGAACTTCCTAGGAGCACAATTAGAAGGCTTAAACTGGAGAAGGCTGCATTGGATTTGGGACTGCAAGATTACATTTCCATTTTTTACAAAATTAATGTCTGGCTTAACATGTTCTACTTATAGTCAGAGCTCTGCATCAGCAGGACAGTATTTGCTTTCAATACCTAGCTTGCATCTTTGTATCGTGCTGACCCAAAATGTGTGGACGTAGAAATCTGACCACTATTAGGTTGATGAGTTTGTTCCTGGCCCTTGCCCAGTCTAGATGAATTCCAAGGTGCCAGAATGTTCTTTTGTGTTTCACTGGCATTTATATCTCCGTTCACCCCTTAAATATCTAGGTGCACCTTAAGTTCTGATTGCAATTTTTCCTTGTGTAATTTTTTTGGTATGCTCATAATAAGCCAAGTCAAGCAGTCAAGCAGCTCAGTTCCAACTTCCAACTTCCCAGCTATCTCCTGGAACAAAGGAGATAATGCTCTGCGCTCTCTCTGACGCAGTAAGAGCTCTCTGAGGAGAATGAGGACAGCCAGCAAGGGGAGGGAAAGCAAACTGAAGAGAGCCATCTGAGCCAGAGCTCCCACCTCCCCAAGGACCCCTCTAGCCAGCAGTGAAGCCTTGTCTCCAAGGCACTCTCACATTCACAAGTGCAGCAGAAGCATGGGAGTTGTTAGAATTGCTTGGGTTTTGTTCAGTTTCCCACTTAAATACAGTGTGCTGTGCTCTCTATCATTATGTCTGGGAGGAAGGCTACCTGACCAATTTTTTTCTGAATATATTTAGCTTATGCTGCTTCTTGTCCCTCATAGTTTAGTCAAAGAACTAGAAAGAACAACATGTATTTTGTGAAATATTTCTGTCAGTTTTTTATATCAAATTTTGTCATTATTTCATTCACATGTTTTCCACTAGAGGAAGGGTTGTTGTCTGGCCCTCCGTTTTTATCCTATCCACACTGAAAATGATCTTACTGGCAACAAAAATAATCTTATTTGAATGAGAGAGACTGAAAAGTGATATCAAATTAATTTCTACATTAAAAAAAAATTAATCTGCTTTGCTTTTTTTAGTTCCAACAATGACTGTATTCAGTTTATCATTCCAGACATTTCTTCCTGTAAACTTTCTCACCAGGTTTTGAAAATACATTTTTTAAGGGAGAACTATTTCACAGACCCTCCCACTTAGTCTGAGAAACATTATATGGGAATTGATTGCTAGTCACTGAAAGGATGTTTTCACTTAGAATTAATACAGCTTTATTTAATTTATGGCATCACATGACATGATAAATTATGAATTTAAAATATCATTATTTTCTGTGTGAATGCTTGTCATCCATTTTGATAGCAAATTAATCCTGAAGCTTTTGAAAAAGAGCTTCCAGCAGCACACAGTAACATCATTAGTAGCACAAGCTCAGAAAGGTTCTTTTGCAAATGGGGAGTCCTAGAATGTGAACTGCTCTGCTTTGTCCAGTTCTATAATTTACTAGATTTTCTTGTATAGTATGTTGTATTCAAAGCTAAATAGAATGACTTGTTTACACTCAAACAATAGTTTATAGATAGCAGGATTTAAATATGACACATGTGCTGCTCATCGGTTCTAACAAGGACAGAGGTATGGATCCAGCTGCCAGTACTCTATTGAGGAGCTTGTTTGCAAATTACTAATTTGCATATCTGCCCCAGCATACAATTTAAAATATTTTTTCAAAATTATTTCTTATCATTTCCTATTGTGCATTCATTTGCTTTCAATCTCAGCCAGACATGAAAAAACATTCTGCATACTGTTAGGTATATGTCTAAAAAGAACCTGTAGGTATTTTGAAAAAACATGAGGATATTTTTTCCGTTATTTTAGTATTTTGATTTCACTAGAAAAGATGAAGTGATCTGCTAGAAATAATAGCACAAAGCTAACTATATCCCTTTTTATCCTAGAACATTTCAAATTTTTTGGCTGAAGTTTCTATGAAAGATCTGTGCTGTTTCTTCTTTAATCTGAACTGATTCACCCGTTCCAGTGGAGCTAAGAATAGATTTTCTGTCTTTGTATGATTCCTGACTGTCTGTAATCTGAGGAAATTAAAAAGGAATTAAATTACTTTTACATTTGCTATGGGACAGTACTTGGCAGAAATTCTTTCTTTGGTATTCAGTTTTTAAACAAAGAATCTTGAGAACAGCTTCCAGCTTATTCAGCATCACACATAAACTGAATCAACAGCACCTCTGGGTTGAGTTTCTAGCTGTACTGCTCGACTGAAATATCTCACACTGCATCTGATTTTCTCTTTTTCCTGATCATAGCCTTTATGGATTTTGTTTAATCTAGGCTAAATTTTCAGTTAAGGGGAAAGGAAATCAAAGTAGGGGGCAAAGATCCAGCACTACACAAACATCATAAATCCCAGTAATATGAACCAGATAAATATGGCTCAGAAAAACATGATTAAACTTTACTGGTGAGTTTGCCATTAATTTGCTTTGCACCACTTTAATAGCAGCCAGTTTTGGTCATTGTTCATTTCAGACAAGAAGGTGAAATGTGGTGGGAGCTACAGATAATTTGGATGGTCTATATGTCGCTACGAGTCAGTATCTGTCTGTCTGCCTTATTTACAAATACAACAGGATTTGTGGTGGGTGAACTGTGTGTTAGGAAGAGAGGCAGCTGCAAAAAAAGAAAAAACAATAGCAAAGGGAAAAGCTTATTCAGAGGTTTCTGCTAGGGGAAAAAAATAATCAAGGAAAGGTCAATCTAGAGAAGGTTCTGAGGGTAATCTGACAGTGCCCAAGGCTGAACATCTAAAATAAAATGCATCCACTGTAAACATACTTAGGTTGTTGCTTATTCTAGTGCAAATCATGTCAATTGCACCAATGTCTGGTGGGCAACTTGACGGCAATGGTTTCCTTCACTGAAATTTAAAGAAGAAGCTGGTTTAGAGCTTAGTACATACAATGGGATGTGAGAAAATAAATAGGAGAGAAGTTAAGTCCTGGAAGTTTGCTGGGGTGATATATGTGTAAACAAACACCTAGAAGAAGATCTTTGGTGATAATTAGAGTTTGACACTGCAAAAGTCTTCAGTATTTCTCCCTCTAAGTCATGCATTCAATGAAGCATTTGAGCACAGACATTTTCACAGTTGCAGGTAGAGCTGTGAAAGACACTGTGACAATTTCCATAGTTAAACAAGTGCATATGTTTAGGTACCCCACACTGAACCATTGTGTGCCACTCAAAATGCTGTTTATAAATTTTAGGCTCTAAAGAGCAGCAGCACATTAAATGTGCTAAAAGCTCAGACAAAATAAAGATTATGGAAGTAAAGATTATTCTTTTGATAGACATGTGAGCTGTATAAATGTAGCCCTTTAGAGCAGAAGAAAAGAGAGAATGATACAGCAGTTGCTCCAATGGCAGTTCATTGAAACTTTGAGAACATTTATTAGGTTTGTATTGCTGGTTTTTTTTTTAACTGAAGCAGCACATAATATGCCATGAATTTTGTCTGTTTAATGTTTCTTTAAATGAAAGGTAAATTGTAAATTGATCTTGACTGCTTAACAAACAAGAGCTTACATTGTCAATAGTTAGCAGAAAGATTGTTTTTTTTAAAGATTCCAAGTAAATTGAAGAAAGCAAGTTAGAACAAATAATTTCTTTAAATGATATGGGCCAGACACGTAGAAAAATTTTAAATTTAAAATTTTCAAAAACTGCAGCAAAACCAGTATTTTGACTGTTGAATTTATGGGGGAGAAAAAAACAATCAAAGCATAATTCCCAAAGCAAAGCCTCCTAAAAATTATTTATTTATTTATTTATTTATTTATTTATTTATTATTCCTTCACTATTTTAACATAAGTCTCTTGTTTCATACAAGTAGTCACTTCTGGTCTTTTCAATGTAAAACAGGAGGACATAATTTATTATGAAGAAACACACAATACCAAAGACATGCTTTTGAAACAAGAAGCCCTAAAATCTCCAAAACACTAACACTAGAAAAGGCAGAGCAACATTTTAATGTCAGCCTTAATTCTGTCTCTGTTCCAGCAGTCATTCTCTATGGTCTGTATCTGCAATAAAGAAAAAGTTCATTTTCAGGTGTAGCAATGGAGTACTCATTGCATTATCTTTGATCATCAGTAAAGAATCATAAAGGACTTAGGCAAGCTATGAAGAAGGTAGAAGGAAATTCAAGGTGGAAAACTTTCTATTACATTGATCATAGAATTCCTTGGTTCTTCTATGCATAGGACAAAAGTCCACCAGAAAACTTGGAAACTAACGCAACACTGAGTTTTAATAGGAACTTGACTATTTTTACATTTAGGGTTTTTCTGTAACTACATTACTCAGGGCTAAATAAGGTGCAAAGGGTCTGACAGTTTGTTAGAAACTAGGCCATAAAAGACCTATGATTCAGACCCAGACTTGAGCTCTCAATCAGCTCACTGGAGATGCTGACTAAGACAACAGTTCAGTATAATTTCAGTTATTTTAAACTTTCTATGCGTACTCAAAATCGCTGCGGCATCAGTGTCAATGCTTGCCATTCCTCAAGCATTGCCATGCTGTTGGAATCAAAGCTCTGGCATCAGAAGGACAATCACAAATTGGCAGCCCAAGCACCTGCCTCAGGTTTTTAACATTTTCATACATTTAACTATAAATATGTTTTCCACTATCTGAACTGCAAAGCAGAATTGCAAAACCTTATGTTTTCCTCCTGCATCATCACCCAGATGGGTGGGTATGGTTTTTATTCTACAATCTTTATCACTGATAAAGAGAGTAGAATAATATTGTCTGCTTTCCAAGTAACATGTGGAACTGCAGTATTGGCAGTCAGTAGGATCTTGTTTTGACTTGCAAAATGAGCACAATTGATAAAAAAGTCACTGAGGGAGAATAAATGTGAGATATTAGATACCATTTTTATAGCATCCTTTTTCTGACTATAACAGCCACTTTTACAAAAAGTAACCTTGGCAATTATTTTATTTATTGTTTACATCCATTTTCAATAAATTTGAGACAAGGGAATGCAACAACACTTGTGAACAAGCTACAGAAACCTGTATTTATATTCTGCTGCATAAGACAAATGTAAGGAATAACAGTTTATTCTCCTAAAGTGTACATGTGGTCTTTATTTTTTTCATTAAATCAGGCCATTTCACATTTTCACATATAATTAACTTCATATATTAAACATGGTACAGATGGAAAATGTAAAAAAAAAAAAAAAAAAGGCATGAAACCACTTTGAATTATTATGAAAATAGATTTGGAAAGCTGACTTTGGTATCTATTGTAACTTAGGGACCTGAGGGGATACAGTAATAAAACACAGTTCTGGGACAGTGTAAAGATCAGAGTAACTTTGCCCCTGGCCTGTTCCTGGTGTGGAAATTTTAGTGGTTGAATTACAGCAGTGCAGTAAGTTCCCTTCCGAAATGAAATGCAAAAACAGACTCCAGAAACCTTTGGAATAGCTGTAAGTTCTCATTAAGAAGCAAGTATTTTAGGAGAAGCAAAAACTTTTAACAACTTTTTGAAAAACCAGTCTTTCTGTTGTTGTTTTCATTATTCTTTTTTGTTTCTTCTCCCAAACTCAACTACAATAGATCAGATCAATTTATCTTTCTAATTATATATTATGTTGTGATTGATAAAAACAGGTTCCTGGTTTTGGCTGGAATAGAGTTAATTTTCTTCCTAGTAGCTGGTATGGTGCTGTATTTTAGATTTTGGACTAAAAAAAACCAAAAAAATATATATTTTAGTTATTGTTAAGCAGTGTTTACCCTAAATTAAGGGCTTTCCCTTTTCTCGTGCCACCTGACCAGTGAGGCAGCTGGGGGAGCAGAAGAAGCTGGGAGGGGACACAGCTGGGACAGCTGGCGCAAACTGGCCAAAGGTATATTCCACACCACATGACACCATCCTCACTATGAAATTAACAGGGTCTATGCCTTTATTAATAGTCAGCTCTTTATTAAAAAGTCAGCTCGGCAGGGGGCTCAACGAGGAGCTCGACCCGCTCTTGTAGCTTCCCCGGTCGCCGAAGGGTGAGCAGGCATGCAGAGTCTGTCCCTGGAGTCCCCCCCCCGTGGCACGCTGGTAGCTGGAGGTGAAGAGGTGTGCAGTCCGTATCTGAAGCCCCAGCAGGCCGTCCTCTCTCCTTTCCTCCTGACACACTTGTAGCCTAAGGGTGAGGGGATGTGCAGAGCCTGCTGCCGAAGTCCAGCAGCAGCTATCCCTCTCCTTCCCTCCTGGTAACACCAGGAAGTGTGTGAGTGCTTTGCTCCTGTTTCCCACAGCCCAGTCCAGTCTGGTCCTCTGTAGGTTATGGTGACAGGTCAAACACAGACTAGGGATGGGGCTCCCTTTTCCCCAACGAGCACACCCATCCAGCCCCCTCCACTGTGCCCATCTTTTCCATTTAGGGGTGTTTTTCATCCCCAAAACCCCCTCCCATGATTCCACTGGATTATTTTGCATCCCAGTCCTAGAATGGTAGTGAGGGTGGGGGGGGAGGTAGGTGATTCCCAGGAGCAATTAGCTAATTAACATTTCAATGTCAGTACTTAGCCCAACCCAAGTGTCCCAGCCAGACTGTTTTGTTCATAACAACTATATAAACCAGGAGGAAAGGTAGCTTTGGGGTGATGTTTTGGAACTGACTGGGCATTGGTCAACAGGTCATCGCTTGTTTTGTATATAGGATTGCTATTATTATAATTGCAATTAAAATGACAACTAAAATGACAATTAAAATGACAATTATTATTATTATTATTACTATTACTATTACTATTGCTTCCTTTCTGTCCTGTCATACTGTTTTTATCTCAAGCCATGAATTTTACTGTTTTCCCCCATTTGTCTCCCCTATCCCCACAGGGCTCTGAGTAAGTGGCTGACTGTGTGGTATTTAAACACTTACTTGGTTAAGCCTCAATGGTCCTTTTCTGGTGTCCAACAGGGGATTCTTCAGCACTTGTCACCTCTTTCTCTACTGATCTTATGAAATCTTTGCCTTCTGGATAGTCCATGATCACTTCCAAAATTCCTGAATGACTGGGGTTTTTCTATTCAAGCTAGTTGTGTGATCAGTGGGACCCATCTACTCCATGTAATCAGCTCCATGATGTGTAGAGGGTACCCTTCCTTTCAAACATCCAACCCAGCACTGTGCTAGCAGGAGCTGGGCTTCAGCACAAATAATTTCTGAAGCAGCTCAAGCCACTATTTTTTTTTTAGTTGGAGTATAGCAAGCCTCAGATCCTCTGTATCCCAGACACAAAAACCTAAATGGTTGACCTAGAGTCTCACCCAGTGCTTTCTGCCAGAGGTTCCTGGTAGAGACATTTCTCTTTGCTGAGTTGTAGAGCACATTTTTTATGTCTTGCTATGTCCAAAGTGGCCCAAGGTCTTCTGCATGAGATATCTCCTGTTTGATTTTTTCAAAGGCTTGTCAGTGCTCAGAGCCCTATTTGTTCTTCTTCTGGGTTACTTGATAGAGAGGACTGACAATCAGACTGTAATTTGGAATACACATTCTACAAAACTCACAATGCCTAAGAAAGCATAGTTGTTATTTTGTTGGTCACATCAATTGATCCACTAGCATCTGACAATGTCCATCTTGCCATGTTTTTTCTAAAAACTGATTGTCCTATTCAGGTTCCATACTTTGTTCTATGGCAACACACTTTTCAGAAGGATTCAGACCATTTTCTTCCTCTTCTCAAAAACCTCTTCTGCTATACAGCATGGCACAATAATTTCATCAATGTATCTCAGATTTCTGGAGCTCCACTCAGTTCCAGTGCAGGCTGGATCAGTCTGTGGCAGATGGTAATGCTGTGTTTCTACCCCTGGGGCAGCTGATTCCAGGTGTACTGGACACCTTCCGAGTGAAAGCAAATTTTGACCTTCACTCTTCTACCAAAGGGATGGAGAAAAATGAGATATCAGTTGTAGCATAACAATCACTGCTGGGAAACAGACTGGGTCAGTGGGTGGTGAGCAATTGCATTGTGCATTACTTGGATTTTTTTTTGTTTATTCCTCTCTCTCTTTTTTATATTACTGTTATGACTATTATTATATTTTATTTTATTTCAATTATTGGCTGTTATCTGAACCAACTGTTTTTTACTTTATCTGATCCTCCTTTCCATCCCACAAGGGTTGTGGAGATGAGAGCAGTGAATGAGCAGCTGGTACTTAGTGTGTCTGGGGTTAAACCACAACAGAACTATGAATAATTCACTCTTATGTTGCCAGGCCAGATCCACCTGAGCCACTTCAATCTTAGCAACCTGATCCACCTTCTGGATGTTTTGTTCTTCAGTATCCTGGCTTAACCTACAACAATGGTGAGTGTTTAATAACTTTTATGGGCTTCAATTCTAAAAGATAATCCTTGCAACCCAGTGAGATGGTGAAAGGGGTTCACGTGCCTCACACCTTGCCAGCTGGCTATTACTGTACTGCTACTCCTGCTGGAGAGCAGCACCCCTCTTACACAGCTGCAGAAGGGAACATTCATCCACACCTCCCTTGTTCCAGTTTAGCTAACAAATGTACGTTGAAGGCTTCTATTGTTTTAGCTCTACCGAGATTTGCAATGTTTTTTCCTTCTCTGTCCCCTGGAGGAGTCACAGGCTGACAGCTGCAGATGCAGTTAGTAAGGATAAAGAATCTGGCCTATTAATGGTGTATATTGGAGCCATGAGACTGTTTCTAAGTCTGTGACTGGGAGGCAATCAAATGCTTAAAAAGATCCTCAGTTCTTGCATTTGCTGAAACCAAGTTCTGATAACCTTGTTCTTTAATTCTATGCTTTCATATGGCATGTATTTTCCTTCTTCTGCACATACATTTTTATTCCCTATTTTTTCCTGCAATAATCTAAGGATTTTTATCAGAAGGCATATCTGTATGTTCTTTTAAAAATATTTTTGTTATTATAGCTAAATCCAAGGTATTTTTCCCTTTCTTGGCTGGGATTTAAACTAGTGTTATGACATAAACCTTCCTAGTGCTCACTGTTTGTTTACTTTCCAAGGACCCTCTATTGCTGCATAAAGAAAGAAAATTCTGTAATTTGTTTATGTCCCACACAGCTTCCTGTCTTACAAAAATGAGCCATTTAATTTCTATCACACTGATTTAGACCTAGCTATAGTCACCTTGACTGGTAATTGCTCTTTTTTTTTTCTTTTGTTTCATGCCATAATCTGTGCTCTCAAGCCATAAGCAGTTTTCCAGAAAGCAAAATGTGGGCTGATGAGGTGTCATTTTCTCCTAGAGGACTAATCTCTCTACAGCCCATATTCACTCAGGGGTAATCTCACACGTCAATGAAATTGCAGTAGAGCCACATCTGGCCCCACAAGTCAATGAAACTACTCGTTACATGGGTCTGCTTCTGCTTTCCTTCCTCTTATACCTCTTAAGTTTGCTGAGTGAGCACTAGTGACCTGTTTCCAGACATGCCTGTTGTACTTATTACTTGATGCAGTCCCCTTAGTTTCACAGCTAAATGGCAGAAGAGAGGAAGATAAAGGAATAATCTTTCTTGTTCTTTGATCCTGCTGGCTGTGCTTTGTGGAATGAGTGTGGGATGAGTGTGAGCCTGTCCTCTTACATCCTGCTTGACGAGGACAGGAGGAGAAAGTGGCAAAGTGAGGGGAGATCTGTGGGAAAGGATGGGTTTGTGGATGATGAGATCATGCAACTGCACAGCAGAGCCAAGATCCCCAGAACTGTGTACATTTCCTTTCTAAATTTCAACTTATCCTCGTGACCTTGCTTAAGTTAGGCAATCACAAGGCAAAGGAAAGCTAAACTGTTAATTTCTGTAAAGAAAACCCCACATATCAAACCAAATGAAAACAGACCCTGAGTAATCTTTGCTTCTATGTATCACAACTATAAAATAGATTTCTGAGCTCATAAAAACAAACTTCCCACATTACTGAGGAAAAGATTGATATATGGGAAGAAATTTCAGCAAAAATTCTTCTGTTCCAAATATTACTCTAAATTTTCCCAGAGAGAGGCAATTCAATTTGGAAACAAGTAACTGCTAAACTCATCTATTTAAGCAAGTGATCTGTGCTATATTCTATCCTGCTTCAGTTGACCCACTAAAACCCCTTATGAAATTTGTAACGTTTACTTCCCTTTGCTATTTTAATTCAGCTGCAGCCACTGAAAAGTCATTCTTATATGATGAAAAGGTTAATTCTTTAGCATAAGCAGTATATGAGAGTGTAACTGGGATAACCACCCTCAAGGCAAGTAGTAGTAGGCTCATTTTCAGGGGTCTTTAAACACATGTTTAGAATTGCCTGCAGACCTTGGGCAAAACTGATCTTTGAAGCATGGGGCTTGTTTGAGGATAAAAGTGGGCATTGTTATTCATAATTAAAGAGAAGGTTGAAATTGTTTAAATATTTGTTTCAATGGGAAAAATATCGCTTGAATATATTTTTTATTCACTACAAAGAAACCTTCACACTGTGTGCTAAAAGTGATGCTTTCATCAACGTTCACATAAAACTAGGAACAGATCAGATCTACAGCTAAAAATACTAGATATAATTGATTTAGCTGCAAATAATAAAAATAATGTTTCAAATTGAGCTATGTGATGTTCTGCTGGTATTTTCTCTCCTGAGTATTGGTTTTATCTGTCTGCTGTCACCTCAGCAACGTAAGCTTTTTTCTTTGTAGTTGAGAGAATTCCTAGGGACTTCAAACTACACAGATTTCCTTTTATTCACTTAAAACTGAAGCTGAGAAACAACAGGAGAGAGGAGTGTCAGCTCTTCAACTGCACAAGTTTTTTTGTCTGTAAACTCATTGTCTTCAAAGGAGAAATTCAGATTCATTTTATTGGAAAATTTCCAGAGGCTGTGTATAGAAAGACCACTGTAATGTTGTGAGGCACCCCAGTAATAATCTGGGGCGGAAGAATACAGATGGTGACTTATGCTGAACAAAGAAATTGGAAGGGAATTTTCTTGTGGGATTTGCAGTCCTGCTGGTTTTGTTAACCTAAACTCTGTATATGCACTTGCCTGGACATGATAGTGTTATTGACATGCACTATTAAGCTTGATATGGAATTGGGAAAAAACAAACACAATTTTTCTGTTATTCTTTAAAATGAAAGGTCTAGATAAACCCTACAGACACCAGTGTGGCCATGAAGGACTGAGCGGGATGCGTAGGTATGGAATGTGTCATTACAAGGTTGTGACTTTAGCTCTGCTACTGTTATTTCACACTCAAATATGTGTTAGTGTGACACCAGAAAAGCAAACCAAGAAAGTAAAAGCAACCTGTGTTGGGACTGAATGGCTGATGCCAAAATGGAGAAGTGGAACTTGACTCTCAAGTACCTGATGGGCTGTGCCACATCACATCAGGCAGTAACACAACCAGATGTGTCAGTCTGATAAACCGCTGAACAATGTAGTTCTTCAAAAGTTAAAAGGAAAAAGAAAAGAAGCAAATGTTGCATCAAGCTTCTTGCATCAAGCTCCCTTCTTGTATGTGGGAAGTTTGTTTTTCTTTAAGCAAGTGTGCTGAATTAACTCAAGTACAGAGTAGCCAGAATAGAAAGGATAAATGAATCTAATGGCTCCCAGTAGATTTTTTCATAGTGTAGGTGACTAGCAGTTCACAGAATCACAGAATGTGCTGAGTTGCTCTTACCTTGTGGGAAGGGACCCACAAGGATCACTGGATCCAACTCGTTGGCCTGCACAGCACCATCCCAGGAGTCATTCCAAGTGACACTATAAAAACCATTAACCATTCACCATTCCTTGGGTGAACTGGCAACGAGTTACATTTATGCCTGTGGGATATTCAAACAACTTTTTTGGATGCATGAAGGGTCACATGCTGTCTTTCAGAATCAAGGTTGTACCTAGGGCTTCCGATTCATTCTGTGGTGTATATAATGAAAAGCTTTCATGTATGCCATTTCCCCCTTCCATTCCTTCAAAGTGCAACATTTACTAGTTTATTTGCATTCTTTGAATAAACCCAGTATGCTGAGCATGTAAATCATACCAGAAATTAAATTATTTGGTTCAGTAAATGGCAACAAAACAACATGGACATCTACAACCCCTTCTGAACTGCTATAGATACGGAGCTGCAGATTTTGGAACACTTTTGATTTACTTTACACAAATCACATCCTGTTTCTAAATATCTGTCACAAGAAATGTTTCTGGAAGACTGCCTTTTACCTTCAAAGTTCTCTCAGGATGCTCAATCTTTAAACAGAGCCTTGCATTACCTTTATACAAAGAACAGGTCTTTGTTTGTTTTAAATAATGAACAGTTGCCAGGAGCAATTGCACAGGCTTATTTGTGGTTGTGTATTTGTCTGTCTGATCATTATTTCTGCTCTTTGGCCGTCTCTAACCCAGCAGGTACAAATAAATCCTCAGGGCTTAAAACCTTCCTACAAGTTATTTTCTCTTGTCACTTGTCAACAGCATATTTTTTTTCCTTTCTTTCCTTTTCCAATTTTTTTTTTTAGATTTATTTTTTGTTGTGAAATACACTGATTTTGGTTTTTTATTCTTTTTAGAAAACAAACCAAGATGTTGACATCCAGTGACTTTATTTCTGTCTTTTGCTATAATTTCTTTTACTATAATTTGCTCTACAGATAGTAGAGTTGGAACATCCATAGGGGAAAAAAGCACATGGCTCAGTACTCTTAAGAATAGAGAAAAAGGACTAGCACAGAAGTGAGATGGCTGCTTCTTTAATTTTCATCTTTCTAAATACCATGACAGTAGAAGAGGAAAGGGTATATACATCAGTGATAAACAATAATAAAAACATATCCTATGCAAATGCTGTGTCTAATAATGACACTTTACATGTCCTGAACCTGATTTTCAGCTGGTGCTAGCTAGTAAGAATAGTTCAATTGAAATCAGCACATCATTTACATTCCTTGCAGAATTAGCAGATTCCATGAATCAGTGGTAGATTTTGTATACTCAATAAAGACTTCTCATTATACAGCTTTTACTGCTACCATATTTATACTCTGAGTGGATATTAAAATATTGAAACTGAGGGAACAAATTTTGCAGATCCAATCTAAGAGCGTGCCTCCACGACTCTCCTTAGAATTGATCCCATGTGTCCAGTATTCTCACTGGATGGGATAACAGAGTCATTAACAAGCTTAATGCATATTTAATAAGTATTAGAAGGAGTGGCTCTGTCTCAAATAACAAGCTTCTTCTGTACCTGGGAAATTCCAGTTGTTTGCTGGGATGGTTTATTAAAATGGAAAGTTCTCAGGAAAATGCTTTGCCGTTGGCTTTCATCAGTAAAATTAATGAGAGCAGAAGGGAAAATCTCGTTGAAAAACAGTCCATAGCATTTTGAGAATGGCATAAGTGTGTCTGCTGCTCTAAAGGGACTTTCATGTCCCTGTTTCTGAGCTCTAAAAGGTACTTATCAATGTGGGTTTCTTCTTTCCCTACACTTTTTTTTTTTTTTTTTTAATGAATTAAGTTTTATTTTAGAGGAAATTATGGAATTGCAAAATATTAATCAGATTAATTGCTTCCATTTCAGAAAAGCAAAACCACAAAGGATCTTTCCATCAGCAATTGCTGCACTGCTGCAGAACACACAAATCAGTTGCTTCTTAAACCAGTACATTTGCCTTTCATTTGGGTGCTGTAGATATTCTGTGAGATTATGGCATTTGAATTTCTCCTATAGTCTTGGAGGCTTGCTAGTGTGTTTTCTTTAAATTTAACCTTTCAATGTTGTTTCAAAAAAACTGCAGAATTCAAGATCCAGAGAGTTTGTCACACAAAGCATGACATAACATGAATTGAACTCTGGAAGTTATGTATTGTTTTTCCAGCAATTAATCTCTGCATGCTTAGAGTGATTTTCTTTGTAATTAGATCCCATAAGCAAACTGTTCCCTGAACATTTGGCGATGACATAGCAAATTGATTAACTTAAATATCCTAAATATATTCTAAATCTACCAAGTGATTGTATATCTTAATGAGAACATTTAAAACCTTTGGAATGGGTCAAATATTAATATCAATTAATGAGTAGTGTTTTATACTTGACAGACTATGACAATTTTTTCTATGATCAGATTTGATTTAATAAGAGAAAAAAAATTTGGTTTCTTGGAAGTAAGCTAGGATGGTTAGACACACATGAAATTAAAGGTCAATTTTCACCAGAAATAAGGAAAGATTAAATCAGTCCCATTATACAACTAGTTCAATATTATTGATGATTATTCAGACAACAGTCTAGCAGTTTTGAAAACTGTGCATAGGTAAAAAACTTCGAGGAGTGTATTCCAAAATCAATATTACTCTTAAAAATCCCCCTAGAAGTATCATATGCTGTATATCACAACCCTCTGGTCTTTATCCTCTGGCTTTATTGTTTTAGCTATCCAGGTGTAAGAAGAACATATATTATCATGCAACCAAGCCACTGACTATAACAACTACTAAATAATAAAAAAGAGAAAGTGATACTATGTGAAGTATTGTTTACCTGAAAAGTGTACTTACTGAGATCAGGGTTGACTATGACAATTTGTGACTAAGCAGCATGTAAAATCACATAGATTAATCTGAAATTTCATAATCTGGATTGTTGTAACAGTTCCTTATAAAGTAGAACATAAATAACAGGAGGCTTATATTTTGGAGGAAAAAAAAAGGAAGTGGGAAAAATCCCATTTTATTCTTTTAATATAAAGGCAGCTGAGCAAGGTTTATGGAAGTGCATGTTTCTCAATAATCAAGTTATGCCCTTATAAGGCTTGTGGTAACTTCACTGAGTATGTCAGGAAAAATATGTTTCCTTTTCTGCAGGGTCACCTGAAACCTCTGTACATTAAAGTGTCATTTCAGGCAAAACCATTCCAGATCTAACCTACTCTAGCTTTCTTAAAGTGTCACCTTCATCGCTGTCTGTTTTGAAGCTTCAGATTTTGCTCTGGGAGAAAAAAAGACTCAGAGCTTGAAAATAGAAGAAAAAAATGAATGAAGAAAAGAAAGAAATAGGAGAGTTCTGTTCCTGATGATACTTCAGGAGATATGGGAAATTACTTTTAGAATTTTGAAAGTTTCAGACAAAAATTTTGTTGATAGGAACATGCTTTCTCACATTTTCCTTAATCAAAAAAAAAAAAAAAACAAACAAAACCAAAACCAGAACAAAAAAACCCACATTGTCATTTGGCCTGAAAAAAATCTAGTAGAAATAAATGGTGATATTACTGAGTTAACAATCAGAAAAGAAGTGCCAGGTAATTGTAACTAGGAAATCTAGTTCTCTACAGCTACTAAGAACGTAGTATTGCAATAAGCATATCAAGAATGCCCTTGTGTTGGAAGACATAGCCAATAACTTAGTATGGGCTATACAAAAGGGGGAACAGTTTCCAAAGGATAGAATATTTAATGTTCTTCCTTTTAATCATATAATTCTTCTTTGAATGCAACCCATCACAGCATATACATGTGTCAGGAAGGGATCAAATGTGTTTTTCTCTACATCCAATCAAACACCATTGCTTCTGTTAGAGCTAGATAACAGATTAGGAAAGGCCTGTGAATGATTATTGGCAAAAGAATATTAGCAAATGGTGGCCAGGATTAAAAACTACCTAGTAAATTAAAGTTCAATCTATAATTTATTTTCCTATTTTATATAGAATTTAAGCAATATTCAAGAGCAGTTTCATAGTTCTTCTTTGTGCTCTCTTCTCCCTACATGCAAGTTTATGTATCTGATGCATTAAAATCAGAAGCTTCAAAATAACCTGTTCTAGGTTATACATTAATGAATGAATGAATAAATAAATCAATTAATTAATCAATTTTAGGAAATAAAACATTAAAAACTAAAGAAGGATTGAAAAATCTTTGTAAACTTATTATGTTACGATGGTGAAAAATGAAGGAGTATCTCAAGAAATAACTGTCCAGCTCTTGTCTTCTATCTCCAAGTGACTATTCAATTTCCTGCAAATACTGTTCAAAATCCTGAGCATTAATAACTTTATTTCAAGTTGAAGATGTATCATAGTATAAATAAATAAAATGGTACAGGTCCTGCTAAAGAAACCAAATGCCTTTATTGTTTGAGTTAGATTTGCAACTGATTTTATTGGAGATAGATCTTTCCTCAGTTGTTTTATTCTTCTTTCAGGTTAATGTTACTGTTGATATACATCACACCATCTGACATATTTTTTAACTATGTCAGATAACGCCAGACATTTCAGCACATGTAGAGGGGCAGGGTATTTTTCTGTTTTCTCATTTGTTAAAGGTGCTGGAAGGTCTCGCTCCAACAGTAACTGAGAGTAGTTATTTGATGAGCAATCATGTCTAATGGCCTTTTTTGTTAAATTATTTGCAGTTCCTATGAAAATATTCAGCTTCTTGGTCAGTCAACCGTCCTGTCAAATTATGTGAACCAGGTATCCTGCAGACAGTGTTTGGTTCTTTGGATGGGGAGTCACTCACAGACACAGACTTCTGAATCTACATAATTCTGATGTCCTTATCACAAAAGCTGATAGAAAAGCATCAGGATCACAAGATCCAAGCTCAGAAACTGCTTCAAGCCTTCCCTCTTGCATGACAGTTTCTGAAAGCTGTAACCCTTGCATTTTCATGCCATTTGAACTGGGAGGGTGACAGTGACTGGATGTGGACTGATGTCAGCCCCCATTAAATGGTTACCAGGGAAGACGAGTGTCCCTGTGAAAATGAGATGACAGTTGAGCTTTCCTCCAGAGCGCGAGAATTATTACTCCATTCGGAGCCGCTGAGTGTGCGGTGTGTAGGTACTGAAAGAATTCACTGTAGCATGGTACACGGTACACGGAGCTGCAAATAGGGTCATTCTTCTGTTCAGAGCTCCAATGCCCAGAGTAATTAACTTCACATGCCATGGCTCAATGCTGAGGCTGAGTTCAAGTGGAGTGGTGAGGAGCCCAGCCCTGAAGGGCATGGCTGCTTGAGTTCTTTATTACAAACACAATGAAAAAAGTAATAGTTTTTGCTACACAGTGTTTCAGTGCTTCTGCTCAGGAAATGAATTTTGATGTGTTTTGTATCTCATGAATTCTGCATATTTTATTCCCCGGAGTTTAGTGTAAAAAGCACTTTTTGTACTGCTAAGTAACATGACTAATTGCACAAACAAAATAAAATCAGCCTGGTACATTACGAGGTTGAAATGTCAGGAGCCATCAGGAGGTCCCCAGGAAAGAATGGCTATGTCATTTTAAATATTCTTTACACAATTCTATTCTTAAGGCAAACACAGACTCTTCTAGCCAATTTCTGTTTTAGGATTAATAAGAGCAAAAGCTGTTTCAGTTTACCTTTATTTTTAACCATCCCAGACAAAAATATTTTCAGCACTGCAGGTATAAGATTTTCATGTAAAAATTTATACATATAAGTATAAATAAAGTACAAGGTAAAAAATAAATGCTGAGAACTAATTCCCTTCTTTAAACAAACCAGAAATCCTACCCTTAGCACCTAACCATCTGGAATGCCTTGATTTGACTGAATTATAGCAGTTTAGTCTGGATAATAAGACACTTTCCTTCCCCTCTCTTTCAAATTTTAGTATTGATTTTCATCCTCAGATTTAAATTACTTTTTTTAATCGGCTGGGGAAGGCACAGGGAAGGTGGCTGCCACTAGTGGGTATTTATTGAGCCTGAGGTGTGCTTTGCTTTTTCTTCTCTGCCACTCATTCTGCTGCCTACCTAAAGCAGGTCATCTCTGTGTTTCCTTTCAGTTTGTGCACTGATAATCACGTCTGTGGGTGGATGAAGTGTTTGAGCTGGCTGCTCGCTGCACTGAAGCTTCAAAAACAGACAGTTTAGAAATCCAGACGTCTAATACCCTGGCTTTAGTGAAACTTTCCCTGGTCTCCTTCCCTATAAACTAGGGGTTCCACTTACATACCAGAGGGGAGTGTGTGGGAATGTGGGTGAGAAATAAAAAGGAAGTGTTCTAGACTTCTTTAACAAGCTGTTTGTTGTAAGCAGTTTTGTTGTGCTGCATCTCTCCCACAGATTTCAGTAAATTGATGTAGACAATCAGCATGCACGTAGGCATACTTGTTATTTCATCTCCTAGGGAAGTTTCTGATCAAAAGAAATAGAAGTGGCTCACAGCAGAAGCCATCTGCAGTGAGTGGTGAATGCATGAGGATTTGTCTTGTACATTATCTTTATTGTAGGCTTCAAACCTCTGGTTAACAAGTCCCAGTGACTGTGATAGTTGGGTAACATCCTCCAGTTTGATAGAAAGCTGCCTGAAGAATACTTCTACTGTCAGGGAATTGTAGTCTTTGAAGTCGTGTATTTGCAAAATATGCAGGTTAAAAAAGGAGTAAATATTTTAAAGAAGTCCTAAAAAAGACCTTCAAGAGTCCATCATGTCCAGCCTTTGCTCAATGACAGAATAATCTGTATCTCTATTTTTTTTTTCTGACAATCCTTCATTCCTGTGGAGAACTACTTCACATACTGTGAGTTATGATTAAAAAGCTGTGCTGAATTACCGAACAGTCTGTGTGTGCTGGGGAATTTAATTTGTAACCTACTGACAAGAAACCTGTATCTATAAAACAGGTTGAAAGACAATCATTGTCACTACTCAACTTGTAGCCTCTTAAAAACTCTGAAAATCAGAAATTTCAAGACAAATAGCTTTGAGGTTTTAAGGGAAGGTGATACAGTTCCTTCTCTCTGCAGCAGTAGTAAAGTGACCTGTGGAGTTCTGGGTCTTTGCCTAGGACTTAAACTCTTTAAAGTGGACGATGACTGCGAGTCTAAGCAAAATTCACTCTGACCTAGGACTGATCACCACATGGAGGTGGCTGTGAACATTTCACAGAAAAAAAAAAAAAAATCATTGCCTCTTCCTCAAAACTTCTTATAAAATCCCAGAGTCACGAGATGTGTTTCAAACCATTGGCTCAAACCCTCCAATCTTCTGTTGTATGAGGGGATTTGCAGAGCTGCAGTATGGAGGCAGCTGCTAACCTGTTCCTTTCATCCTCCTGTCATTAAAAACATGCTGCTCTGCCCTGCAAATAGGGTCAAGACTTGAAAAAGTGTTTCTGTAAGCACTGGAAACAGCAGGCAGCATTAATCTGCTGGGCAATGCACATCCAATAGCAGAGCTCCATGTGTATATCATGTAAATTACCTGGCAAATTATTAAGACTAGTCAGAATATCACTACACATACTATTGTGCAAGATGAAAAATGGTGCAGTGATGGTTATATAACATAGGTAAAGATCAAGATAAAAACCTGCAGCTTGACAGGTGTGAAGGGGCAAGGAGAGGAGAAAGAGAAGAAATAAGCTAGTACTGCAGACAGAGCTATGAGGTGCCTTATAGGTGAATACATAAAATTTGAGCTTGATTTGGTTGATCAAGCAGAGGGAGTTTAAAAGGGTCTATATTTTCACCATTATTTAAAGGTAATCATGCCTTCTGAATGCATCAGAGGGGAGCAATTAAAATATCAGAGGACAAATCTTCAACAGCAGATTCATTCAAACACTGCTGACCTTCGCTTCCATTTACCTATTTACTGCTTGATAGGTACTTTGTATAATTTATAAGGCACAAATTAGTACTCCATAGAACATCAGAGAAATATGTACTTCCAAAATCCATTGCCAAGCCCAAGCTGTTTCTCCTGAACGAATGAGCTCACTAAAGATATGAAGGGTGATTTGAAATTCTCCGACAGGCGAGTATGTGAAGTTAAGCCAAACTGCTGCTTCCCTGCCAGCCAGGTTTTTGTCTTTGGAACAAGTGGCAGCCTCATTGAGCAGCAATACAGATAACACAGTACTACCTAAAATGTTAGGTACTTAATTAGATTAGTTACAATGAGAGAAAGATTCTATCAAATCATCATTCTCCTCATTAAATGACCTCTAAAATTATGGAGAACTGAAAGAAATTATTTTCCACATACAAAGAGATGTCTTCCTATATATTAATTTAAAGAAGGGAGAGCAGGCATTACATGTGGTGTCAGATTTGTAAATCTCAAAGGGTAATGTACGATTTTATTATCTCAGATATACTCTCACTAGATGATAAAAAAGGCACCAACAGTACAATTTTCAACAGCTGAACTATGCCTAATGGAAGAGATACAGTACAGTATATCTTTTTATAATTTACAATGTAGTGCTAAGAAAGCTCTGGCCCAGTTGGGAGATTCTCACTTATTCAAGTGGTTCTATTTAAGTCAATGGGATGACTAGTGCCAGGGTTTCTTTGCCTTTTCATGGGAAAGGACCACTTGAATTCAGCTGATTAGCACATTTGGATTTCAGGGATAATGGTCTGATTATTTTTTTTTCCCAGAAGGGGAATAGTCTTATGAATATCAACATACTTTTTTTTTTTTTTTTTGTGTGTGTGTGTGTCATTCTATACCAGAAGTGGGACACTATTTTATTTTAGAAGTGAAAGATTGAAGAGACTAATTTATTATTTGCTTTATGCAGTTTATATCAAGGCTTAACAAAATCTCACTGGACTAAACTCTGTAAATTTCCCAATCCAAAGTTTATTTGAGACTGTTACCAACGTTAATTGCCTTTCTGAATTGCTGTTTTTTTTTTTTTTTCCCAACCTCACATATTTTTTTAAAAGTTCATTTCATATTTTCTCAGGGCTTTCCTACCTCTACTGGGAATCATAGTATGCGTGATAGAGGTGCCAAGATTTATATATTAAAAAAACAGGAGAATTCATAAATTTAACAACTGAAACAACTACATTTGGAAAGCATGATAATAGCTCTTGAGAGACAACACATTTGTACATTTATGCAAATCAGCCAATTTGCTATTGCTTTCCTTAATGGTGAAAGGTGCTTTTAATGCACAGAATTCTTCTCCGTGACTGATAGATTGAACATTAGGATATTACCTCATGTCAGCTTTTCTGCTGAAATTTGGACTGTGTCCCTATATGCATGTTCTACAAAGCAAGCAACTGACCATGCTACTAAGTTAATGTAGGACACAATTTTAATTTGTATTTACTTTCTTTTGTTATTTCTACTGGTTCCTCTGGTGGAATTTCTGTTACTCCATTTGCAGCATAAAGAGGACTCTGAAATGTAGTGGCTAACCTGCTTTGGGATATATGGTTGCACAGCACAGAAACAGGTGGCAGCACTGTGGCAGAATAGCCCACAGGTGTCTCACACCTGTGTGGTGCATGGTAAGGCTGGTATAAATGCAGAAGCAAGCACATTGAAATGAAAGAACTGCATAGATGAGTCACTGATGGTTTGAAAAAGCCCCAGTACAGCACTAAACTCAAATGAAGTGAGAGTACTGTCAGCTTACTGAAGGTCTAATGGTTTACCTTTGTAAAGGTAAGTCTTACTTGGCTTTCTACACCTTATTCCTTACTCAACCATGATTGCAGTTTCAGTCTGAATAGCTGTAATAATAAGAAAGGAGATAGCCAGGACCTCTATCTTATCTTGGCTGTTTTGCTGGCCTTAGGGTGATGATGTGATGGTTGCTCCAAAAGAGCAGGGAGAATATAAGGTGAACATCTCTCACAACCAACTGTCTGTGCTGGAGGTAATTGCATGTCATGGGTGTTGCTGCTCTTGCTTGGATCCTCTGAAATCAGCTGATCCCTAGTAAAAGGCTTATCTTTCTTAGATATGTATGTTTATGCCTGCTCCTTGCTCCTGATAGCCTCAAAATACAACCGTAATTGTGAGGGGCTACAACTTAAAATGACTATTTTCAGAGAGGTTAGTAATCAGGTATGATGGAATTGGAGAAGTAGATTTACTAAGCAAACACAGCTTAGTAAGACAAATAGCCACAAAAAACAGTGGCTCCCTCTTAAACAAAGTCTAAGACAAACTAACATATTTTACTAATCTCATTTATAGGAATATCATTATACTTTTAAAGAACAATGCGTGTTATATTTATAAGAAAATAACACTAGTAAGTGGAGAGAAGAGACTATTTGCAGTGGAAATTAGCGATAAGAGTTTTACAATATGTCTACTGTCTTCTACACCAGGAATATATCTTCTGAGTTTCCTATGTAGCCTTAAGCAGAGAAAACATGCTCATCATTTTAATATTACTTACTTTTTGCCATTCCTGACACACCTTTCTGTGTGAGGAAAAGGAAACCAAAACCTTTCTCCATTTTCATTACTCCCTACACTAAAGTTGCAGATGCTCAGGGAGTAAGGATTTGCTCCTGACTCCAGATGTTTGTAATTTCTCTCACCAATAGATGGGGCTGGGACTTGTGAGAAGCTGAGTACTCTCAGCTTTTAGGAAAAGTGGTTTTTATGTCACACCAGTCGATAGTCTGACAGCATTATAAGTGCAATACTTTTAAGAGACATTTTACTAACCCTACAGCATTATACTGTGTTGCACTTACTTTACTAATCTTTATTCCTTTAATAGACCACTGCATAGAGTGCACCTGCTGTGACAGTTGCAAACCTATGTTTTGCTCAGATTCCTGCACTAAAATTTTAATGAAAGCTGAAAAAATGATGGTTACAGTCTGGCCTTTCACTGGCATGAGGTAATTGTTGCCATCTAGTATACAATGCAGTTTTACTGAAATAAGAATGTTGGACAGAAAAGAAAAGCAAGTATTTCAGGATGTTTTATATTTTCCATGCTGTATCTATTACAAGCTTTTAGAAGAACGTGAACATAATTGTATAAGTGCTGCTTCCATTAAAGAACAGTTGATAAGATTAATACTTTTGAAAGTGTGTTATAGGAGTTTGTAACATCTAAAAATAGTGGCACCTTTTAAAAATTTGATTTTTAACTCTTAGAATACTTGTAGTTTGTGAGAAATCTCTTCTGGACAAATAGCTTGAGTTTTGAAGAAGAGATATACACCTGAACTTTGTTTTGTACCAGGTGATGTTTTTCAGGATACTGTATGGGATATTTTGAGATATGCCAAAGAAAGAATCAGAAGGTCTAAAGATGTAAGGAAGGAGTCAGCATTTACATGACTATTCAGGAAACAAATATTTTATCTGCTTGCAGTTACAGCTGTAATGATATGAAAGATTTTATATCATTAGAATGATTTTAGATTGATTGGTTAAACATTGAGCTGTCTGGGGAAAAACTACTTCCTTTCTATTTGGAAGCATCTGATATTTCTTCCATCTGACCAACATAAATTTATTGTAGACTTCACTACAAGAATTTCTATCCTGAGCCTGGTCAAAATTCATGCTGCAGTAAAGTAGACAGGATTCTTCTCAAAGTCCAATTTCAAACACTTTGCCTTTTAGACAGGAAGTTTGGATTTTGAAATGTGAATGTTTTATATAACTCATTCTTCCATTCAGATATTCATTAATTTGTCTCAAGAATGGGTTTATTCCAATAATGTGCAGATAACCCTTGACATTAAGTCTAGTGCTTTACATCAAACTATACATCAGCATACATCTGGTCAACTCCTTTTCTCTAGGTGTGGAGGAGACCTTCTCCACTCCCATTACATAAGTTCTGCAATCACTCTAATATCTTCAAATATTTGAATACTATTGAGCAGTTCATTTAGCTGGGTGAGAACTTTGTGCTGTAGGTAAAATTGTTTTTCTTATTCTCTTCCCGAGAACAGATTGCAAGCAATTGCTAT
Source organism: Taeniopygia guttata (assembly GCF_048771995.1). Lineage (NCBI taxonomy): Eukaryota > Metazoa > Chordata > Aves > Passeriformes > Estrildidae > Taeniopygia > Taeniopygia guttata. The sequence goes on from NC_133026.1 coordinate 107,501,126, forward strand.
TTTGTTTTTAATTTTTTAATTAGAGAATGTTCCTTTTCATGCACGTTCACATACACTTCCTTCATTACTGCAGGTGTTTGTAATTTTTTTTTTTTTTTATGTAAGGATGTTAAAAAGGGCCAAAGAATGTACCTTGCACAAGGATAGGCAAACCTGGATAAAACCACCATGAATGACAATATATTTAGATACGGCATCAAAACTACAGCTAAATGAAGATGCAAGTTAGCCAAAAGTTGTGGGATAGTGATGTCCTTCGCAATTATTGACACAGGCTTTAATCCTGTATTAGACTTATCTAAGGCACCTATGTTTTTTCAAGTTCTATTTGTTTCGTTTGGGGCAGAGGGTAAAGACTCATATGCTGTTTATTTAGGAATTAACATTCTTCTTATTATGTGTTAACCAGCTATACACAACACTTCTGGTTTGAAAATATGCTGTTTACAAAAAATATGTAAGCTCTTTTCTGCAATTAAATATGGACTGATATAATCCTTTGAAAAGAGGCATGTGGTATCAATGTGGCAGGGTTGGCACATGATGGGACATTATCAAAAAGACATTTTTCTTTTTCTGGCAAGTTATTTATGCAAATCTACTACATTTTATGATGGGATAGAATCTAAGAAGCCCCTGAGCAGGCACCTTGCCACTACTTCAAGTTCACTGGGAAAAAGGAAACTGTGCATATCTATCAACTATTTCTGTAAATACCATAGCTATTTTTCAGGGCCATTAAACTGGACTATCCATTGTAGATATGTCTAAAAGCTTAAGGTATTTAAGAAGAGGTGAAAATAAATATTTATGGCACTGTGATTCATGGTGTTTCTTCATATAGATTTGAAAGGTTTATGCAATTAATTGTGCTGTGCACTTTGTCCAGCTAGTTGGGTAATGTTAGCTTGGAAAAATTGTAAGTTAAGAACAATGAGCTGGGCATATAAGTAATGCTAGTAATGTCAGTTGTCAAAGAACATTATAATGGTATTATGGGAAAAGCCAGAAGGCTCATAAAAAAGAAATGTATTCTTGCTGCAAATCTGAGGGACTTGAAAAAAAAAATAAATCAAGACAGCTGTTTTACAAGGAATGTAATTTTTCGTTATGAATGATGTGGTCAAAAGAAATTAATTAGCTTAGTTAACCCACTTTCAACCCTAAAATGCTGAGAGCATTCCAAAAGCCTCAAGTGTCTGTTACCATAGGTGATCTTTAAAGCAAACTGTGTGAGTGGTTTTTGCCTTCAGACAGTGTCATGCTGCTATGACAAGAGTCTAAGAAAAGCACTGGGTCATAGCATGCTACATGTCCAAGTTAATATTTCAGCACCTGGTAGGTGAGTTTTCTATGGTATGCATTCCCCAGCAATGTTTTCCACAGTGTGCTTCCAGAAAAGATTATTTTTCAGCCAGTATTTCATTCTTTTCTTGCTTTCACTGTAGAGTTGCCAAAGAAATGATATTTCATTTAAAACCATCTCACAGTGGATTGCAGGGCCATTAGAGCAATCCCTGAAGAATCTCTTGGAACTCACATTGTCTGGGGGAAAACAGAGCCAGGAATAGTTTCTACTGTGGGGACCAGCTCCAAAGCACAGAGGAGTCTGTGATGAAGCTGTCAACTTTCAGGAAAACATGGTCAGTAGGGAGTAAATCCCCATCTTTCCTCCACAGTATAGGCTTCCAGAGGGATGAAACTTTTCTGTGACTTAGGACCAAGAGTGAAATGCAGGCAGTGAATGATAGGGAGGGGCTAAAGCATTGGTCAGAAGATGACAATGCCATTCTGTAATGACTATTGTAATTGTAATGACTATCACAATCCCACACTTTCCAAGAAATATAGCTGTATTTATAATAAAGCTGGCCTCTGGAAGTGACATGAGCTCTTAAAGACCACAGAGAATGTTAGGACGAGGCTCAGAATGTACTAAATAATGGGAAATGCAAGACACACTGACTTTGTTTCCATGACCGTGACTTGCTTTTCACAATAATTGTAATCTACTACTTTCTTATCTCTTACAATATTCTTTAATTCAGCTGGTAAAAGATGGGTTTTGTGGTTTTCGAGGTAAAAATTCAGTCATGGCTTGGGACCAGAGGCTGTCAGTAACCGCAGCCACTGACAGGTTGCAACTATCAGTGTCTGTTGAACTTAAATATACTGGTTAAGCTGGAAAAAATAGGGGAAGTGGTGCAACACAAGCATGAGTAAGAGGAGAAGGAAATTACCATCAGGGTCAAAATTAAATCTAGGAGAAGTGAAATGGCAGTCAGGCTAAATTCCGTTACTACAATTGTTAAATGGGGAATTTGTATAGTAGCTGTTACAGAAATCAGTACTTTCTAATTAAGTCTGCATTTTTGGAAAATCATCATAGAAACATATTTTGATTTTTATCTATTTCTCTATTGAAAATACTAATGGAAACTCTCCCGACCAATAGGGTACTGTAAGAAATAAATATGTAATAAATAAGTTGCTTATGTTTACTTCACCTCCAATATATTTTTTACAGATGTAAACATTACATTAGTTCAGATGGATAAATATAAAAGGAAATTTGAGCAGAAAGTATGATAATACTAGGAGAGAAGAAAGTCAAGTCATACAAAATCTTTCTACTAAGAAGCCTGATATTGTAAATCGTGTAAATAGTAAAAGGACCTAGAATTTTGAAAATGCAACACACGAGTTTCTTCCAAAATTTAATAACCAAGTTAGTAACTTGAAGTTAAATATATATCCTACTTTCAAATATAATAATTTTGGACATGCCATAATTGTTCAAATTTGTGCATACTACAAACTGAACCTTACCAAGTGTTTTAAAGGCAACTCCAAGAACTTTCAATGGTCAACAACCTTCTTATAGGGAGCTTTCTTTTTTTTATCCTAACCAGTCATGTCACAGCTAGTGCTTACAAGCCTGAGGATTAATAAGAAACACTAAGGTAGTTATGGCAGTCTCCATTGACTGGAAATGCAGCTGTTCATTGTCTTCTTAGTAATGCTCAGTCCTGTGCTGAACTGTCACCCCTGTGGCGAAGATTTTGCAGGTGACTTTTGTGTACATGGAGAATTTCCTTTCAACATTTTAAAAAAAGCTCTCTTTCCAGTTTTACTGGATGCTTCATTACTGGTTTAGCAGACCCCTTTATGAAAAAGAAATACTAGAAGTGTTTCTCCTATACTACAGCCTGTATTAGTATATTTATCATGATCTTGCTTTCATTTTCTTTTTAAATAAGCCTTTTCAGTGAACATCTCTGGGTATTTTTTTATGGCTGCTAGCATTCTTCTTTTCTTTTTTCAGAAACTGCCTAGTTACAATGCTATTTACAGAAAAAGATTATATTCTGTAAACTAGAGGAAGAAGAGAAAATGTTATAAATCTGATGTTAAAATAAGTCATACATTATGTATGTGTAAATGTGGAAAATATATGTTTTGCACATATAAAATATATATTAAATATTTATCCCTCTTTAATAGTTAGATTTTAACAATAATTATGGCTTCTCTCATGCTTCATATGATGTGAGGAAAATACCATTGAGATATCCCCAGCAATTCCTCTTCTGTTCCCTGACACATTGCAATTAATTTCATGTGTATTAAATTTTATGAGCTGTAGAGACAAGTCAATTCAATCCAGATCCACTAAAACATTTGGATGTCAGGCATAACAGGAAATCTGTTGCAGAGCGTGGATTTGCATCCAGGTTAGTACTAGCTCAATCTCTTTGATTTGAAAGGAATGTGTCAATGATCTCTTGTTGAAAGCTTATGACACAAATATATAAAGGGCATGAAACAGACACGGAAACTTAATCAGTTTTGACTAAGCATAGAAATATTGGACTGGTTCTTTTAAGATGCTGTTCCTTAAAAAAAAGAAGAAAAATTCCCACCCCATCCTTAACGCTCCAACAAAGAAGTCAATAATTAGAAAAAAGTGAAGTATTAAGTATTAAGGTTAAATAGAAGTTCAACTCACTTATTTGAGGAACTTTCAATACTTTCTTATCAGAAAAATATAAATACATGGGATTTATAGATTATATCAATTAGATTAAGATACACCATCTGCTACACAATCCTGTAACCCAGGGCTTTGTTTTACAGTGATGGCTCCTGAAGGAACAAAGAGAAATAACTGGCCAAAATATTTCTGAAAATCTTCGTTAGTTTATTATGTACCTCAAAGTTGCATTCTTGCTTCGGATTCTGCTGACGCAATAGTGTTAAACCCATCTACTTTAATTGTTTTTAGTCAGGAGAAAAATCTTCATTGATATGTAATAATATTTGATAGTCTCAGTGTCAGTATCAAGTAGAGAATGATTAATTGCTAAATAATAAGTGAGATTTAGGAGAATGAGTATTAATTTATCTGTTGCTGAACATCTTAGAAAAAAATTTACTCCTAATAATATTTCAGGAGGAACAGATCAATTGGAGGATAACTTTCTTTTATAGAAGGTGTTTAGCCTTAGATTTCCTTATAGTCTGCCTTAACAGACGTGAAACTGCTTTTTTTCCATTGATGTGTTCTCTTGCCAACCAGTTCTGCTCTCCTTTTTCTCCCCCTTGCCTTTCTGTCCCTCTGGTTTAGCCTGCTTTACAATCATTTCAGTGCTGAAATTTCTGGGGTAGGAAGGGTATTTTACCTTATCATACCCATACCCTGACTTTCCCTTTGTATTAACTTCCCACTTATAAAAATTTCTGGGATGTTGCATGAAAAACCTAAATTAAAAAGCCAAATTATTTAAGGTATTCAGATACTTGTCCATGACTGAGGCCACAGATAATACAAGTGCAACAGTGGTGCTGTACATAATGGATGAAGTTTGTTTCCCTCATGTCTCAGGATTTTTGGTTTAATTTTTTTTTTTTTTTTGTAAAGCTATTGATGATCCCCTTTTGTTGACTTGACTAACTTCAGTGAGTTAGAAAATATTCTTTTGCTCATCTCAGCTGTGATTATAGTGCTAATGCTTGACTATGGCATAACCAATATGCTAAATATTATTGACATGCTTTTTAATTTTTATTCTTTTATTTTTAGTTTTTATTTGGGAAATAGTTTTCTCTGAGACTTGGTGTTCTTTCCTCTTCTCTGCTCATTGTCAAACTTTCTGTGTAAGAGTTAGAATGTCTGAAGAAACAGTTTTTTCTTTCTTTTCCTGGCAAGACCCTAAATAGGCTTGCTGTTATGGTAATACAAATACTACTGGATAACAAACCTCAACTATTCTGAATACACTAACAAAAAGCATAAGAAATTTTCCATTGTAAATAGACCAACCTTGATGCATTTCTATCAGCTTAGTCTTGCACTGGAACCTATAAACTGCAATATAACACTAAGAAAAATTTCAGGAAAAATACGTGTGTGGGGCAAGAAAAAGGAACTACTAGAACTTGACCTTCCTGATTGTAACATAACTTGAAGGCAAAGAAAATAAGATACACTGTTAATCCAGATTTTCACTGGCATCCTCAGCTCATTAATACCTTTGTGGTGCAGAGATTGTTATGAGCCATTTACTATATTTTGTCAGTTAAGCAAAGCAGCAGAAGTAAACAAATTAGAAAAATTCTATGTTGCTTATCTGAATTCAAAACAAGAAATTAAATAGAATGTGGGCAATCTTAAATTTGGTCATAATGTAGATAAACAAGGATAAGTAAATTGGTAGAACATTTGCAAATATATGCAATATTTTAAAACACTTTCTTTTTAAAAACCAAATATTTGCTCTATTTAATAGCTATCTGTTTATTTTTGCAGATTAAATAATTGCTCTACTCTCTGTCTTTATTAAACACAGGGTTTGGAAAAAAGAGTTCATACAAACAAGAACTCAGCTTTGCCTATGCCACACCACATTCTTTAAAAAGTAATAATGTCATTATTATAATTGGATGGCTTGTGTTTTGGTTTTCAGTACATAGCCAAGCATACTGATACAGTTTAGAAACAGTTAATGCTGTTGAACTGTATTTTATAAATTTAAAAGATATTTTGGCGCAAGACTTTATTCTCATTTTTTTATTTGATGTTTTCCAAGAATGTCATTTCCCTCCTGCCCCCAAAGAAGAGTCATTGAGAATCGGTGGATTATTGAAGAGAATTTATACAATAGAGAAGTAACATTTTGAAGCTACCTGAAGAAATAAGTAGTACTTTGAAAGGTCACTTTCAACTAAAAATAAAAATACATTCCATCTTCCTGTTTTCAGATCTTAAAACAGTATGTCCTGAGCTACCACATCAGTCAGAAGTATGCCTTTCTTTTCCTTTACAGGCATCTCTAAGGTAAGTACTGACTCATTTATGTGGGAAATGTGTCTGACTTCCAAAGGACAATGAGACAGCTGAAGGTAATACAGCAAAATACTGAACTAGAAACTTCATCTCTTTGGACAGATACTTCTTTATGAAAAACAAATACATTACGCTGTGCAGTAGATTCATACACTTTCAGGTTCCTGGAATTGCCAAGACATGTCAAGCTGTTAATCATGTTGTGAAGATCATACGCGGACTCCAACACTTCATTTTAGTAGGAAGTGTCATTGCTGAGGGCTGAGTTTTGTATTTCTTTCTCCAGCAAAACTTCCAGCAGAGGTATTTGCTAAGCAAAATTAACAGGATATTATACAATAGTGCATAGTCATATAGTTAATTATTTTTTCTCTCTTCACTCTTGACACAAAAGAATATTGGATGTAGTGAGAAATAAAAGAGTACTGAAAAAGAGAATAGCAAGGCAGTGATGTTACAATATACTGTGTTAATGGTCAAGAATTGATTTCTGTTTTGATAACTTGGTGTCATAACTTAGTGAGGTGTTCCTTTTTTTTCCATACTACAAAGACACAGAAAGGTGGAAAATACAGTAGGTTTTACCTGTGGTAAACAGGTAAATAAACATTCTTTAATTTTCTATGAAAAGCTAATTCCCTTCCCCAAGATTTTGTGGATACTGAAATGTTATAAACACATTATGTTTGCCAAGCCTGAGAAAGCATTACAAAATAAAAGGCACTTTGACAAAGAGCTTTTATTATTAATTGAATTTATGATGATTTCTAGAAGATAATGGATATAGATCTATATATTTTCTGATCTGATTATCAATATAAAATTTGCTAAGACCTCCATGTTTAGCACAACATTTGTGTTCAATGTTCATGTGGAAATTTCACCTGTTAAATCTGAGAAACTTCAAAGACATTGGAAAGTGTGAAGAAAACCCCCAAACAAACTAAAAGAAGCATTGTCCCCTTTTGAAGCTTTTTAATCCCTTTAATGATGACCTAGCTGGGCAATATCCTTCAAATGACACGAATTGAGCAACATGGACATTGTCAGCCTCCAAGTGATCCTGGCAATCTGGTGCATTCAGTGCTAATTACAGCTGAGGGCAATCAACACTCATCTGATTTTTACAGCTGGTAGCAAATGTTGTCATGCACCTATGAGGAATACGAAGACTAGGAATTCAACACTGTGCAGTCAAGGTGCTTCTGCTTTGTCCTAAAATGGTAGCCATGAGGTACCACCCAAAAAAGAAAGGATAGTTTCTATAGCCATTTAAACTGTCAAGGGATCACAGAAGGATGCCTTTGTTTACCATAATCTAGAACAGAGATAGATTTGGACAAAAGTGTATTTTTAAAATATTGAGATAGGATTGGTAGGCAGAATTTAGATACAAGTAACAGAAAAGGCATGCCTGTTGTATACTTTATGTCTCTAGAGAGTACAAGCATGTGGAATAATATGTATCTTTTTTGTGAAACCATTTTTGTCTTTGATGTTCATAGCATGTTATAGAAAAACAAAGTATTGCTTTGTATGCAGAAATCATTTCGTGCATTTGGGAATCTCTGTGCATTTAATAAGGCTTGCTGTGAGAAAGAATCACTTTGGCTCTCCAGGGGAGGGGGAAATAAATAAATAATTAATTTTATAATAATTTTATAATAATTACTTATATAGCTAATACTACATTATGCAAATATGCAACCCAGAGAGTTTTGACACACAATGCATTGATTTATATGCCATTTAAGGGCACCTTATCTTTCTGTTTCTTTATTTATAAGCTGGACTGCGTTTATGCATATCCAGAGAGAACTGAAGAGCTGCTACTTGCCTTGGTGTCTCAGCTCACAGTTTGGAACTGGTTGAAATGGGGATCCAGTTAGAGAAAAGGGCTTAGAATGCACCCAATAAATACCATGAACTTCGGCCTAAGCTGTAGCCCTTGGGCAACTTCAAGAAGAGAGAACGGATATTTCCCTCTTGGAAGTTTTTTTTGTTCTTTGGGTGATGGGTCAAGTGAAGGAATGCTTGACAAGGGTGATTTTACAATAGATTCCTGTCAAATTATGGGGGTGAGTCACCGTATCTATTTACAGAAAAGAAGGATAAATAGAAGTACTTTTCAATGCAGAATTTTTCTTAACAAAGGGGATTGGATTTAGAAGAGAAGGAAGTTCTTATTTAGAAGGATGTTAGAAAAGATGAATTAGCATGAATTCTTAAGCCATGAGTCTGCATCAGTGGTTTGTTGAATACAAGACTGAAGCATATAAGTTCCACCATTGATTTGGCTTACACACCTCTTTTTTTGCTAGGTTTAAGCAGGGAGTCCCACAGAAGCCTAATTCTGGAAACACACAGAATTAATGAGTACTTCTGGTGGTAACCCTGGAGGCTAGCAATGCATTTTTGATCTTGCCTTTGATTTGCTAAATTTTTAAAATGTAGTTTTCATCCTAGTTCATGCTAGTGTCAGTGCATGTGAGAACTAAATTAGCGTTTGTTCATCCAGTGTTGCTTCCACCAGATGGAAACAGTGACGTTCAGCCTGTCCTGGGGATATAGCTGTCAGAGAAAACAGTAAAGAGCCATCAGCTGGTGCTGGCTTTTGGGTATTACTGACATGGATTAGAATTGATCTATGAATTGGAGTCTTGTACTTTGTATCATTATTTTGTGAGAACTTTCTGTTGGTTTGGCTTTTGTTTAAACTATATTAATCTAAGTTGTTAATTATGCAAACGTTTTTATACATATATTTCCCGTCTGTATATATTCAGGGAAACATAAACCTGTAATACTAAAGTCAATTAATCATAAATCTAGCTCCATAGCCTTAGGAAGGAGAGCCTATCATCGTAGCTTCCCATTAGGAAAAGAGAATAGTTGAGATTTATCACACTGTCTTTCACAAGTGTAGATGTCATAGTACAGTGAACTGAGATGCCAGTAACTAAAGACTCTACTACTATCTTAGCATATGTTTCTGAAATGCTTTTTCCTATCAAACATGGCCCAGGAGCTGTTGTGAAGCCACTGATGGATTATCTATTAACCCCTCTACCATGATGAGTAAAAACTCTGTGAAACAGTGACAAGTTACAAGACAGTTTCCTTAAAATTCAGCACCAGCAGATTATCTTTGAAGTGAAGTTCCCTGCATATTTTTTCTGATATTATTTGGCTGGGGAGAATTCTCTCTTTATCAAAGGTCTGTTACCCCAGAGCCAAGATGTTGATGGCTGATGAAAGTCCTACAGTGCCTTGTTACTTTCAGCAGCTTAAAAGCCAATAAAAACTAGTTTTTGTCTTGTTGCACTCTTTTCTTCCTTTCCTCTGGAGGTGTTTGCTATAGGCAAGGTAAGCTACTAAGTGCTTCTTTAATCTGAATCAGAAGACTTTTCAGACAAAATTTAATATTTTCTTTTTAAGTAGCCTGTTATCAATTGAAGGAAGGCTGAAGACTAGAGAGGCTTAATTTATCTTACCAATGACAAGAACTGAGAAAAAAAATAGCAATTTCAGTGTTCTGTTGATGAATGTTGTCCCATGTGAATAGCATTTGTGGACACGATTCTCTGAGAACAATGGCCATATACAGTACTTTAATTGAATTGTAAAGGCATGTGATCAATACAGGGTAAGAGTTGTTAAGATTCTGAGTGAAAATAAGGTTGGAAGAAATGTAACCCTTACATCTTATTTGGGAAGAAACCAATGGTCCTTGGATTTAGGTCATTGCATCACTGTCCTAGGAGATCCAGGATCATCAGGTTTAAACAATGAGACTAGAAAATTTTGTAAGTGCTTTGCTGAGTCACAATTTTGGAAAATACCTAATTGTACTTCTCTCTTTCCCTCTTTCATTAAAACAATAAATTGTCTGGCAGGACATTGCAATCTCAGGACTACTTCCTCTGTTTTCCAGGCCTTACATTGCATTGGACCACTGATGACAAAAGCCTAGAAAATCTTAGGAATCCCTATGGTGACCACATCAATGTCAGCTTTCTAACTTTCTAATCTGAACTCATTTCCCACACTTCTACTCCTACCTTAAAGAGGACAGATGCATCTCTGTGACCGGCTTTGACAGACATTTAACTGTTCTTTGTTGGTTTTTTGTGTGTCTTGACATTCTTACCAAAGCTGAAATCTCAATATGCCAGTAGAGCAGCTGGAGGCTGACAAGCCATTACAGCAAATGAATGCTGTCACAAAATTAAACTATAGTGCTGAGGTTTATGTGGAGGAATGTGTTTCTATTACTTGATAAGATGCAGATTTATCCTATGCAAGTTGTATTAACACAGTTTTCTCCTTGAGAAATACCTCTTCTCTTTCTTCATTCCTTCTATCCTGACTGATAAAGCCACAAATCTCATTGTTTTCCCAAAGCAATCAGCTTTCAGATGTTTCAGTAAGAGCCAAGAGACTTTTATTCTACCAAGTGTCTAAAAAAAAGATAAAAGGAAAACTACTTTTTGAAAACTCGTATGGTGAAGATATCAATTAAATGAATTAACAGCTTCTTAATTTTCCCTAATATTTAGACATTGTCTGTCACAGCACAAGTTTCTTCTTTCTAAATTTCACTAACACCCTACCTCTCTCAGATAAGGCATAAATTAGTCCTTCTTGCCTAATCTTGTCTGTGTTCATGTAAATACTCTGCTTTATTTTGTATAGTCTGTTAATAAAATGTGTCATTTATTCTCTACCAAGGTTCCATTCAATTTAAACCATGTGTCTTTTAGCCTTTAGTGATTGCAAGCTTAGCTGTTAGTGACCATAGTAATTGGTAATATCAGAGTTTGATTCACTGGCTACCTCTCACTGTATTATTACCCAGAGCAAAAAACCCACATGAAATCTACTCATCAATTTGGAGCCATATTTAAATAATGACAGGAATCTCACTCTTTTGTGCTGGAGCCTTTTAAGTCATTCTGCGCTTGCTAACACAATTTTTGCATTCTAATTTTAGGCATTAACCACATGGTTGAGAGGAATTTCTTTTTCAGCTCCTACAGCAGTGTGTGTTTTTTCCCAAGTACTTCCTGTTGTGGTTATTATCAGTGGAGCTGAACCAGTTGGAATGTGGGGGTGGAAGTGTTGGTGTAGAGCTGGTGGTGGCCTGGGTGTTTGCCGTGTGCTGCCAATAAACCATTGGTGCTTTGGATGAGCGTTGTCTGCTCCTGTTAACATCATTTGGGCACTGTGTTCTGGTGACAATGCCAGAGGTCAGCAGTACCAGGTTGAGCCCGAGCACTGTGTTTCCCTAATTGCAACAGAGGCCATTTTGGCTCTGTAGAAGATAGGGCATGACAGGCCTGTGTATCCTGCGCCCTTCTGATTGCAGGTTTTCCAGCTCTCTGAAAGCTTGGGTCTTGAGGATAGCATGATTTTCCTTTTTAGCAAATCTGATCATAATGTTTGAATTTACAGGCTTATTCTTCTTGGGTTTTTATTTCAGGGAAATACAAACCATCTGTTATAAGTTATTCAAATAATACATTTTGGTTTATGCAGAAGTGCCTATATCGATGAATAAACATTATAAAGTAAATTAATGCCCACTGTTCCTACTTTTGTTGATTTAAAAGTTTCTAGAACTGAAGTATTGATATAATTTAATCTGAAATTAAATGGGACTGGGACAGGAAGGCAGGTTACACTTCTGAATGACACTTATTCAGGTGCTCTAGCTGTAAATGAAATGTACCATCTTCCACCAGTTACAAACCTTCAAAACAAGAGTATGCTATATGTAGGCGCACAAGCAAAAGAAAGCACACCTATGAGTTGTCTTGTCTCACTTATGTTGAGTAATTACATATATAAATGTAAACTCCAGCAAAACAGGGCCCCACATGGGTTTTTGCAAATCCAAATGTCTGTGAAGCAAAGACTTCATTAAAATGAATTTGTTTTGTTTTGCAGTATAATAGCATTCTTTAGTTTAAAAGCCACTCAAAGTTTGATGAATTTGATTAATATTAGGAATATACTGAATTTTTTATAAATATATTTCCAAATATAGGCAAGGAAGGCTTAAATAATCCTGAAAATTGTTTGGAAAAATATTGAAGGATGCATGAATTTTCTTTGCATGTTGGTAAAATTAAAAACCTGACATGAGACCACCCCTATGAAGAGTTAAACTGTTCCTAAAGCAAGTTCACACTTAAAAGCAAGTTAAAAAGGAAGAAAAACAAACCAAACCACATCCGACCAAACTCTTCCCTCCAATTATGATGCAATGGGATATGGAATTGTGGAATTGTTGTGTTATGTGCAATTTATGAATGCACCAGTTTTGTTAAATGTAGAGACAAGGATTAATATTATTGTCTGTGCAGTGGGCTTAGATGTGACGCTGTAGCTCTCTTTGAGCTGTTTGAGGCATCAATTGCTGTTCCACAGAAGCAGCTGGGAAGTATCAACTGGAAAAGAACTCTAAATACCTTCACTTCATCCTAGTGTGGATGTTATATTGGGAAATATCTTGAAGATATTGAATTTGGACATAAAAAGCAATAAAAGTTTGCTAAATTTGTCGTATTATAGTGTCCTAAAAGCCCAGGTGTCCAGCAGCCCAGGGGATGTCATGAGCACAATAGTGACCCAATTTCATCCATTTTTTCCAGGAAGATAATGGATAGGATAAGAAATTGAGTCTGAATAGGCTGGAAAGAATGAAATGACACATACAGATTTGAAAAAGTACAGTGAACTATGTGTGGACACATTTCAGACAAAGAGATGGTCACAAGCTTCTCATTTGTGGTTAAATTTATACATAAACATTGAGCAAAATACACAGCTGAGTAATGTAATATGTGATATAGCTTATCTTTCCTTTAGGAAGTGTAGGGACGCAGGTGTTTTCTCTGTGTTCCAGCAATACTAATGTTTGGTAGTATGACCTGACTTGTATGTTGGAAGAATGGAGGAAAAAATTATGAACAAAAATGTTAACTTTTTTTAAAACTCAAAAAAGGCTCAGTGGAAATTCAGGTCTGCTCTTATTTTAGAAGACCTGATTAACCTATTTATTGTGATAATAAAGATGCTAAGAACAACAACATATTTTTTTTTATTATTATTATTAGCAGTACTACTACTACTACTACTACTACTACTACTACTACTACTACTACTAGTAGTATTACTACTATCCTTTATTCCTTTTAAGTTCAATGACGGATGTCTGATCCTGAGAACAATGGGCTTTTATTCTCATTATAGCCATTTCCCTGGAGCTAGTCAGTGCTCTGGAGTCCCATACTCCATCTCTCTCCAAGCTTCCTTTGATCTGTGAGGACTTCCTTGTGATATAGCTTCCTGCCTGAAGAACAGCACTCTTGGGAAGAACAAGGTTTGACTTCCAGAACTGATGGAAGCTTTAGAAGAAAAATGTCATCTTTGAGAAGACACAGGTTGATCAGTAACTGGGCTTACCAACAAATTTGATGCCAGAGGCATAAGACTGCAGGTGCTTAAGGAGAATGAGTTAGGCTTGATGAGTCTTGCATTAAATTTTGAGCTGATTGAGGAATGGAAAAGGAGCTGTGTTTTGGTTGTTGTTTTTCTCTTCTCCACCCACAGAGACATTTTCAGACAATGTGAAAAACTACTTGTTTTTACCAGAGCAGCTGAGACCTCTGAAATGGCCATTTTTCTTTTTCATTTTTTCTGCTGGTGACAAAATCTAGTATTTGGACATAAGGTGAGTTCCCTGTAGGAAAGTCATGATGTAGAACATATACAACTCAAGTAGAAGATTGCTGTGCTCCAATTTTCTGTCACCTCTACACTATGGATGCAGGATTCCCTCTGTGTGTACCACAGGCACTTTCCAACCCCACTTCACACTCTCTTTATCACCTTCTGGCTACCACAGAAATACAAGGCATACAAAAATCATATCATTGGGATGATTTCTGGATTCCAAGATAAGAACATGCAACTTCCCTGAACTTGATACCTTTTGGTTCTTTTAATGGTAAAGATTATACAGATATCTCCTACAGGAATAATTTTCCAAGCACAATCATAATTTGGGCCACATCTGAAATTTCTGCTGTGCCTTTTGGTAACACAGTAGGGTGCAGTGGGTAGCAAAAAAAGTGTTGAATTTTTTGTTTCATGTAGGAGAAATACCAAAAGCCCATATTATAGATGTCCATCATGGTTTTTTTTAGGAGTTTTTAAATCTTAAAACATTAAAATAATGTTAAAATAAAATAATTAAATAATATTTTTTTCTATACCTATTATTTTCTATACATATTAAAAGATACAGATGAGTTTAAGATTAAATAATGCCATCCAAGGTTTTGTAGAAGGTCTTGCTACTTAAAATAGAAAAGATAAGGTCTCATATCTAAAAAGAGTGGAAAAAAATACCCTTAAAAGATTCAGAGATTCTTTAGTCATTACATGTCTAGACTGAAATTTTCACAGATATATATATATTTAAACATATCTATAAATATTTTGAAAGTAAACAATAAGAAGATTGTACATCTGGATAGAAAGTTATATCAGCAACAAACACTTGTGCCACATTCCTTGTGAGATGTCCCGGGAAGCATAAAATGTGCTATGAATTCAAGATGAGGCTCCAGATTTCATCAGGACACCAATTACTGTGTATGAGTTATCAAGCACTTCTATTGTTTTCCTCTGAAATACTTTTTGAGTGAGTTTAGCACACATGAAAGATATGAGAATGACAGCTCCAGAGAAAGAAGGTTTCTGTTTATCTCTGTAACAGGCAAAAAAGCAGACAACTGAGGAGTGAGTTTCCCCAGCACAGTTCTGGGAGAAAACTTGTAGGATTGGGAGCACAGTAATGTATTTTGACCTTTACTAAACAGCCTAAAGAAACCATATAGACACTGTCAGTCCAAATTATCAGAAATGCTAAACATATCCTGCACACAAACCTAGGCTGTTTTGACTAATTTTTTTTTTTTTTAAGAATAAACCCACATAGAATAGTAATGTAAAACTAAGAATAATATTATCCTTTTTTTTTGTTTTGTTTTTTTACTACCATGTTTTCCTGTTCACAGGCTTTGACCTCTCCATTTACACTGCTACGGAGATATCCATTAGTGGCAAAAGAGGTTTTCTTTTTCGTAGATGTTTGCAGAAGCAGCACCCTCCACACACACTCCAGAAGCACTGCAGCTAACTATAGCTACTGGACTGTAACAATGAAACAACAAAGCAACAGGAACTGGGCAATAGCTGTATTGTCACTAAAAGCCCACACCATGGCTTAATAGTCTTTCTAGATGTTTTGGTAACAAAACGGCAGGATACCAGTTCAAGGAGCAAGCAAGGCTGGGTGATTTTTTCTTTTTTTCTTTTTTGTTTTGTTTTGTTTTGTTTTGTGTGTGTATGTGGTTTTTTTTTTTAATTTCTTTTTTTTTTTTTTTTTTTTTTTGTTATTTTGATTTACATCAGCAGCGGACACAGAATTCTTGTGATGAAATCACTCTCTGGTCTCAGTTCCATCACATTTAGGCACATGTCTAGCTGAACAAATGAATAGTCATCTATTTATGTGTAGGCACTGTCTTAGTGGAATCCAGTCTTTCAGACAAAACACTCACCCTTCTTTGCACCTATTTCAAGGTTTTAATAGAGTGCCAGCATCTAGAATGCAAGTTATTGTTCCCTAGAAACCTTTGGATAAATTATAAGACATGAATGCCTCTCAGTGAGATTTTGCAAACAAGAAGAAAAAATTAATGGCCATCATTGGCTGTATGTTTTCAGTAAAATATGCTCCAGGGCATATTGACATTTGTCAATTAACAATTAATCACCCTGAAACACCCAGTGTGGACAAAGAAGGATTACAGCATTCCCACAGTATAGCTGTTGGATAAAACTTTAATTATCTATATCATTCTAAATTATCAGGGATGTGAAAGGAAGGGCTTATCCTGCTGCTCTTCAGTGCTTTAGGATGACTCACATTTTCCTCCACAACTTTATAGAAAGACACTTCAGCCCCCCTTTCACTATCCTATTTTGTAATCAACAGCTTTGTATTTTGTTATATAGGATTCAGGTATCTTGGGACAGTATTGCTGTAAATCCTGATGGATGACAGAACATCAAATGAATTGCTGTAAATATTAAGTGGCTATATTCTGGCACTATATTCTGAAGAAATTCAGCAAGCATGAAAAATGAGATGGCAAAGTCTAAGTAATATGATAGTAATAAATGAAATCTGAGGGCTAAGTAAATAATAGTCATACTTAGTTTTGTTGCTGAACTTTAGTTTCCCAGACCAAGAAAGGGGAGTGGAGTACAGCTAGAGAGAAATCTCTCCAGCATGGCAGTGTGTTGTCTCATATTACTCTGGATTAGTTGCAATAAATTTCTTTCTTTTCTAGGATTCAGAATTTGTGATTCAGAAGGGGTTTGCAGTCTTCTGGTTTTCTATTATTTTAATGATTTCTTTGAGGAAAACAAAGACTATTTTCATTTTAGATAAATTACTTATAAATAAACCTCAAACACACGTCTTTATTGTAGGCTGTTGTATAAAATTGGACTGACATTCAAACATTCTGACCACTTAGGTCTCATACTAGTTTCTAGTTGCCAAGACTTAAAATTAAGCTCTGCATATGCTTTAATGTAATATTTAACAGGAATCTTTTGGTGTTCAGGGTGTGATTTAGATGCACTGGTTTAAAGACCGAGATGATGTGTGGGCTAGTGTAGATAAATGTATCTTTAGCTTTGAACACCTAAGTAGTCAATTTATTTTCAAGTCTTATGCCTAAGACTAAGGCTGTATTTATGTGGAATAAACAAGGACTTTGTTAGAATGGGAGTCCATGTCACAAGAATGAATGTAGCCTACACCAGTCAAAAAAATGACACATCATTTGCTTCAAAATAATGTATTTAGTGTTTTCTATGAAATGTTTATGACATATCTTGCCTTAGGGTTTTTCCTTCTGCTTTTCCTCTCACTTGGTAAGTTCCTCTGCTCAGGGCCCACCTTCTGTCAAACCCATTATTTGGAAATGTCACTACAATAATGACCTAAGAGGGAGGTGAGAAGATGACATTTGAGGCTCCATGTACAGCAAGACTCTGTCGCTCATCTGTGATAGGAACCCATGATAGAAACAACAGAAACTCTCTCTTCTGAATAGGATAGGAGCAGTTCACGTGAAAGGGATAAGCTACTAATTCCAGACTAGTGACAGTATATTTTATTTTACCCATAATTCTACACAAAGATTTGGGGTTGATTTGCAGCACATTTATTACTCTCTCAGGCCCTGTGGATTGCAGTGGCTTGGTTTTATTTCAGATTTGATCACTGTTTTGTAATCTGTCATGCCAGTTTTACATTAATGAATCAAGCCCTAATTCTGAAATGATATCTGCCATCTTTTCATTCTACTGTATATCACCTGGCAGCTGCATATGTAGTTGCCATGTAATTTATACTTTGCAGGTGTCAGTAACTCCATGTCAGAAAATAGAAAGATGCATGGATGTATTTGGTAATTACTGTGTTACTAACAGGGTAATTGCACACTTATTTCTCTCTACAAATTACATGGTAGTCACACTCCGAATTACCATTAAAGACGTCTTCAATAGTTGCCAGTAAATAATTACTTTTTAATTACAATATAATTACATGCTTATTACTGTCTGGTAGAATAAAGCATTACTTGATTCTGTATACTTTGTGCCATTGTCACAGCAGCCAAAGGTCCATGGATGTCATTCACATGAGCACTATCAGTGGCAACACACCAATGTTTTGAAAGTCTGTTTATTTGAGAATAGGAAATGGCTACCTCTAGTGATGCCACTTCTTGAGGAATCATTTTATCCTGTTATCAAAGTACCTCCCATTTAAGGTTAAGTCTGCCATGGTTTTCAAAAGTCATTTTGACTCCTCTGTTTTAAATTGACAGGACTATTGTCCACAGGTGCCCAAAGCTCCAAATAATTGTATGTCACCTTCCCACAGTGGTGGGACAGTGGTGAACTCCCACCCAATAATTGACTCTAAGCTACCCTGCAACAGACTGGCTAGGAATTTGAGAACCAATGTAGTATAAATTTCCTAAGCAGTGGGGACCAGCAGAAAATTCAGAAGTTCTATCTCTTTTCAGGGAGGCCCACTCAAATGAATCCCAGGAAATCTAACAGAATCTGTCTACATGTCATACCAGTAACAAAGAGGACTCCAGATCTCATGAAGCAGCAAGACTTTCAAATTCTGAAAAAATTTCTAAACTTTCTCAGACAGGGATGCTTTCCTTTCTAGACTAGCTACAAGCTCTTAGTTACAGCCTCACCTTACAAAAAAACAGACTTGATGAGATACAAGTAAGCATGATTAAGTACTTTAGTGTAAGATTTTAGAGTCTGGTTTACTGCAAATACAATAACAAAATTACATGAGATTCAATTAATCATTGGGATTTGGATAGCCTGAGTTCTGCAGAGTGTTAATCACAGTTTAAACAAATAGGTAGCATTTTCAACCATTTAGAGCATGCTGTGCTGTTCAACGTCCTTTACAAATGAATGAAATTCTTCCTGTGATTCTGCAGAGAAAAACAAAACAAACAAACAAAACCAGGCACTGAAAAAACTCCATCTCTGTTTTGACTACTAGGGCAAAAAGCCTTTCTGTTTGCTAGTTTATCATCCTCCCTAGTGGCACTTTCAGGCAGTGTTTATTCATATACATTGCCACTTTCAATAATGTTCTTATTTGTAGATAATGGGGAAAATATTTTCTATTTCAAGTTTTAACCTGAATCTGGTCTTTCATACAGGCAGAAAGTGAACTGATTAGATGTAATGGAGACATAAAAGTTTCAGCTAATAATCGATATTGAAATAAGATAAATTCTTTCAGTTAATCTTCAGCCACATTTTCAAAAAGTCCTGCCAATATTCCTCTCTACCAACATTTTCACCTTCAAGGACAGTCTTGCTCACAAATTATCTTATGAATAGATGAAGTTGAAATGCAAAGAGCAGTCAACTGCTACTGTGAACAGAGTCACTAAATTATCTTTTTCACATACTCCTTTGATTTCAGTTCAATTAAATCTATTTTTAAGGGTTGGCAAAATAACACTAGACTAAAATAATACATTTCTTTGGGCTTAACTATTAATACTTTTTTTTATCTCAGACTTTACAAAAGAATTTAGCATGCCTGACATGTTGGCAATCTTAATTTTCAGGCCCTTCCTTTTTAATCTAAAATATTGCACTTTAGTTTTGAAACTATATTGCTGGGGTGTGGGGTGGAGAACAAACTGCAGACCACTCAATGGTATTGCAAATAATTCAAAGGGAAATGCAGTGTTTGAAAGCAGAGTCATTTGCTAAAGGGCATTTGCTAGCCGACAGAAACATGGACAGAGCTACTGTCTCAGATGAACTCTGCAGCACAATAGAGTCTTGTCTGTACTGGGATTTAGAAATTAAAGATCTTCTACTGAAATAGTTTATTAAGATTTGAGTTTTTAAGAAAATAAGGAACTACTGGATTCCCAGTATTCTCAGAAGCCAGTATCAAGTGGGAAAACAATGCTTTCTTCATGGACTTTGAGAGGTCTAGCATAATTTCCCTGGAATGTATGCTATCTATATACTGAAAGTTTTCACTAAATTTTTGCTTTTCTAGTGTTGAAAACCTGTTTTGAATATTTGCCTGTGATCCAACCGCTACATAAACCAAAATAAATCTGCCTCATGATTTCTATAAGCTTAGAGGGGTTAACAGGAGATTTTGACTCTACTGGTAGGGAGAGAAGAACAGTCACAGGAGCGCCCCATTTCAGCATTACATCTCCACTTAGAGGCTTCATGATCATACACACCCCATTCTTAGAACAAACTTTTTCACCTTCAAAGCTTTTTGCTGAAGCAGCAATATTCTGTCAAGAGCATCGAAGCAGAGGAGGGTTATATAGAGTGGAGAG
Source organism: Taeniopygia guttata (assembly GCF_048771995.1). Classification (NCBI taxonomy): domain Eukaryota; kingdom Metazoa; phylum Chordata; class Aves; order Passeriformes; family Estrildidae; genus Taeniopygia; species Taeniopygia guttata. The sequence goes on from NC_133026.1 coordinate 107,521,490, forward strand.
AAGCAGCAGTTGATCTGGAAAAAAGACAATTTCAACTTGATGCATTGATCTAAAAAAAAATCAAGGAAGACTTTCATCCACCATAATCTTGATACATGCATGCTCCATTACTGGAATAATTGAACCTGGAGTAGTTCCACTAATTAAAAAAAAAAAAAAATCCCATAAAATCAAAATACAGGAGGAAAGCAAAGAAGAAGATGGAAAAATCTGATTAGCTGGGGCAAAATGATATGGAGCAGATGTGGGTTTGAAGCTTGTTTCTGTCTAACATTTCAGTGATTTGAATAAATTGTATAAGATTTCAGTATTTTAGTAGTCCGGGTACAACATAGGAATAGCAATCCTTCCTCTGTTTCCCTTTTCCACCCTGTCTATTTAGCCTGTCAGTTGCCTGACACATGGGCTTACCTCAGTGTCTGTTTACAGCATTCCAGTTTTGATGGGGGTGTCTGGCTGGCACTCATAATTGATGGTACTAACATAAATCAAAAGTCTTTTGCATGGACCTTTCCTGTGTGGCCAGGATTTACAAGTGATTATACACAGCAAACACATTGTGTTACCCCCCCCCCCGCCCTTGCTCCTTCTCCACATAAACTTTGTTTTCTGTTTCTGTTAATTTGCTGAACCATCTTACCATGCACATTTAAGCCTTTTTTTTGAACTGTATTTCGATTTAATCCCTTTCCACCTCTGAACATAGGCTCAGGGTTTCCTGGACTTTTTATGCATATAGAATGTTTTACAGATATGTCTCCTTATCTAAGCATAATATTTTAAGCTTTGCTGTAGCCTCATTAAATGAAATTTTTAAAAAAGGAACAACATACAATTAGGCTAGTGTCATGTATAGAGTGACTTTGGGATTTGCTATTAAGAATAATAGAGAATACTATTTACTTAACAGTGACTGTGAGCTGTGTCTGTGCAGGGTTTGGACAAAAAGGATCAGAAGAAAAGGATATTCTGAAGAAAGCTGGTGTGAATGGAGTTATTTTTAAAATACCGAAGTAGTGCTGCTTTTACCTGTTTTATTTGTCATTTTATGGGAGGAAGTTGAAAATGCAGCTGGAGATGAAAAGCAGCAGGAAAAAGAGGGATATGAGTAAAGTTAAAAAGGTGGAAAAGTCTGAAAAAATGTATGAGGAGCAGCTAGTTTGGTAGGTGGTATTGTCTGAGTAATGGGAGGAGAGAATAGGTGGGAAAAACTGGAGGTGAAGATGAGTGGTTTTATTTTTAATTGGATGAGGAATGCAGGAGTAAGGTGTCAGCAAGGGACACTCAGGCAGTCGTTTACTTTCAGCATTTTCTTCTATCCTTTTTCAAAAAGGTATCCATCTTGACCAAATATTCAGAATTTCTTTTACAGGCATTGTCACAAAGACACACATCATCGGCTGTCTATAAACTGAAGCTTCTCTATGATATTTTGCTCTAACTGTGGATTTGCGCACTATAGAGGAAAAAGACATATTGCATGCACACACAGTAAAGAAAAAAATGGTAACAAACAACTATAGACTGACTAACAGAGAGTGTTACATCATATCCAGAAAGACAGAATGATTTCAGGCTGACAGCATTATTTTATTTTTATTATAACATGCCTCTGAAATGTGTTGTGACTAACCATTTGAAAAGTTAACATTTGTTTTTGAATGAGTAGTCTTGGGTAGGTATGAGAAAGCATATACTCTCTACTAGCAAATCATTTTTATATTAGTCAAAGCAAAAGCTTCACAGCAAATGTATGTAAATCACTAACTTTCAGGGCACCGAAGGGAATGTGCTTCATGCTATAACTTAAATACTAATGAAATCAAGTGAAAATGATAGTCATTAGTCAGCTGTGCCTTGATAGGGTTCCCTGTGGACTGATACAAATTCACCATTAGAAATGGATTCTCTCACAGTCCACAGTGAGCATTTAATCCCTCTGTAAAGCAGATTTAAATTTGATGTTTAATATGTCGGTTTTTCATTTCAGGTCTCTTATGTTTCCGTATTTGCAGCTTGTGTTTAATCTTTTTTAAGTCACTCTAAGTTTTTTATCTGCATTCTCTTGGATTTATGTGCATATTATTGGCCTATGTGAATCATACAGCTAGAGGTATTAATGATAATCAGTGAATGTGAACTAATTAGCACACAGCTCAATATAATGATGTCTCTTACAAGCCAAATGACCCACTTTGATTTCAGTTCATAAAAGGAAAGTGTTTTAGGTGTAGCATCTTGAAAGGTGTCCAAGAAAAGGACAGCCATGAATATTTTTCATCTCTTTCCATAGAGAAAAATAATTTAAAATAATTTTTGCAGATCTGATTCTGACAGGTTATTTGAAAATTAATAAACAGACACTCACATGTCCCTGTACACAAACACATGTTCACACACACAACTTTTGAAAACTTAGCTGAGATCTTTTGAAATGAGTAAGAAGTGAGATTCTTTTCAACATTCCTGCGGGTCAAATCCTGATGTTGGGAGTATATTCTGCCCACTCAAATTTTTTAATAATGCTAGATCCTTATTCCCTTACATTTTGTCAGATTTGCATAGGGACCACCAGTGGACCAGCATCAAGCCTTGATTTGAACAGAATTTTTACTCAGAGAAATGTCATACTTAAATGAAGACAAACATTTCTCTACATTGGAAAAAAAACATATGAGAGTGTAAAAGTTGAAATATTTCTTAGGAGTATTGTATTATCTCCAGGTTTTCTTGACTTACTACCACATCTAATAATATTTAGTATTAAAGCATTGCCAGACTATGAAAGAAACAAAGCACAGTATCAGCGTCTCATGTGCACTGTTCACTTTTAAAGTTGAAAGGGAAATCTCTAGGAGTAATAAGCATTACTCTGGGCTGTGTGTTTTGCAATATTATGAATTATAAATCATAATGCTACGTAAAACCAAACCAGAGAATGAGCTCAAGCACAGATTACTGATTGTCTAGATTCCTAATAGTCAGCATGTTCCTGCTAGTCAGCACCTTCCAGTAGAAAAATTAGACATGATTCAAGTCATGGCTATATAATTTCCAACAGGCAGTGTGGACAAGACCGCACAAGATATGCTTCTCTGCAGATTTCCAGGGTAAAGTGAAAGCCCTAAAACTGCCCTGCATAGTCTCTTTTTACCTTTATGTGTCTTTCTTCCATGTTCCCCCTGCCTTTCCATTACACTAAAATGATCGTTTTCCTTGTTCATTTAAAACAGATGTACATTTCTTCTCAATCAGTCTTTATACAACCTCCCCAAATTTGTAAAAACTCATAACAAGCCCTTCTGGCATGGGATTTGAAGCAAACAATGATGGTGTTGATGTTGAAGACACCTTTGTGGCAGACAGATGTGCAGTAGTTGATCTGCTTCTTTCATGAGCACACAGACTCTGCCCTGAAGCCAGGTGTTGAAGTGCTGCTCTCCTGTTCCTTTTTGATGGTGTCCAGTCTCTGGTGATGATACAAGAAAATTGGTGGAATGTTGTAATGCGCGCAACTTCTCTTGCCGTGATACCCCGAGCTGTGGCGTGCTGGGCGGCGAGAGGGAAGAGAATGGGCGCCACTCCCCCTGCGAAGCTCTGCGGTCCCAGTTGTCGGCACGGGGACAGATGGAGGCGACACGGGACTTGGGGATGAACAGGATGGTTTTATTCAGCGAGCCCCAAGACCCTTTGGGGACGGCGAACAATGGTTTTATACCGGAACTCAACAGGAGGGGTTTACGAACAGCAACCAATGAGGGTAGGACTGGGGAGGAGTCTAAGGAAGGACTAACATAGCACAAACCTATCAGGGGAAACAGGGGAGTGGAGTAACACAAAGTAACCAATAGGGTGTTGAGCCTCACTAAATAGACAGGGAATGCTCTGGAAGCAGGGGAGGAGGCTGGGAGGAGTGACAGGGAATGTTCTGGGGAAAGGGGTAGGGAAAGGGAGGAGTGACAGCTTGGAGAGGAGGGGGTTAGGGAAGAGCCTGGGAAGATTGACAACAGGGGAAGTGTCGGAATCTGTGGGTATTGGTGATTCCGAGATTGTAGAAAGTGTCTGTCTTTCTGCCCCGTTGCCAAAGAAGAAGCCATAATTCATCTGTGCTGTTTTCAAGGTTGTTTATTCTTGCTTATCTCTAACATGTTGTGCTGCCCTGCCGCAGGTCTGTCCTGCAGGGCAGTGTGCGGGGCTCTGCCCCTCAGTGGGATGGTACAAACATTATATACCAGAAACTACGTGTACTATATTTACAATAATGTGCCAATATCTATCATCTACGTTGAACACTGTGTCCCCAGCCTAAACCAATAGAAAAATGCCAACACTACAGTGAAACATGGAGGGCATGAAGAAGGAGGAAAAGGACAAGACACACCCAATTCCTCCATCTTGTCCTCTCTGAACCCCTAATCTAGAAACCTAAAATTTTACTTTTGCACCCATATCACACTTAATTATTACTCATATCAAACACTCAAAGCTTGTAATTCATCCTGTAAGATTGAAAACTCCTCTCCATGGACAGAGATCACAGACAGTGTCTCTGGGGGCTCTGTCCAGGGGGGTTCCTGACCCCCTGCCAGGGTCCCAGACCTGCCAGGGCAGCCAGAGGGAAGCCCTGGATTCCCACAGTGAAGGGAGGAGATTGGCGGGGGGGGAGGGGGGGTGTGAACAGACACTGAACAAATATTAAATCAAAGAAAAACACACCACAACAGTGGAACTTATTTTCTTCCTAGAAAGCAAAATTTTACCTCCTCTCTGGTTTGGATTTTCAGTTTGATTATCAGTCAAGAGCTTTAATCAAGTTCTGGTCACTAGTTTCCCAATCCTGCTTTATGTGAAAGAGTTTGAAATGACAATACTGAACAGGAATTAAACTAATTCCTACTTCTGTATCATAAGATACATACATACATACATACAAGATAAATAATTGGAAAGCACCTCCATACAAAATTCTTGCCATTGGTAGGTCTGGACTTCACCAGCACAGGAGAAACAGACAGCTTTTGTGTAAATCTATTCTTTTAGATATTTTGGATTGAATTTTTAATAAGTTTGCCTTTTAATCTAGCAGACTTCTTGTGCAAAGGTATAAACTTTTGACTTGTTGCTGTTGCTACTAAAAACCTTAGCTAAGAACAGAACACAATTTGCATGTAAACTCCAATCAGAGCTTACAGCTAAAGAGAACACAAATGAGGCAGAGTTTTCAGCACTATTCTGATTCATACAAGAGTGGATAAAAAGCTGTGGGCTTGACATGTAACTCCACTTTCCCATCCTGACTTTACCTTTGTGGCTGTGCTATGCAGTCTGTCATCTTTCTTCCTCAGGGCTCCATCTCCACAGTGTTTGTTTCCCACTCTTATCTTTCACAGTGGTCTGGCCTCTGCCCTGAGGAGTGCTGGTAGGTAGGAAAACATGGGGTAAGGGAGAGCAGTGAACACTTTCAAAACCGTGATGAATGTGCCACTTATGTTCAGTTTACAATTTATAACGTTGAGGCTAAGTATGCTATTTTATGACATATTTTGTTTTCACAGTTGCTAAGCAGGGGGTGAAGTGAAATTAGTTACCTATTCTCAAAATCCAAAAAAAAAATAAAAAAAAGCAAACCTAAACTTTTTTTTGGACATAACTGCCCTTTGTAATAAATTGGGAACTGCTGTCTAATAATTTATGCTGGCCTGACATTAGTTTGTTTTCTGGATGAATGCGTTGGTCTAATTCCAGAGTCATCTGCCTGCAAAAATACACAGAAAAGAGAAGACTGTATTAAACTTAGCCACTGCTTAGCAAATACTTGAGGGGGAGAATCATTAGGTCAGATTCTGGTTCAGTGTTGCAAATCTACTGGACTTCAAAGACTAGTTTGACTGCTAAGGCTGGAAGCACAGGAGCAAAGTGTAAGAACTAAGGACAACTAAGCACTAAGGAATGCCAATGACAATTCGTTCTTCAGACAAAGCTATCAGTTTTTTGAAGTGCTAGATCCCTACTTTGGTTATGTGAAAATTTAGTTTAGGGAACCTGAAACCAGCAGATTAGAAAGCTTCATTTTCTTGTTTTTAAAAATAAAAAAGAAAAAAAAAATAGTATGGGCACCATTGATCTATTAAAATTCCAAGGCACTCAGAAGGAAAGGACTTTGTTGCTACCAATGACGTATACACATTTTGTTTCAAGAGGGTTTCCAAGTGGAAATGCAGGTTTCTGAACTTACTTCAACATATAGAAAACTACACCTCTTGATACTTTGATGCAGGGAACTTTAAAATTTGATCATGGTGAAGATTGTAGAATAATAACATAATATAAATCAAAATGCATTATTTTTTTAACAACTAAGGCTTAAGGTTTGACCTTTATTCCTCTTGGCATATTTCATACTATTTTAAGTAAATTCTAATGGTCAAAAATTCCAGTAAAATGGGAAAATGAAAAGAAATGAAATCACAGAACAGGCCAATTTTTCAAGGCCAGTTATAAGACCTAGAGTAGATTGTGACTTTTTTTTTTTTATACTAAGTTTATCTACAGAGTGCAGTGATGTTGAAGATCTTAGTCCTCAGTTTCAGTTACTTTTCACATCTTCTCCCATTTACAGAGCCACAGTGTTCAACACGGGTCCTTCATGTAGAATTGGTCTTCCCACACACCTCAGATAAACTGGGGTAGCAGTAACAGAGACTAACATGAAGCTACAGAAACCACATGGACACCTGGAAAGAAGTGCTGAAGCTGAGGTTTTCTGGAGAGAATCTTACAGCCTTTAGAAGATCTCTTCCAAGGCTATGTACAAGGGCTCTCTACCCTTGTACCTTGGTACCTCTCTACCAAGACAAGGTACAAGGGCTATGTCTTTGGCCTTTTTCACAGACAGAACAGGTTCTCCTCTGCCTGTGCTCAATAAAAATGTGGAGAAAATTCTGATGGAAAAAATTCTCAGGAATCATCTGTAAAATGCTCTCTACTTTCTCTCCTTTCTTCCCCCAGGCACTGCACACAGTCTGAAATCAGAATTTACTGCCATTTTGCTGATGATTCAAGAGGCAGTGACCTTCTTTCCCAGAAAAATAATGAGTCATCAGCACAAAGCACAGTAAAACATGGTCTTTGAGTGGCCCTTTTTCCATGTCTGCCTATTTATCTAAGAACTGTGAAATACATCATCAGCACTAATGCCTATAAATTAGCTGGCAGAAGGTGGGTTGATATTTCTAATCCAGAGCAGGTTCCTGATGTATTCAGTGGGATCAACTCTATTTTAACTATATTACCTTTTAGTCTGTTTATTTAGCTGAGTAAGACCCACTAGCTTAGCAACATTTAGTAACGTGTTCAAGGTCTTGTATGAACATGGTGGCAAATTCAATAATGATCACAGAGATTATAACTCCCATACCTCTGCTTCAAATACATTTTCTTGGTATGCTCCATGGATGTTACTGAGACGACTCATAGGAAGCAGATATTTTTGTTGGAAATGCCACTTTTCTGGCAGACCCATTTCCATGTGATAGTTATTTGAATAGCACAAATGACCTCTCCCTACCTTTGTTGTATCTGCTTGAGAATTTTCTTTCTGAGTTTTAGCTTGTAATTGTATTTTAAGGGCCGCTTCTGGCACCATTCATAGTAGCACAGCAGATATTAATTCTGACTGCCTTGATTTTCTTTTTCTCTTCCCTTTAACAAGTTTTTCACAAGCTTTTATCAGCACAGTGAACATAAAAAATATAAAATGGATCAGTGAGACTTGCTCATTAGACACATTTTATTTAAATGTGGGTGCAGCTTGCTACAGTGCCAAGCCAGGCAATGCATACAGGTGAAGAGCACAGCCAGCAGTGAGGAGAGAGCAGATCTGGGGCCGCTCTCTGCTTTGCCTTGTCCTCACACTGCTATGTGCCTTGGTGATTAACCTGCATTATTCACACAGGACTAGACACATGGAGAAAGCTGGATGGTAGGTACGATCCAAACATAAAACCTAAAGCTTTAACTTGAACTATGCATAGCTAGCCTTAAAACATAAAACATTTATTTTGGCATGCAGCTAAGGATCACAATGTTTATATGCTTTGGGGGTCAGCAGTTTTCTCTTTCTTTGCAGAGGGATGTTGATTGCTACATTTTAAACTGGTGTGTGCTGCTGATCACGTGTGCCTGTACATATATCTTTATTCATACTTCTTTATGTTGAGTCTGTGTTGCATGTGTGTGTGTGTGTATAAGGAGAACATATGTACTTAGACACAAAATGAGCGTGCATACAACCTGTAAAAAAGTGTAACAGATTTCTGTGAAGCTCTGTGAAATACTTATCTTTACTCTCAACTAACCTGAAACTGAAAAAAAAGAGAAGTCCAGTATGATGCCTTTTTTCCCCAGATGAAATAATGTAATGTGAAAGCTGCAAGTGGTTGACAAAAAACCTTCACATATCTGGCTTATATAATCCAACATCCAATAGCGTGTATCACAACACTCTCCCTTCAACCCTCTTCATCTGCTTGCTTTTGTGTTATTCCTCTATGTGAAAATTGTTTGGCATGCTAAAAGTGGGATGTGGATAATGATCTTGCTAGTGCTGATGAAATATATTTCCTAGAAAAATAAGAGGGCATAAGATCTTCTATAGATATTGGAAGAAGGAATATGTCCCTTATTAGGTATCTTGTCCCTTCTGCAGCCCTCTGTCTGCAATTTACTTTCCTATTTTGTTTTTGTAAGTTCATAGATCTAGACCTTGTTTGCATCAAAAAGATTGCAATAGTCTTAGGGAATGATATAACAGGCCTTTATTCCTAGATAAAGTAAACTTTAAATTTGATTAATTACATCTCTTTTTACGTTAGATCGACTTAAAAATTCTATTCAAACTATAATGTCATCATTAAGGCTCTTTCAGCATGGCAGAACTGACAATAGTTTGTTCCAGCACATAATTAGGACATATAAAAACCTTCACTATAAACAGAATTTTAATACCTACGACATCATCAGAAGAGAGGTTTTATTTTATGGGTTGCTTTTATCCTATTTTGAGCATCTAGCATGAGCTGGTGTTTTTGTTAATGTGCAATGAAACAATGACAAGATCAAGTCAACTGGCATCTAAATTGTCTCATGTCAGGAGGAGTTCTGGGCTTTTTCCCCCAGCAGCCTCACAGTGCTAAAGCAATGCTGCAGCAATTCTGACACAATATACAAGATTTAATAGTTTCAACAATGTTCCACTCTTACTTAGCCAGTGTCCATAATTTATTTTCCTTTACTGATTTATTTCTTTTTGCTAGATGTGAAGATAAAAATAGAGTTAACTTTTATTTTAAATAGATAGGTATTAGAAGGTATTCTTTACTTTTCTGTCTGTATGGATTTAACTAACATTAATTTTCATTTACAATCCTGATTTCAAAAGGCATGCCCAGAAATCTTTATATTGCTCAGTGTTCTTACTGGAGCACAGAGGTGTCAAATACTATCAAGTGCTAAATTAGCAAGGACATTTTCACTGAAATTGATTTCTTGAGTCTTTGGAATCCTTGAAATCACTCAAAGTCCTTGTTGCTTTTCAGGTACCCTATTAATCTTTATAGTGTTATATTGGCATTGTTGGCTAAAGCTTTCCTCTTCTTCTCTCTGGACAGATGTGAACAAACCACAAAAAGGGCAGGGATCCACTTTTAATTCATAAGAATACACACCAGGTCTCTAAACTGGAGAGAAAAATCATATTAAAACCAGTCTTAATCACAAGGTGTAAATGAGACATAGGGTGCAGAATTATTCCTGGATAGAGATATGTCTGTGTTGATCCCTCTGCTGACTTACCTTTGCTGGTCTAAGTGTGGTTTAAAATCTCATAAAGAAGTGGTTCAGAGCTAGGTGAGTGATTCTCATCAAAAGTCAACATCTACCAAAAATTAATAGTAGAAGTGGGAAAAAAAAAAAAAAAAAAGAAGAAAAGGAAAGAAAAAAAGCTTGTAACAAGGAGTAGGGAGTGTGGTAGAAGGAGGGAAGGAGGTGGACTGCAATTGTAAAACACCATTTGCAGGGAAACAAAGAGCAATCAATGTAACAGCAGTATGAAGCAGTCAAAAAAGGACAAAGGCTGCAGTCTGACATCTTTTATTCCTGAGCCCAGATGGAGCTATAATTGGCAGTCCCAGCTTGAAGATGAATACAGTGTAAAGAGCCCTCCCCTTGGAAGAGCAGACAAAGAAGTGTCAGGTTTTCAGAAGAACAGTTGAAGAATCTCTCTAGTTTTTTTAAGGGTGGAGTGTGGAGGAGATGACCAAAAAAAAGCCTAAAAATGGTCATAGGGGGATAAAATCTTGGCAGGATTTGAAACTTGTAGCTGAAATCAGTGAATTCCACGGCTGCTTTACTGTCCTGTTTACAGTCCTTATAGAGCAGCAAGAATAGTCACCTAAAGAGTTCCTCACGTCCTCACAAAGTGTTGCTGGCCATATCTGCTAATTTGGGTGCCAAATGCTGATCCCTCTGTTCACAGTTAACAGGGATGACAGAAAATCTGGGCACAATCAGTCGTGATCACTGACATTTAGATTCAACTGAGGCAGAATGGCTGCTTTCTTGCTACACAAGAGAGATAAAGCATTTTACCACTGAATGTCCTCAGCCTGTGCTCAGAATTCCAGCTATAAGGCCCCTTCTACAAAAAGGAACACACAGACTGTGTTGAAACATAAAAATATTCAGTGTAAGCAGAGAGGTAAAAATGATTTATGTCTTTTTAAATGTTATTTAATATCAATACCTTGTGTCTCTGTTTTCCTGGCTCAGCTCTGTAAAATTAATTTGTTTTTAAGTTCATGAAAAATCTCTGAGGTGCAGATCCCAAAGTACATATATTTGGAGATAAGAGTGCTTTATTCCTTTTCTGAAAGACATCAATGGAAAATATCTGAAAGTGTATAAAAGACAAAATCTCGGGAAGAAGTGTAGCACTTACAGCCTCCCCTAATAAACTAGTTTCTGAGGGAATAACTGCATTAAAATTAATCAGAAAGCTACACTTCAAATTAACCAGCAAAAATTGCTAATTTTCTTTTCAGATACTATGTTTAAGTGTGCTTAACTATCATTTACTCAGTGGGGTATGGGGATAAAAAAAGGCATATAATATGAATGCATTGCTTTACTCTTTTCTTCTGGCCAGTAATAGATCAGGAATAAGGACTTAGTTTTCTGAGGCTGTTAGTTTGTAGTCATTGACCTTCTGTTTCAATATTTTATTTGAACTCTGGGTGGAATATTTTTAGCCTCTAGAAAATTTTACTATTAGTTGTTGACCTTCCAAATTTATGATTTTAGAACACTTACTCACAGCATTCCTTTTCATTTTTGGGGGTATGTGTCTGTCTATGTCTGTATGTATATACATATATGTACAAATACACAATACATCTTGAAACCTAACTTAGTGACCTAATTTAGTGACCTAATCAAGTCTGTTCCAGGAGTCTCCTAACAGTGTTGGCCTTGAGCAGATGCTTAGAGTAGGTGCAGTGTGGATGTGATCCTTGTGAGTAATATTTTCCTAACACAAATTATTTTTGACCAAGAGAATTTACTGATCTGGATTCTGTGTCTGCTCCTCTCAGAAGGCAGTGTCACAGTGTTCAGGCTGTCTAATGGAAATTCCTCCTGACAAGTGCTGTCCCACAAACCACATCCAGGCATCATTTGGCATATGCCAAAACAATGTTAAGGAGTGTGATAATAAAAGAGTGCAACAATTCTGGTACAGTACTTTACTGTGCTTCTGACTCTGTCCGGCCTTATTTTATGTAGTAGGATAGGTGTAGGCTAAATCATTCCTCACTTACTCTCTGTATATGTGGGCTCTTCCCTGAGATCAGTCTACAAAAGGAACATCTGGAAACAGATATCATCTCTCCCTATGTGTCTCTAGTCCAGCAGCAGATGGAGTGTCAGTAAGCCTTCATTCTGCTTCCATTTCTGGTTTGGGTCTGCTCATGTACCTTTCTCCATGCGTAAAAAACAGGAGCTAGCTATCAGTAAGTAATAAAATACATGAAGTAGGTGTTTACCTTCTTCTTGCTAAAATGAGAATGAAGAGAGAAAGGTAACAGTTGCAGCATATGAAGATGTTGTTGAGCAGCCCAAGCACTGCATGTGCAGAGACCATAGATCCTGTTTTCACCTCAGATGTGCACAGCCTGATTTGAAGGGTCAGCTCAATTAATTCAGTGAGACAAATTTCTTTTAAATTCTAGAGCATTTTACAGTAGGATAGTTGAATTTTTCACTGACTTACTTTGCTACTGGGCCTTCTGTGATTGCTAGACCTGAATGTCAGGCTACACTTGTTTGCCTAATGTCATCCATCAATTATCTCTCCCTGGGATCAATGTAACTAGGCTGATGAAATGTATACCATAAACAGCAGCTATGATGAACATTAAGGAGAGTTTTCTAGTGAGTACATATATGGACAGTGATTCAAGGCTGTGAATTTGTCACTCATTTTAACTTCTAAAAACTGTCTAAGCTACTTTTTTGCAACCCATTTATACAGCTTTTTTTTCAGTACTTTCCTATCCTTACAAGTATAAAACAGAATAATGATGTGGTAGTATATCAATCTGTATTAGCTCTATACATGCAATGAACTGAGGTATGCAATAAAAACACCTACATGCACTCATCATTACATGCATTCTGATATGCATGCAAAGCTTTGTGATTATCATTAGTCTTCCTCACTAATTTTTAACTTTTTGTGTAATGCATATACATATGGTTTCCAAGCATACATCAAATTATTATGATATTTTTATTCATGGAATTTATGTGCATGTGAGCATAAAATAGTAACTTTCATACAGAAAAAACTGCTGGAGTGGGATGCCAAAGACAAGACAAATATAAAACCTAGGTAAGAAGTTGGGACATCTGTTTTCTGATAAATGTTATGCATTTTATTTTTCACTTATCTAGCTCTGTACTATTTATCACTTGTGTTTACCTGCTGTACTTGCTGCATGGACTGTGAGTGCCTGAGGCAGGGACTGTTTTCTTTGTTATATGTCTGTACACTACACAGTACAATCGATCCTTGATTATGTGCCTAGGCAGTGGCATGGTGTATATAAATAATAATAACTTTCCAGTGCATGGCCTTTTGTGACTGAATTAAAGACAGAGTGGGACCGTGAAATAGCAGTATTGTAAATTGAAGTCAACAGGGACACCAGGCAGGCCTTGTTGTCCCTGAATACATCATAAAAATAACATGCATGAACAGTGAAACTCTATTTTGGTTCAAAACAGCCATTAACTAGCAATGACCTATATTCACTTTATTTCTTAGTGTAATTTGGATGACCTTCCATACTTGTCAACCAGGACCCAGCTGGATTTTCTGCCAATGCCTTAGGGAATGACAGGTCTAAGTGGTCTTCATAATCTATTAATCCCAATCCAATCTACCAGTATAAAAAAAAGCCTGCTAATTAATAGGAGCAGTCCAAACAGTTTATGAACTGGACATTTATCCCCTTGGAAAATATTTTGAATAACATGTTCACTGGGAGATATGTTCAACATGGAAGAGTATAGTTGCAAGGTAATTGTGGTCTTGTCCCACTAATATTCATTTAAATATATATATATATATATATTCCCCCAAGTTTATGTCAAATAAATATGTAACTACTTTGTAGTTGGGAGCTTGAAAGAAAGGTCAGTAGGAAAAAGCCTGAGTATGGCTGGGTCCCGCAATCTTCTTTGATGGCCTGTTATTTCAGCATCGAGTAACTGAAAGGAGGCAGAGTTAAAACTGTCTGAAAATCAGAGTTTGTCATCATCGAGTTTCTGTGGGCAAAAGTGCAACAGCTGGACTGGACTGCCATAGGGAAGGATGTAGCCTCCTGGGTACACAGTAGTCAGCAGAGCTAGGGATTTAAAAAATGGCTTTGGTCCTTGAGCAACTCCTGAAAGTAGATTTTAAGGCCTAATGAGGTCCCTGTGGTCTGTGTAATGAAGCTGACTGTCCATGACAGTCCCCTCTAGACAAAGCTTCTTCCTTGGAGACAAAGTTATGGAGGTGCATTTTACTCTTCTCTTTTGTAGGTCACAGGGGTACCAGTAACTAGGATCAGATTCCCATCTAAAAGACATTGTTGAAATAGTTCTGCTGAGCATAAAATTAAGAAGGAAAAACACTACAAGGCATGAAAACCTCTTAGGAATAGAAAGTAATCAAGAATATCATTATAAATGAAAATAAATTATGCTGCAAACTTTATTTCTCAAATCTCTGCCAAGATCTTTAAAAAATGTCTTAGTAAACTAAGTTTATTTCTGTCTTATCTTGATCTTGACTCATCCAGACTTTTTATCCAAGTCTCAATTTCAGGACAATATTAAGACAAAGACTTTCTGGAAGAAGAATTCAGAACTGCCCTCATGACAGTGGTGATATCACCACTTTTATCATGGCTTGGCTAAGCTTATTCATTGTTCTTGGCTATCTGTTGGAAACGTGGCGTTCCAAAAATGGCCTTATGATCATTGTGGGAATAAAAAGTGTCTTGATGTTACTCCTGGGAAAATCCTGGCAGCAAGAAGCTGTCCAGCCCCTGAGTAATCCTATTCAAGTCTGACATGGTCTGGCAATGCAAAACTTGATTTGTTTGAAGTTCCTGTTCACTGAGAGGCTTATCAATACTTTCTGACTGATCAGACATTACCTTGGTAGAGTTTTGATATGATGCAGAAAAATTTAGGTCATCCCATTTTTAAATCTGGCAAGTTCTCATTAGAAACCAAAACTGTGAAAAAACCAAACAAGTTTGAGAAAATCTAGTGCATATCTCAATATTTTCCAATATTACAAATGTTTAAATGCTGCTAGCAAAGACTGAGTAATTTTCATTTTTTTTTACATTTTAAAACTTGTTTAAAATTTTAGGGAAGAAATTTAGGAAGTCTCCCATAGCCATCTGGACCACCTTAAATAATATATATGACTTGCCTGGTTTACCCTATGGCAGCTTTGAATTTGCTCAGCAGAGACTTAGCAGTATGTGTGGTATATCACATATAACTGTCAGGGCAGAGAAACTAAAAGCAAAACAGCAGGGGAAGTGGAAAGGCTTGCAAAAAAAGGCACTCTAGACTATTTTTTTTTCCCTAGATTACTTTGTTGCTTCTGTGGTTTGAAGTTTTGCATGTCTCACAAAGTAGTTTATGAGTTCATGAAGTTCATAAAGGCAGCTAGTGCCCAGAAGTACTGTTTTTATTGTAATGTAAGCTTACTTGCCACTTGGAAAGATGTTTGAGCTAATGCAAAAATCTTCCTAGGTAAAGAGAATGTTATGGTGTTTAAGCACAATAAATTCAATTGACATATGTGTGTATTTATGATTGCAAATACACATGTGTGTGTGTAGGTATTATATATTTAAATTGGATTTTCCTCTCGTCTTCTTTGAGCTTCTTTATTCACAGTATTTCAGTCTTGGCTCACTTACTGAACCATTTTTACATCTTAGGTAATATTTTGAAAAATGCCATTGTATGTAAGGAAGTAAATGGCATTCAGACTCTGAAGGCAATTTAGGTGCTTTGGAAAATGGGGTCAAAGTTTCCTTGTCATTTGGATGCATAAAAATTTTTATTTTCTGTGGTTATAACAATTTATTATTAGTAGCACAGTAACATAGAGGAGGCCAGTCATGCGAACAGAGCCCCATTGTGCTAGGTTTTGAATAAAAATATTCTAAATAGACAGCCTCTGACTCAGATGATTTAGGAATTACTTTTTTCCCCCTCTGTCTGCCCCTCTCTTTTCTTATTATTTGTTTTTAAGTAGAATGCAAGTAATGTTAATATTTAAATGTACAATGTTTGAGTAATTTGGAGGGAAGCAAAACTGAATTCACTTATCCATGTTTTTTAGTCAGGAAAAAGAACAATTACAAAAATGCTACAAATTCTGATGCTAAAAAATCTACTTGTTGGTTTCATATATATGATTTTCATATATTATATATTAACACAGATGTCTTTTGATTTACAGAAGTGGGGCTGTGTTCATTTGTATCAGACCCACTTGGCCTCTGAAAGCACTTAAAGAATTCTGGCTGGATAACTGTGCTTGTGTAGATATATACACTTGACAGCAAGGTAAAAGAACTTTTCCATCTTGTTCTCTTTACATGGCCAGCCTAAAAGCCAACACAATTCTGGTACATTGTTGCAAAATGTTTCTCATAAACTTCCAAAAATGAGTGGTATTGTCTTCCCTGATCTGTGCTTTGATTCACAAAAAAGAAGCCACTGATGTCAGAAAGTCTGAGGTAACTCCTTAGGAGATGGATGTACAATTATGGTCAGACACTCCTTCCAAACTGACTAGTACATGTGTGCTGTGGTGTCTTCAAGTTCTTAGCATCTGCCATCCAGAGCAGCAGAACTCCTCCTTTCTGCATATTTCTGAAATTCTTCATCACTGAAACCACTGTGTGTGGAGGTTGGTATTTTCCCTGATTGTCTCAGCAAGTGAAGTTGGAAAATGTCTAGTATATTCATCTGAACACAAAAACTCAGGAATTTTCCCTGGAAATAAAAATACTATAATTTGTTCCTCCATATCCTTAAAACAGTAGACTACTGAGATGGTTGTGTAGAACCTAATTTTGTTGTATTAAACATATGAGATCTCAATTTATTATTTAGATTTAATGTCTGTGAGTAAATAATAATTTTTTTTGTTGTTGTTACATTTGCAAATTTTCCAAATTAATTAAAATATTTGTAAAAGAATTACCAACAGTTACTGAAGTAACTGCTTGGGAAAGAGGAGATGAATAAATTGTAATTAAGGTTTAGTGGGTTGTTTTTTTTTTTGTTTGGGTTTAGTGAGAATTTTGTGGGGGAAGTAGCAAGTGGGATTTTTTGTTGTTCTTTAACCTGGAGCTGCCTATGAGCTAATTGGATCAAGCAGATAGCTCAGGTCTGACCTAAAAAGTAGTGAAATATAAAGTTTCTACAGCATTTTGTTAGATTTGTAAATGCAAGCAAGAAAATAGAAATATATTCAGTAATTGAGCCCATTTCCTTCTTAATTTTTAATGTTTCTCTCCTCTTTCATCTCCCATACTTTTTTTCTCTCCCTAGATATTGATTATTGACAAAATCCCTAAATTGCCTTGCATTTAGATTTTTAGCTGCTAATTGTTGAAAATTAGCCATTTACTAAGGAGCTTTTAAATGGCCCAAATAATTTAAAGCTCTGGGGCTCTCTTGTTTTATGACTGAGACAGAAGTGCTGCGCAGAATTATGCATGCACAGAGAAACCTGCTAACCAATAGAAAACAGTACTATTGGTGATTAGTAGAACTGTCCTGAAAGTCAATGCACAGTAGGGATTTGAAATGTTACTGATTTCACCAGGGTTTCAAGATTCATCTACCAATCTCAGCTACACTTTAGCACTAAAGTAATTTCATTTGGCAGGAATCAGTTAAGTGTTCTACATTTTCCAAAATTTCAAGACCCTTCTTGCTGAAAAAGCCCTGTAGCTGCAATCAAATGTTCCACAGACTTAGCCACATCGCACACACTCAAACACAAAAAGAACATGTGAACTCTTTCTGCACCTTATAGGAGATAAAGGTGGAGCATTAGGAAACCATCTACAGCTAGTTCATCTGTAGCCCTTGTCTTGCCAATACTTACAGCAATTACTGTGCTCACTAAAATATGTCTCCTTATTTCAGTGCAATGATGGAGCTCTGGTTCCTCCTGCACATGTATGTTTCAGCAAGATCCCCTTCCTGCAGCACAGGCTGGGAAAAAGCAGCTGCCAGGCCCAACTGACTTGCTGGTTCATGAATGCTGTTGCACTGGAATTTTTCAAAATCCTGCTTACGTAATTTACCTCACCAGACTGATGCTTTAAACCGGAATGTTTTAAAAAGACCTTTCATATGTGAAAGGATCACATTACTTTTGTACTGTACTCTGACATTTTAAATGGAATTTGTGAATCTGCTTCTTTTGCTTCTGTTTTTTGGTATGCTGTTCATTCAAACTAGAAGTTGATAACTCCTACAAGAACAAAACAGAGCTTTTTATTTCGGGAGATGGAGAGATGTTTGGTTTGCAAATGAAATAAGAAAAATAAATTGAGATCTTCCTCTGTACTTGAAAGCATTCCTTTGTCAGAAAATCCATTTCTCCTCACAATCTATTTCTCTTTGAAGAAGAATTCTTTGCCTGACCTTTGCAGCCAGTTTCTGACCTCTTTTTACCTCATTTTAATGTGTGTGTGTACATGTATATTCAATGCTCAAAGATAGAATACTGGTACTTCTTTTCTCATCTTTGTCCTAGATGGATAGATGAATAGATCATGCTAAGGATTTTCTTCTCCCTACCATGACCATTGTGAATATGTATACACACACACAGAATTCTATCTAAGTCTCTTGTTTCTGAAAATGTTTAAACAAGAAATAAAACCATAAACCAAATAAAAAAGTAAAATACACAGAAATACTTATAGTTTGGAAAGTTGACATAAGTAGCTGGAAAATCTTTCATCTCCTGTTAACTCAGGTGTGTTTTATTGATCAGACACTGTTAGCTAAGTACATTTCCAAATATAGATATGCAAGTTGTGTTCTGCCTTGTTTTTTCTATGATTTTTATATTCTTGCCACAAACATCTGTTACTAGAACCAATCATAAGTATGAATGAATAATAAAGGGCTGATAAGCTTTTTAAGATCAAGTCTATTTTAGTAAAGAAAGTGAATGCTGCATCTTGGTTTTTGCTTAGTTAATCCTATTATTTCCTAAAATAATTCCTCATGACTGGCCAGAATTAAACCTAATAGGAACAGCAAATGCCAGTTCAGTCTCACTTAATCTGATCCTAATCTGATGGTAGACATAGTGACTTGCTTCAGCATGACCTTCATGTGTTTCTTTGTTCTTATTTGGCTAATTGTGTTTACTTGATCAAACAGCATTATACAAAATCTGGAATGCAAAAGTTACCTTTATTGGTTTTAAGCTTTATTATTACAGAATTGGAGTTTTCACAGGAAGCAACAAAGAAAGATCTGAACTATGTTAGTTGTGTTTGTGCAAAACTGCAGAGGAAAGAGCTGGAGGGGCATCAGTGATGAAACTGGCACTGATACTTGCTGAGAGCCAAGAGATTTCAACTTTTTATTTTTTTTGAAGGCACCATTTTAATTCCCAGGTGTCCTTTCAAGAGCTTTTTAAAATTTTTTTTATGAAAGAGAAAGGGAAGAGAGAGAGATTTAACACTCTTTCAATGGGGAAAGGTCTATGTAACTTAATGGAAAGTTACAAAGTTTAAAACTTTCATTTTCGTATATTAATACAGTTTTTAAAGCTGAATGGGTCAACTGGCTTAACATGGGGTTGATTGGCATTATTTGAAATTGACCACACATATTAGAAAAACAAACACAAGACAAGGAACTCCAATATGTAAAAAAAAATTAGCGGAAGAGACTAAAAATGAAGATAAACCTATCTGGAATCTAGCATATAACCTTTATTTTCTATATCTTAAATAATCATATAACTTTTTAATTTATTAGAATTTCACATACTGATATTCTAGTGACATTACAAGTAATTTTTTAAATCTGAAAATTTTATCTGATTTTTCCCTGTGTTTGCATTCATAGATTTGTTCATTTTAACATTATTTCTTTTTCAATATTGATCTGTATACTCTCAAAGTAATTTGAAATTGCAGTTGCTGTTGCACTTCATTTTACCCTCCAATATTTCTTAAGGTTTAAGAGGAAAAATAGTACAGGAAATGATAAAAAAAATTATCTTTAATTTTGGATGGAAAAAATTTCACTTTCTTCCCTTACATATTTATCTTGGGAACTTAGCAGCTAAAAGTGATAAAAAACTGTTAAAATGCATTTGAACATGTGAAGAGTGATTTATTGTAAGAGCTCTTCATTAACAAGGAAGGCAATAAGTATTTTTTTGAGTGGCTTTAGAGACATTCATGCAGCTTCTTGATCTATGGGTAATACAGATAAAATCAGACCTATTTTTTTTAAATAATTTGAAGATTTGGTCTCAGCAAATATGATATTAATACTGATGCCAATCTTGAGTTGTTATCAAAAATCCATTTGATTTTTTTTCACAAGGCTTATTACAGCTTAGTGATCACATTAGATCTAATTACTTGCTTGCTTCTAAAATTACTTCTCACTTCTAAAATTTACATGCACAATAGCTTATTTTCAGAAATGTGAAAGACTCTTTAATCAAGAAAAAAGCCCCAACAAACAAACAATCAAGCAGCAAAACAACAACATTGAAGCAACTCAGAAGATTTAATTGTTGGCTGATTTGGAGCCTGAAGGAAAAGTGTATGGAATTAGGTCCTCAATGAAACCAGAGTCTGCATTGCTTTCCTAAAGAAGTTTCAGGACAAAACTGTTCAAGAGAAATCATAACCAGCAAACTAGATACTGCTATGTAATCCTTGGTGTCAAACCTGTCACCTAATTAATCAACATTCTCCTCCAGGGTCACTTCATTCTCTGTCAATATCCTGTTTTGCCTTGCCCATATCTTGATCTCTCCCACTCCCAACAGTTAAAAGTTAATAGGTAAGATATGGAAAATAAACCATTTGAGGAGGGAGGATCAGTGTGCTTCTCTTTAAAACTGAGGAGATTATTACTTACTGTAGGAGGTACTTGAGAACATGATGCACAGCATCCTCTGTGTTGCATTTGCTATGTTTCACTGGTGTTCTTGGTACTTAATGTGTTTCTGGATCACTTGAATTACATGCTCTGAATGTAACTGGGTATCTCCCATAGCCATGCAAACCTGCCTGGACAGGAGAGACTGTAGTAACTTTTAGTTTCAGTGGAAACTCTAGTTTTCTAGTGAATTTTGAAAGTAACCTTCTTGGTGGCTCTAATTTGTAAGATAAATCAATCTTTTTTTTTTCTTTATGTTAAAGCAAATGGTAATTCAGACACAAAAGAAACCTGAGACAATAAAAAAAAATGAAAGTACAATCTCTTTTGTGTCACCATAAGAAGTTGAAAAATGGTTGCGACTTATGTGCCCATACTTAGTTTTGGTTTGTACTGTGGCAGTGTAGAAGGCCAGTGTTATCAAACCTAAAGGGTACTAAATGTCAGTCCATAAGTGTGACTTGACGACAGGATGTACTTACTTCTAGTCTCCATCTCAAAGACATTCAGCCTTAACCTTCAGCCTATGAGATAGAACTCCCCATGTCAGCAGGGGATTTAGATATATAATCCCCACCTTCCAAAGCCTCCATAATTTGTACCTGTGGGCCAAAAGATAAGGAGAATTTTGTGGGAAAAGACTGATGCTATTTTTTTTCTAAAAGGTGGAGGATCTATAGCCTATCAGAGGGCTTCATACCCCTCTTGGCTGGCAATGATTGCTTCTGACTAAGAGGCTGTGTCAGGGCTGGACAAGCAGCTATGGGTCCAGAGGTGTAAAACTATCCTCTTTGTCCTCAATAGGGTGAGCAGGGAGCCACCAGGCAGTGCTGCAAAAATCAAAAGTAGGAGGAGTTGTTTAGGAAGAGCTAAAAGTAATGTTGGATTTTTTTTCTAAGTCAGATTTACTGGTAAATATGGCTCTAGACTGACTAATAAATGGTTATCTATGCACAGGTTTTCAAGCACACATACCCTAACCAAGAATGCAATTATTCTGCAGCCCATAAAGAATTCCTTAAAAGGAAAGTTCTTTTCCTTTTTCTACAGGATTTGTCTGACTAATATAACGCATCAAAAGAATAAATAGTGTTTCAGGTGAATTAAAGTTGTTGCTTTGTTTAAATTTTTTCCTTCCTCATTTTTCTTGTTATGGTCATAGTTTTCCCACAGAAAATTGTTAACAATATGTTTTACCTTAATCATGTTTTTCTATAAATTTTATGAAGCGCTATTTCACTCTTTTTTAAAATTAGAAAATTACCATAGAAACTGTTTCACGTTTTAAAAAAGACATCAGTATGGTAAGGAAAATGTAAAAATAATGTCCACCATTCAACAGAAGAAAACACATTTATGTTCTATCATTTACCTAACTAATTTTGCTTCCTATTAAAAATAACTGGTTTTCTAGTTGCTCATCTTGGTAGCCTCATTTAATTTACATTATAGCAAGTAAGAGCAGCTTCTGACAGTAAACAGTGGATCTCAAATGACAGCACCCTGAAGTGACCTCCAGAGGTCCTCTGGTCCAAGCCCTCCATCTCAAGCAGGGCCAGCTAGACTCAATAACCCGGTAGTGTGTCCAGACAAATATTTAGTATCTCCAGTGGAGACTCTGCAATGTCGTCAAGCAACACGCTGGAGTGCTTTGTCACCCTTACAGTGAAAAAACCCACAACATTCTCATGAGGTAAAGTGGTATTTTGAAAGAGAGATCATTAAGGTAAAGACTAAACACTCATCTGTGAATATCTTAGAATGTTCTGCATCTTCATTTCTTGTTCAGTTCAACAGAAGCTGATAGAGTTGATATAAAACTCAAAACCTTAGAAATGCTTTTCTTTACATGCCAGAACTAAATCCTTTGTGTTTTACACTCTTGTTTTCATCCACTTTAAGGGCTGGGCTTAATATCACAGGTACTCCAATTTGTACCCTCAGGGCATGTAGGTACCGCATTCTGATCATGCAAAATTGAAAGCCAGGATTCATCTAATTTGAAAACATAGTTTTTTGAATCAGAATAAGTGTTTAATATATTAAAAGTTCATCAGCTCTGCGATCTTTTCTGTGCTGGTGGCACAACAATTATTTTTTAAGAAGCAGCATGAGATGTCATAAACACAGGGTTATGACTTCCCTCACCTGAAGGAAAAGCTGATTTGTGAGGGAGAAAGCTGTTCAAACACCAGCATCTTTAATAATAGCAAGGGGAATAAGGAATATCTAAGGAAATTGCTCTTATATGAATGTATTTAGGTTGTGGGGGTGTTTTTAATGTACTCAGTGTGAAAGGCTTCTTCATAGGAAATTGAAGGAATTTCTTTAGTTTATTATTTTTCTAAAATTTTAATTTTCAAGGAATTCTTTTGTGTTTTTCCATTTGTCCTATTCAAGGAAATTGAAGACAAAAATGAAGGTAGCTGATTTTATATAGCCCACATTAGTCATCATGTGTTTGGAATAATGTAACATTGACATCATTCACTAATTCTGAACAAAATAATATATTTTGAATGCAAAACCTAAAGGCCAAATCCCAGGATATCTAGACATAGTTGTGAGTTATGGATGTGAGTTGTGGTTCCTTTGAACAAGGACTAAAGCAAGGCAAACTATTCATGGTAAATGCTTTATTTGGTTTATTTTATTCAGATTTTGTATGTGAATTTTTTTTTCACAGGATGAGCTTTTTGCCTATTAATTTGCATGATCAAGTTTGTGTGAAAAATAAAAAACATGAACATTTTACATCAAGATGTTTTCGCCTTTTCTTCCAAAACTTTTTCCTTCATCTATTTAATATTTATTTTTGCCAGCAAGAACATGAAGGCACCAAAAATAATTAGACAGAGTACTCTCTGTAGGCAGAAGAGTAGAAGGGAATTTTAGCTGCTCCATTGATGGATAAGGTGGGTACTTTCAGGCCTGCCTGCACACCTCAGGGATTGCATCTGGGTTGCGCTTACAGTGCTGCACACTGGACTCTGCCAGTGCCGAAGGAGGGGAGAGGAACCACACAGCTGAATAACTACAGTCTTCAATGGAAATAAGCATTTCCATTTTATTGTTTTAACACATTTTTTTTTCCATCTGTCTTTTCACTCGGTTTCTAGAAAATTGGCTGATTTCTTGGGCATATTTTTGGCAAGATGGAATTTGAGGAGAGATTTACTCAAAGGTTTGAAGAAGGAAAGAGTTTAGCTGGTAGACAAAGGCTAATATGGCTGAAGTAAATAATAATGCTTGCATTTATGTTGAAAGAGAAGAAAAAAGGGCTAGTATATACATGGAGCTGAGAAGGTAGTGCATTTGCTTTTGGAGAGAACAGTGTTCATAAGCAAGGAAAATCTAGAGCTGAAAGCTGATTTTGTTATACATGACAATATATTATAAGTAATAATATAAATTTATAATCTTTATTACAAATTAAAATATAAACATACCATTAAAATTTATTTGATGAATATGTTTAATATAAACATATTTTTATATTTCTTGTAAAATTTCAGAACAAAGCTTAATAATATTTAATGGTCAAAATGGAAATCTATAAGTCCCCCCACCTCATTGAGAACTATTCATCAATGTCCAAAAAGTGTCAGTGATTATGGTTTTGAGAAGTGCTGGGAAGGCATCATATATCAGCCAATTTTGATCAATGGTTATATTGCCTTCAGTTATAAACTCCTACTTTTTCCAGCTGCAGGAAGGAACTTACCACGTAGCAGCTGCTATTATAAGATTTTAATCTGCATTGTTGCTGCTCCCATTTTAGCACAGAGCCTTTGAATAATATTTGGATAATCAATCTTTTGGCTGCTTATCTAAACCACACCCAATGTGTCACGATTTGCCCTTCACGATTGATATAAATGTGTTTTATTAGTCACATCAGTTAGAGTACTTTTAATTATCGTCATTATTCAGTAATAACCTCATGTATGACAAGAGAAAGGATACCAATGGATATTGAACCTCTTATCCAAGAATAGGAAGGTTATTGATTGAGATCTATTTTAGGAACAGGAAAAGAGCAGATGAAAGGCAATATTCAAAGCCCTTCCTAATAGATTTATAGCTTAGCAATAGATTAATAGCTATAAAGATAAACACATATGTGGATACTGAATTCCGATACTAATTTCTTGGTTTTGGGTACCATTTAAATGTGCATATTTATAAAAATTTTACAAAGAATACAAGCTTTTTTAAAGTCACACCTTCAGTACTTCTGAAGTTTGACTTGAGGCACTTGATTAAAAAAAATTTACTGAGGACAGGCTTTCTCCATGGGAGTACAATGAAAGAATCGACAAAACCAATTTCACTCTAATTTAAGAATGCAGTGGTAATACCTCTCTGCTGATCCTGATCTGTCTCACCTTCTACCCTACTGTGTTGGGGATGGGGAAAGTATCTGTTTGAGCACATGTCTAATGGGCTTGAATGGTGTAGGACTGAAACCTATTCTGATAATGGAGCTTTATAAAAGGTTCTATGGTCTTTGAACCTGGCACTTTTCCAAAGCAGAGGGGCACTGTTGTGGCTTGCTTGTCATTTCTGTGCATTAAATAAAAATGAAACCAGACTCCAAAGTAGCTCCTTCCCAGATCACTTTTGAAAATCACAGAGGCCTACTAGCAGGGATGGAGGAAATTGGAGGCCAAAGGGTTTATTCCAAATATACTGCAGAGCTCCCACGGGAAATAGAACAGAGCAGATGAACTACCACAGGGCATAACAGAACAGTCAGTAGGAAGGAGAGTGTTCAAGTCATTAATGCTTGAGGTGACCAAATTAGTGTACATAGGTTTGTATGTGATGAATTTCCCTCCTGTTTCCAAATCATTAGGAAATGGGTTGTCAGAGGTTGGTGTTTCGTGTTGTACACAACACACAAATTTGTGCAGGTAAAAAGGAATTAAGTCCAGTCTAGGTATGTACATTTAAAAGGGTATAAACTTTTGCCATTTTTTTTTCTACTTCAGAGAGGTTTTAAATAGCAGAAAAGACAAAATGTTCCCAACATTACATATTGCAACAATGCTTTTCTTTTGCTAAGCAGTGAAGTCCCAGTCCTGCCAGCACTGGACCCAGTGGAATGATCTTGCAGAATAGCCTTCACCATCCCACCATGCAAAACAAGAGGAGCTCAGCTCCTCGTCTGAACACATGCCTCCCTCTCCCACTTTTACAGGCATCTCCCTGGACTTCAGGAAGTTTTCTTTTTCGATACTTTCTAATGTCAAAGCTGGACTACACCAAATGCTTTACAGTGTTTTTAGATAACTAAGCCAAAAAAACCTTAAGGTCAGAGTCCAGGAAGCAGAATGCTGTGATCAGCCCCATACATTTGGCTAGTCAGAACTAAATGCTAAATCCTCTATTGCTTCAGATCATAGGTATTATGGATAGTCATGGATCATCACCAGACTACCCCAACCGCTCAGAAAATAAGCTTTCCTCCATGCTGCTCTTTCTCTCTTTTTCATATAAACTGGAAAGTTTGTGTGGACAGTTACTGCATTCAGGGAACCTATTAATTGAAAACGACAACTTCTGGAAAAAAAAATCGGGTACATTTCAGTCCAAATAGGAAAAATATTGCTTTTAGTTTTGAAAAGCTAACCATTAAAAATAACGGAAGGGATGGTTTAAAAAAAAAAAAAAAAAGACTATTTCTTTAATGTTGAAAACTTGAATACTTGAGTTACACATTTTATTTAGGTCAAAAAAAAAAAAAATTGTTTTTTTTCCCCTTCTTTAAACCAAGAAAAAAATATTCAGAAAACTCCTGCTTTAAAAAAGTACTGCTGTAATACCAGGCTCTGTCTAGTGTTAAAAGAACACACAGACTGAATGTCCCCTCTTATGACAAAAGATGGAATTTTGTACCCGCTAGCATTAAGTTGACCCTTTAGTACAGATGGAGCTTAATGTTACAATACCATGTCAGTGTTCTTCCATTTGTCTTACCTGCATTAATTGAGGAGCCCTTTTGAAGAAAGGAGTGTGGTGCCAATTACCACAAAAAATGTGTGAAATTCTGATTCATACCTGTGATTCAGGGGACCATACTTATGTTCGGTTTCTTTGAGAGCGAAAAATCAAGAGGAGATTGACGTTTTATTCCCTCTCTTCTAGATGGAAGTAAATTAGTACATTATCCACCTCTCAACTGACTCATAGAATTCTTATTTCAGATCATAATGTTGTGCTCTTTGTGACAGAGACAGGGTTATTTTTTACAGAGCTCTGTGAAAAATAAAAAAATCATCAGCAAACCTTTAACTCCACTAGGTTTGCCTGCTGTTGCATTTTGTTAGCATTTTGCAGTACTGACCTTTCTAAACAGAGTCAGCAATTTGCATGAAAATTAGGGCTCTGGACCTGATCCCCATTCCTGAAGTAGTGCATGAAATACTGCTGTACCACTGACTTGTGAGACTACAAGCCATTTTCTAAGGCATTACACCATTACAGAAAGAGAAACACCATTACAGAAAGAGACTGGGAGTGAAGAACGAAACAGTAAATAATGTTAGAAGCTTGGCAGAGGAAGAGAACATTAATTTTTTACCCCACTTTTTTTTTTGTTGTTTTTGAGTTGTGTTATTAGTCTTTGTTTAAAAGCAAACTTTAGCTTTTCCCATTAGTTCTTGATTTTAGTGACCACAGATGCCTGATGTTTAACCGCAGATTCAAATGCAGTGAAGGAAGGCAGTCACCTTTGCCTTTCCTCACTCCAGTTTGTTTCAAATGTAGCAGTTAAAAGCAGACAAATCGTTGAAGAAACACACAAGCACAAAGGAAACACAGGTCAGGAATTAAGGTCAGTGATTATCTTCTGCTTCTGCAGTCATTTTCACCTTTTCAAAATGAGTCCAAAGTGTTGTTAAATCACTATCAAGGCCAAGCAGTACCCATTCATATCCACTTCACACTCAAACAAGTCACTCCACGAGGAGGAAGGTATTCGAGGATCAGGGCCCTAATCTCTTTATCCTAGTCAATTCATGACTTGCCTTGGACAAATTGCCAAGCTGCTGCCCACTCCTGCTGAGCCTGCAGAGGGCTAAGCCATGCTGTGAATGGAACATATGGCCTCTTCTGACAGCACTTAGTCTGTAATCAAGCCTCAGCATGACAGAAGGGTATCTCTCAGATCCATTATATATAGATTGCAGCTCAATCCTTTCTCTTTGTTGCTCTGTCTTTTATAAATTAGGAAGGTTTTTAAGTTCGATAAGCAGGATGCGCATTCCTGTGCATTGTGGTCTGAAACATGCTACAGCTTTGTGTTCAGAGCTCTGCAAGCATTGCAGAGCTAGTTACTAAGCCTCAGCTTTCTGCAAACACTCAAAGGGACAGACACTGACAGCCCTTCTGGATTCTGAGGAGTCCCCAGTTTACCAGGCAAATACAGCCTTTTTGTGGTGGCCACAAAACTGCGTACAGGATAAGGTCTCAAAGTTGAAAAAACTAAGTTAAAATCCTTTGTTCACAAGTATAGAATAATAGAATGGTTTGGTTGGAAAGGACCTTAAGGATCATCCAGTTCCAACCCCCCTGTTGTGGGAGGTTATACCATTCCACAGTTTTGTGGCTTTTCCTAGCCAGAATTGAATGCTTAATTCTCAATTATCAGAAAGGCCATACTTTTTCTGGCTATTGGGAGAGGACATGCTCAGAGTTCAGCTTTCTACATGATTAAACAGATCTGATGGCTAGCTAATATTGAAAGTTCCCAAAAGCTTGTAGGGGTTTTTAAGGACAACAAGCTATGAGGAAGGATAAGGGTCTTTTCCACATGGACTCACCTCCTGGACATTAAAACTACCTGTTCTTCCTTCACAGATATTGTAGTTGGGGCTAATAGGCAGTTTTGGTGGTGTTTCCTTTGGATAACATCTGAAGCAGAGTGCAAAGGAAGTAATAGGTTTCTCCTCAGACTAGTCAAATATGATGAACGTGCCCAGGACTTTTGAAGGCACTATACTTCCAAGGCATCTTGGTGTCCAGTCCAGATTTCCACCAGTTTCCTCCACAGATTGGTGCAGCTTTGTACTGCCTTTTGCTGTGGTCTGTGGCCAAAACCACAATGTAGCAGATAAATGGAGCTTTCTTTCTCCTTCTTCTATTCAAGTCTGCACTGGTAATACAAGTTCTTCTAATTGCTCCTGAGGGTTTCAAAAGATGAAAGAACTATGTCCTATCCTAATATAACAATAATAATGATAGCACACAAGCAGATAAACCTGTCAATTTAGTACAATTAACTATCCACTATGCAATGCTTTCATTTGGTGATATATTTGTGTGGGAATCCAGGGCTTCCCTCTGGCTGCCCTGGAGGGCCTGGGACCCTGGCAGGGGGTCAGGAACCCCCCTGTACAGAGCCCCCAGAGACACCGTCTGTGATCTCTGTCCATGGAAAAGAATTTTCAATCTTACAGGATGAATTACAAGCTTTGAGTGTTTGATAAGAGTAATAATTAAGTGTGACACGGGTGCAAAAGTAAAATTTTAGGATTCTAGATTAGGTGTTCAGAGGGGACAAGATGGAGGAAATTGGGTGTGTCTTGTCCTTTTCCTCCTTCTTCATGCCCTCCATGTTTCACTGTAGAGTTGGCATTTTTCTATTGGTTTAGGCTGGGGACACGCTGTTCAACGTAGATAATAGATATTGGCACATTATTGTAAATATAGTACACGTAGTTTCTGGTATATAATGTTTGTACCATCCCACTGAGGGCAGAGCCCCACACGCTGCCCTGCAGGACAGACCCGCGGCAGGGCAGCAGAACATGTTAGAGATAAGCAAGAATAAACAACCTTGAAAACAGCACAGACGAATTATGGCTTCTTCTTTGGCAACGGGGCAGAAAGACAGAGACTTTCTACAATCTCAGAATCACCAATACCCACAGATTCCGACATATTTGTACAAGACAATCCAAAGGGAAAAGGAAAATATTTATAATAAAACAAGGGGATCAGAAAGGAACAAAAAATATGGTGAAGAAATAAAGCAATGATAGACTTAAGGGGATAAAAATGAATAAATCATGCAGAGGGACAGTCCACACTGATGCCATATATCAGATAAAACTAACCAGAGTCATACCTGCATGATGCTCTCTGACTACTGGTTAGAATTAGAATAAATGAGATAGTGATAAGATCTTTTAGAAAAATATCTAAGAAAATATCTCAGAAAAATATTTGTAATGAGGAGCTCAGAGAGAAATTCTTTTTCTGCAAATACTTGTGTCTACAGTAATAAAAGCCATTTGAACTACTAACTCTAAATAAGGGCTCAAAGTAGGGATGTTTCAAAGGACTTTGAGGAAAAATGAATGCTTGATGTCACAAAATGGTGAGTTTGCCCAGGGGTGCCTGTTAAAACCTGGACTATAACAATTAGAAGGTGCTGCAAGAAATCAAGGAATAATCCCAAGAGGCTCAGAAAGATCACAAGAAACTTTTTCAGTGCTTCTGTGGCCACAGGCCATAACATAGGATGAGAGTGGTTCTTGCTCATTGGTGACTGACAGTACTGATGCAGATTTTGACCACATCAAATAGGAATAATGAAATTTATTGCTAGTGCTTCCAGGCTCAGGCTAGATCTCCTCCTCCTCTTCCGAATATGACCTTATGGAAAAGGTGAATGTGCAGGGCAGGGGAGGAGACAAAACTCCCATATAAGCTATTTGCCCATCCCAACTTTCTGGATGACTCTAATGAAGATTGTTCTAACACTCCAGGGGAAAGAGCAAGTGGATGAAGCCACACTTATCCAGCAAAATGAGAACAGAGACATTAATCTGTTTTTTTGTATCATTATCAGAAATGACAGATCTGACCTTTCATGAACTGCACTTATGGGCAGGTCTGCAGAGCCTAAAATTGGATTGGACAGCATGTCTGGTAGAGCTAATAATGCTGCTGGTACTTGTCAGTGGCCATGTCACTCCTGCTCTTGTAAACTGTGAGCATAAACTGTGGTCTGGGGAAACTTAGTGACCCTCAGAGAGAAAAATTCATAAATCCTTACCAATATAAGATGTTCACTGGTGAATTTTGGTGTGTTGGGGTCTTTTGAGGCAGTCCTGTCTGGGTGAGAATGCTGCAATGTGAAGTCTTTGATAGAGTTAGGTAGCTGAGGAGTAACTTTATTGAAGAGGGACCTGAGTCTCTGTAGAAAGATCAGTACGTGGAAGAAGTGCTTAGAACAGAAGGCTGTTTCTAAATTTGATAATAAGAGTTTTGCATATTACAGGAGGAAGTGGGGACTGATGCAATATCAAAAGGCTGAAGTATAGACATCCCATATTGTACATGAAACGGAAGTTATTTCTTCCACAAGGGGAAATAAAACCCCAGCAAACCGTCAAGAAAAGGTGTTGGGGGGGAGAAAGAAAAACAAGCAAGTTATTTTGAGAAAATACCTGGAAGGAAATATGGAACTTTGAAATTATTTTCTGGTCAGCAATAGGTTTCTACTTTTCAATTAGTCCCACTTTTCACTATAAGGCACTACATTTTCCTACAATGCTCCAATACACAGTCCAAAATGTGTATCTCAATGTTTTTTTATTGTTGCAGTCTTTGAAATTGCCTTCAGCTTCCTGGGGGTTTTACATGATGGGTTCCAAACTGCCAGACTGGATTTGAGAAAGCTCTTAGAAATTCAGTAACTCACAGCTAAAATGGCAGAGGACTTCACAGTGGAGCTTGTATGCATTAATCTACTGATAGAATAGTGTCAGGAGTCAGCAACTGCTTCTAAGAAACTTGTTCAGTCATTAGAGAAAACAATGAAGGACAAGTTGTTCAGGGGCTGGATTCCTATACATACTTTTAAGAACTATGTAGAATGGTAAACCTAATAATTAATCCCTACTTAAGATGTGTTTTTGCAGCTGTCTTCAATTATTCTATGACAGATGCAACTGTCATAAGATTTTTGCTTATTTATGTATTAAGTCTTTCATCCATCAGCAGGATAACTCTCTTTACACGGTACCTCTTGTACTTGTTTAAAAAAAAAATTTAAAAATCGCATATCAGACCTGGAACAAAGCAGGTGTAGTTAACTCCATACCATTGCCAAGTCTGCTTTATAGAATAGAATCACAGAATCATTTAGGTTGGAAAATACCTTCAAGACAGTTGAGTCCGACCTTTAAGCCCGCACTGCTAAGTCCAGCACTAAACCATGTCACTAAGTGACGCATCTACATGTCTCATAAATCCCTCCAGGGATGGTGACTCAACTTCCTGGGCAGCTTGTTCCAGTCCTTGAAAACACTTCCTCTGAAGATTCAATCTAAACCTCTCATGGCCCAGCTGTAGGCCGTTTCCTCTTCTTCTATCATTTGCTGCTAGTGAAGAGTAGGCTCATCCAATCCATGAGCAGTTTCTCTAGGAGGATGATGAGGGAAATGATGTCAGAGTTTTACTGAAGTCTAAACTGAACATCC
This sequence comes from Taeniopygia guttata, assembly GCF_048771995.1. Taxonomy (NCBI): domain Eukaryota; kingdom Metazoa; phylum Chordata; class Aves; order Passeriformes; family Estrildidae; genus Taeniopygia; species Taeniopygia guttata. The sequence goes on from NC_133026.1 coordinate 107,553,784, forward strand.
ACAGCCTTTCCCTTGTCCACTGAGTGGGTCATACTGTCATACAAGGAAGTTTGTCAAGCAGGACTTGCCTTCCATGAGGCCATTTTGTCTGGGCCTGACCCCCTTGTTGTCCTGTGCATGTCAGCCAGTGGCATTCAATATGATCTGCTCCATGACCTCCACTGGCACTGAGGTCAGACTGGAGGGCTGCTGTTCCCCAGATCCTCTTTCTGGTCCTTCTTGTAGTTATCACAATGGTTAGCCTCAAGCTAGCTTGGACCTCTCTGGTTATCTAGGACTGCTACAAATGATGGAAAGTGGCTTGCTGAGCACTTCTGTCAGCTCTCTGATTCAACAATACAGGACTACCCCACTGCTTCTCCTTCTTTGCCTCTCCCTTCCCAGGTGACTTTAGCCATCCACTGCAGCACTCAGTTGTGCAAGTCATGCCACATTTCAATGAAGGTAACTATGTAATAGTTTAATTGCTGCACAGTGACTTCTAGGTCCTCTTGTTTGTTGCTGCATGCATTGGTGTAGATTACATGATGGTTTATACTTTTTATTACCATGAGAAAAGAAATAAAAAACAAGCACAAGGTATTTATATACCCCAGTTAAAAATATCGCTTTTCTTAACTTTTTCAACATAGCTGCTAGTGTTGTGAATATCTCTTCCCTAGGCTGGCATCACTACAGCAGCCAAACTATTATGAGATGCAGTTTTGCCAATGTAAATTTGTTTTTGTTGGCTTTGCTTATCATGTTCGAAAGCCTTTTTTTTTTTTTTTAATAAACAAACAAGCAAAAACTAGCTATTGGTGGATGCCATATTTTTTGCTAGAGTCAGAAGAATGTAGATGAGCTTTTGAAAGAAATCTTGCAAAAAAAGCTTTTGAATGTGTTTTCACTCTGGAACATAAAACAATACTCCCATCCATTCTAATTCTGCAAAAGTATAATGCTTCAGGAGAAGAGGTTCAATAAAATTATTTTCCTTGTGTGACTGAGAAAATTTAGGCCTGAACAAGTTTCCAATAATAAAGTATTTTGAATTTATATAGAATATTTTTATACTACATAATTTAAAATATCTGTTTTCAATAAGCAGTCAGTCCTAATAAATGCACCCCTGAAAGACAAATATCTTCATTCCCTTGCTCCTTCCTGACTCTTGCTCCTGTGTTGATTCATCTACACCATGCTGATTTTCCCTGCATCCATACATTTATTTGGAAAGATCCTCATCTTTTATCTTTGCTCCGAACCATCCTACCCAAAAGTAAATTTGTATCATTTACAAAGAGACCTATACAGCTCAAAACAAACATGGCAAAGAGTCTATCTGCTTGCAACAGGTAAAAATGTTCTAATTTTTCTGGCTGTCCTCTGCATCTCCATTAAATGATTAAAGACCGTATTTTAGTCCTAAATGGCTAAAATAATATCTTATTTATGTTTTCCCATTAGAGATAAAAGTTCCACCTCTTTGTCATTAGAAATTTGTCAGCCAGCCAATTTTTGTTGGCTGCAGAGAGCTGAGATCAGCAAATTTAAACCCCTTTTATTTGTGTGTTTTTAATACATTTCTACAGGAAGAGAAGTAGAATATTGCATTAAGTAGGAGTTTTAGCTTTGTAACATTTTTTTCCTCATTATCAATTTAGTGGTTAATTTTCTGACTTTAAATTCATCTTCCTTCAGTTTATCTGCCACAAGTAAAATAAATGCCCCAGGTATTGTTACTTTTCTTGTTTGGCACAGTCTTAGTGTACACTTTATGGACTAACATGCTAATTTTCATTAGTTCAGATGAAAGAAGACAGTTTGGCCTGTGCCTCCTGTAGTTCAAAGCCAAGTTACTTTAAGAGAAGACAAAAATTTTGCTTCATTTTTATGTAAGTCCAGTAATTTAGTAGCATTATGGTTCTAGATGGGGTGAATGCAGAATACATACCCCTGAGATATTTGGGAAAGAAGGTCTTCATTTTAGATAAGTGGTCTACTATTGCTAAAACTCATATTTTAATTGTCACTGGGTAAGAAATACTGTATTTTCCCATGAGAATTTTCAAGATGGGGAGAAATTGTGGACAACAAATTATGATGAAAAATAATTTTAAAAGAATTGTCTACAAAACAAAGATTCTGACTTGTGAAGTAATGTGTGATAGTTTGAGTCAATGATATAATTTAGTCTTGACAATTTCCACCTGTTTCAATTTGATTCTCCAGAAATATTTCACTATCTCTACCATAAGTTATATTTTGAACTGAAAAATAACGTGACCTGGAATGGGACCAGTTTATGAAGAAGAAAACAACATGTTATATTTGAATATATATTTTGCATTAGAAATGTTGCTTGATTGGAATGAGTACTATTCTGTAGCTTTTCAGATTAAAAAAAAAACCAACAAAAAACAACAATTCCAAATTCCTTGTATTATCCTCTATTCATTATACTATGAGAGAACCAAAGGCAGTTACTAGGAAAAAGGGTCTGCCTGCCTAATTTTTGAATGTTGCAACAGATACTTTTAAGTTAAGTTCAGCTGTATGGTAGTCTTAACTTTTCTTCTGAGATGATCCTTGCTGTACTGAAGTTAAAAAAATGCAGCAAGTGGCGACAGAGTTCCTTCACTTTTTGGGCATATCACCCTTTCTGTATCATCTAAATGTTGCCATTCAGTGCTGTCTGACAGCACCATCTGGTTCAGAATATAATTTCTCAGACCTGACCATTTCTAGAGCTAGATATGCTGCCACCATGTATAATGTGACTCACTTTTGCCTTTGTGCTACATCTTCTGAAATTACAATGCTGAGGCAGCATTTTCAGGTGATCCAAAACCCCAGACTGTTTAAACAGAAGCAATGAATAATTCACATCAGAAACAGAGAAAAGCAAACAAACAAAAATTAATGGGCATCTCCTGGTTAGCTGGGAAAGAAGGGGATACAATAGTATGCTCTGCTGCCATTGTCAGAGAGTACAGAATCACCTTTGCCTTGTGAGGAGAGATCTCTGGAGCTCTGCTAGCAGTGGCAGATCATTTAGAGTATCACTGCTTCCATATCACCCTTCCCTAATATGTCATCCAGGAATGAGCTATAGCACACAAAGCTCTCTCCCTACAGAGACAGAGCCATCCACTATCATAATCACTAGATATAAAGCCAGTAGTTTTGTGTAGAATTGCACACTGTGTTTTGGACTAGGACAATCTTATCTAGATTCTTAATTAGGAAAAAAAATAATACTCATAATCGTGGTTCTTCCATTAACAGGCAGGAAAAGTTTACTCTGAAAGATGAATGTAGAAATTCAGTGGAACACTCAAACTGCTTTGCACCACTTTCTGACAAAAAGCGTCTATAAATCTGATTTTATGTGGCGGTAGCAATAAGCTTCTGACTGCTTTGTCTCATTAGAGTTGTGGGAAGAAATTGGAATATGTCTCTAGCCTGGCAAACTAGGCCCTCTACCTGTAAATTATTAAACCTTATGTGTGTCAGGTGTGCTTAGAAGGGAATGAGCTGGGGAACAGAGAGAAATAGAGGTTGCATTGTTAGGTGCAGAAGCCAGAAAAAAGATCAGAGGAAGACAATAATTTTATGTTTTGCTTTAGCTTTGTCTGCTTATTAGGAAGCATGGAATAACAAAACTGCCTTTTAGAGGTCATGGTAACACAGGGAAAAAATGCATTGAGTGCACAGGCAGCTGAGTGAAATGTAGAATGTGTGCTGACTAATATGGGCACTGACTTTTGAGAAATACTCATACATAGGGAGTCATACTCAGACCTAACATATCAGTTTTCAATTGTATTGGAAATAGAAAACAGATGCACACCAGAAACAGCAAATACAGGGATTTGGATCAAATGATCCAGATTTTTATGCATAAATACTGGTTCTGCTGGTACAGCAGCTGCTCAGCATCAATAAAATTTTCCACAGTATTTCTGAATCCTAATGGTTCCACCTACAAAAGATCTCTTTGCAAGTATCATGCACTACCATGAGTTCCAGTATCTCTAGCTCACATCTGATTTTTTGGAGGTACCTAACTGACCTTGGCACCTCCATAAATCATGGAACACTGTGAACAACTCTCCCATGGGTTTTATTTGAAATTATTTTAGGCAACCAAAATCTGATTCCAGGTACACCTTTCATTGCATTTTTTTTTCAGATTGACTGAGCACATGCTTTAGTACACAGTAAGTGAGGAGAAAAATAATAATCAAACAGTCAAGCAAAAATATAAGCAGTTAAATGTTAAAGATCTGAATAACTGCATTGTCTGAGAACAAGGAAACAAATGTAGGTATCTGATATAAAATTGAATTGCAAGCACTGGACAGTGAAGGGCCTGGATTGTGACTGTGTCATATTAGAAGTCTGAAAAAGTATGTGCCCTTACATTGTTATCTTAAAAGTACTCCAGAACAAGGGCAGTCATCTACAAAGATATTAGTCTCTATAGCATAATATCAGAGATTTAGCCATTAAGTGCCATTGGGAGCGGTACTGTTACTCTTAGGAAAGGTGTCATTACTGCCTACAGATAAAAGAGTAAAAATCTCAATTTATCTTCTTCATGGTGCTATTCAGCAATCAGTTTCTTTTCTACTTCAAAATCTGGATTAAATGAGGCACAGCTGGAGGACAGAATGAAGGGACTGACTGTTCTGAAGCTCTTGGAAAGAAGCATGGAAGAGGTAGCTTGGGACTCACACTGCTCCAGACAGAGGATGCAGTTAGATGCCCTAGTTTCTGTCAGAAAATGGAGAGTATCTGTATTACATATACATCACCACAATCTGTCAGCTCAAGTTTGAAACTCTATGGTCTGACCAAGATTTTGTTTGCTGCAGTTTCACATCTTTGTTGTTCACTGAAACAATAAAAAAACAACAAACTCCTGCCATTATAAAATTTTCATTGATACAACAAATACAGAAATATTTCTTTAATATACCAGCATACAGGGATTTGTAACGATATGTGAGCACAGAAAAGATGATTGACCAGTGGCAGAGTGAACCATAGCAATGTGATTAATTCCAGACATTAAATCCTTATAGCTCTCCTGTATCTCCAAATCAAACCCCCATGCTTTCCACATTGCTCACTAGACACAGAGAATAACATGATCATTTTGGAAGTTCAATCTCGCCTGCAGGCAAGAATTTGTCCCGTCGTAGCAGAAACAAACGTAGCACAACAGGACCTTCACTATCAGGAACAGCAATAGGAATTGTCCTCATGAAACAACAGCTCTTTATTTGTGAGCTTAAATGTGGATATTTAATTTCTATGAATGCTATTCTCAACTGTGTGTATACCAACCTAGATACAAAATGAGCATAATCATTCCCTGCAAGTAATGAGACATATCGTTCCAGTGAAAATATTCCCAATTTGGAAATGTTTTATGTAGTCACTATGAATAACAGGGAACAAAAAGTGGAAACTGCACTGATTTTTCCCAAATCAACCTTTTGATCACTTAACTAACACTTCTAACATGTATAACATGTAAAGGAGTTCCTTGTGTGATAGCAGACACTGCTGTTTAGGCAAGGATCTGGGACTCTTCATCTGTACTACCCTTCCCTGTGCTCCCCACCCCACCCCAGCTATTACTTGAAAAGATAAATACTCCAGTCCAAATTCAAAATACTATAATTGGCCAGAATGTGAAAGAACATAAAATCCTATAAAATATATCAACACAGTGATTACATGTCTTAAAACACTTATTTACTTAATGACAGAACTGTATCTGTCACCAACAACCTCCCGCCCCCCACCCCACCATTCCCACCATTTGTCAATAAATTACATTTACACTGGTGGCATCTGGCTACCAGTAACTGGATGCTTTATAAATATAGAGATAGATGAATTAACTAGATTAAATAGATAGATGTAGGATGTTTGGGCTGAAGAGCCATGAACCCTTACTTAAGGGATTTGTCCTATAAATTCGTCTGAACCAGATTACTTTGTAATAATGGTTTATAGCAATCCAGGCTCTAAATCAAAGAACTATTGGCTTGCACAAAGGATGAGGCATGAATCATATTGTGTTATAAAGAAACACATAATACCCAGTTGTTCATTTTTTAATTTGCTACATGAGGAAAAAACCTTCACTCTTTGACTTCAACTCTGCAATGAATTGCAAAATGGCAGAAATAAATATAAAGATCTTTAGTCTTTGGCATTAAATAGGCTTCAAGGTCTTCTTGATGAACCATTAGTACCCGCAGGCTACATGCTGCCTCAGTGGGATTCTGGTGCACTCATTTGCTATATTACACTCAAGTACAGTAATCCTTATGTAGCTTAAATGCAGCAGCCACACAGCAGTCAGGGGCGTGAGTTGATCTGAGCCCAGTTGTATAGGAAAAAGATAATATTAGAGGAGTCAGCTCAGAAATCACATTATTATGTATAACAAAAGCCCATATGCTGCTTGAAGCAACTACCTTCATGAATTTAAAACTGATAGCATTCTAAACATGAAGAGTAGGGAAAAATCCCAGTTGTGGAGCAGTAACAACAAAGCCCAGGCATGAGATCTTTGCATGTAATGCTATGAACTTGTGGCACTTAAGGACATTGTTTAGAGGTAGACTTGACAATGCTGAGTTAATTCTTGGACCCAATCGTCTTACAGGTCCTTTCCAACCTGAATGGTGCTGTGATTCTCTGGTTTTCTGAATACTTGTTCAATGTTGTGAAATATTTGATGTTCATTCCTCCTTCATTCTCCCAGTTACAAGAGTAGATATTCCAGGTTTTGGGCTTCTGCATTCTATATTTGGGGGTAGGGTGTTGTGAATCTTTGGTGATTCACAGCCTGTTGCTGTACACTTGCGTGAGGGTGAGGACAGGCTTTCCTGTGAGGACAGGGGTGGCCCATGTCACCATCATGTCATGTCGCCAGCATTGTACTGCTGTGCTTGACCTTGTTCGATTGCCAGATTGTCCTGTACCCACCCCTCTTTTGCTGTCATGTAGGCAAATTTTGCCCTCAACTTGTGCTCTTAACCTAACCAAATCAGATACTTTGATATTATTTGTATTTTGTACTTACCCAGACAGAAACAATGCTCAAGGAAGTGTCTCATTTGTGGAACCCATACCCCCAACCCTGTGCTTTTGCAGACCTCAGATAAGGATTTCCCTTTAAATAATTCTCTGTAATATAGCATAACTAGCTGTAACTGTTAGGACATAATGTGTGAATGAAGTGCATTTTAGTTTATTATATAGGTTCTACAAGGTTTGCCTGATAAAATTACTATATTTTTAAATTAATATTTGCAATGAAATAGATCTCTCTCCTTGAAGTAGACTTTATTAATTCTTTCCTCTATTATTCTCAGATTAAAAGTATGCTATTTCATAAATGATTAATTGCTTGCATCAAATTGTTAGGTATTTTTGCTTCTCTCCTTATCATATAGCTAACATTCATATTATGGGGTCCTAATATTTAGAATAAGCCTTCAATTTGTTAATTTGTGTTATTTGCATTGTTATATTTTGGACATGCTATCCTTTATTTAATAAAGCCTCTTAAAGAACATTGCAGACAGTTGCTAATTAAGCACCATAATAGTCTTAAGCCCACAAAATTAGCAATATGCCATTAATAGGATGAGCTGTCACTCATTATTGAAAGCTTAATATGTAGCGAAGCAGCCAAATAAAAGGATATGATGGTGTTAAAATGTTGACTCTATGCTGGTAACCCAGGTGATAGAGTTAGGCACAAAACCTGCACTTGACAAGGATGCTGGGGATGACTTCACCATTTGCTGTGTAGACCCACATGTCATCCAAAAGACAGTAAACTGGCTTCTATTCTCTTTTACTCACATGCCAGCTTGGAATGATATTATGTGAATGTTGTAATGGTGCTGATAAATGTAGTTTCCACATGTGTCAAGAACACCCACTTACCCTTTCACTCAAAACCTTATTTGGCCACAATTAATGGACTGGGAGACATCTTCAAAAGTCAGTGAGATCTACCAGTCTAACTGAAAAATACTGCTAAAATTTGAGATGGCTGACATAATTACCATATTTTCAGGGGTATAAATTTCACCTAATTCACTTAGACTGGTGGGATTTATTTTGCTTTTATTCCTCACCTTGCTTTCCTTTTAATATATACATAATCAGTCTGTATGATCAAAACACTTTTGCTCTGGAAGATTAGTTAAAGCATACAGTAGAGTAATGTGTTAGCTATACATAGGTTGGAAACATGTTCCTCCTTGAGGAAAACATTTTCATCAGTTCTTTTGCATTTCACTTATATTTCTCATTGACTTTAAAAGCTTGAAGAATGTGTCGCATAATACATTATATATATTTCTCTGTTCAGTTATCAAGACCTTGATATGTTACTGCTATTTTAAAAAAAATATTTTAAATATGGCATTAAAATTCACAAATTATATTACAAAAGGAACATAAATTCCATGTAAAGGACAGATTTACAGAATTTTAAAGCAAATTTCAAAAGCTCAGCTGTCATCATACCATCCGTTGCAATGAGTATAAATAACTTCCTTTTAATATATGAAGCACTGGGAGGAGAAAAGAAAAAGATATATGCATAGCAGGAAAACTCCAGGTGCTCCTAGAGTTATTTGGGACATTTTCCAGTTGAAAATATGGAAATACTGTCACTCAGGCCAGAAAGCTTGTTGCTATGGAGACACAATAACAGAATCATTTGACAACTTGGCAGTTGTTGGAGTTGGCAGAGAGAACTCTGGAAGAGGGGCTGTTGGATGATTTCAGGTGGGTGTGCACTGGGGATGGATGGGTGGCTAACAAGAAAAAAGACTGAGAAATTCTTTCAACCTTTCAATCTATCCTTTATGTTGGAGTGGGGTTTTTTGTCTGTTTTGCTTTTTTCAAATTTTTTTGTTTGTTTTTGGTTTTGCTTTTTACAGTGTTCCTACTTGGAAGCTTAACATCTTTGAAAAAGGAAGAAGACCCATATTCAGACATCAGCTAGCTATGTATTCACCCAAGAATGAATATATATTGAAGTGAAAAAAATTATGCAAGAGCTGGCAAAGAGATAAGGCTGTATAAAAAGCTGATATGATTTTAGCTGTTCCCTCTGAGGAGTCATATCATAAACCAAGAAGATTATAGTTCCTCTGTAGTTCAGATGTGATGGCTGTTAGAATATTATAGTAGCTGCAGTACATAGAGAGTCAGAGATTAACTAGGAAGAATTTAAAACCAGGTAGCAGTAATTATCGAAAACTGGAGGCTGGTTTATAAAGATGAAAGAGCTAACACTGTTTAAGTTGGCTGAATGTCAGATAAGATGCATGTCACTAGTTCGCTAATATTTCAAGAGTCTGAACATCAAAGCAGTCAAGGAAATATTTAGTTGAATAATAGTATTCTTGGAAGAAATTGGGGTGGAACTAAGGAAAATAAAAACCATACTAGATACAAGGAAAGGAATCCTACTGCTGAGTCTATTACATTAAAGAGTGATCACAGTTTCTGAGAAACAATATTATACACTTGGAAAGTCCCAATTGACATTGGGCAATGCATGGAAAAAAGTACATTAGGCAGAGGCTTTAGTATTGTATTGCAGCTGAAAAATATATAAATCCTATTTCTTTTACTGGGAGGAAGTGAGAAAAATCTGGTGACTGTTTTGGGGTGCTTTTCTAGATGAAATTAAAGACAACAAGGATTGAAAAGTTATTCCGTGACAGTACATGAATTGGTAATGTGTCATATTTGAGTGATGCACTTACATTCAAAAATCCTCAGGGTTCCAATGCTGCAAGAGAATCTAGGGAGAGAAACAATGTCCTAATTCAGTCATAGATAAGGAACAGTGAATTTTCCTAAACTGCATTGTGGTCTAAATATATTGAAGATTGTGTAATTATATCATTTAGGGTATTTGGGAATGTTTCTTGTTCTGTAACAGTTTTTCAGGGGAATACTGTCTCCACTAGAGAAAAGAAAGTGATAAATGTTTCTATGTTTTATGTCACAATATAAATATCAGATGTGTTCATAGATTTTAATCCTTTCCTACAGACAAACTGCCTCTGTTTCTCTTCTGTTCTCTTATGATCACACCACCCAGACTGCTCCCTTTCCCTGTGCAAATCAAAATCAATTAAAAATATCCCCACAGGACTCAATTTTCAGAGAACCTACATATCCACACCTCTAATGGAAGTCAATGATAGCTTCAGGCATGTGGCATCTCTGAAACTCAGGCTCTATAGAGCTAAGTAAAGAAAAACATATGGATTTTTTAGGTAATATACCATGGGAGAAATCTCTAAATAGGCCCTGAAATAATGAAGCTACATGTTTTATGCTATAGTCCTACTTGCAATCACTAGGCTATCTCACCACAGGGGGAAAAAAGGATATTGAGAGTTATTGAACATTGCCAATTTTTGCTGTGGATCAGCTTGAAGTTATTTAGCACAGATGTTTCTGTAATTGTGACACACTGGGAAAATCCACATGCTCAATAGCCCTCAAACTTGCACTTCCATCTGTGCAGTATGATGGTCTACAGTTACTGCACACAGCTGCAATATAAAGCACACAGAGTTCTGTCTGGCTTAAGATCTGCTGAAAGATTTTTCTTAGCACCATCTGCACTTTTTATCTACTTGTCTCCCTATGGTTCTGTGTTTAGATGCAGTACAGTTATAAGACAGTAAAATATAAGCCTAGTGAAAATAATAATGTGTAAAGAACTGAACAAAATTTAACAGTGTGGTTAGAAACCTCTCATGATGTGAAAGTATGATAGGAATTTAACAGTAAACTGTGAAATCCATCAGTATTTCTATTTATATTCCTAAGTCAGTTTTGAACTATATTAGTAACAACTGAAAGATAGGATTCTTATACTAGAAAAAGAGCATGATTTAACTCACAGTGGTGAAAATGATGCTTCTGGAAACTGCTTCCTCATCCTGATACCTTCTTAGACTTTGATCACATTCCAAAAAGTACAGGGAAAAATTTCCACCTCTGCTGATTTAACAAACATTTTGGAATCAAAACAGTGTGTACCAGTCTAGAAAATTAGAGAGGAAGACTTCCACTACCTTTGAAATTTAAATAGGCTTGAGTGTTAATTATTCATAACTTATTTGTTCAGTTCAGGCTCAGGATACAAAGAAAAAAGAAGGTAATCTTTCAAAATTTAGGCATATACAGCACAGTGTGGAGAGACAGAAGCTGTTGTTGGTATTATCCAGGCAGGGAGAAAAGTTTTGCTGTTATTTTGTTTTTTCCCTATGTTGCTGCAGCTGTGAGTCCATTATGTATCCCTATCTAAGGAGAAAGTGGGACTGTTACTTCAGCCCTTGACTTTATAGCCCCAGTTGAAGAGTAGACTTGTCATTTAACTTTTTCTCTGCAGTAAGGTGCTGCTTTTGTTCTGCAACTCTCTTGCAACATCCTGGTCCAAGGCACTTCTATAGCTGGTTGTTGCACTGGGAAGTGTAGCAATTCCAACAAGAGGACACTGTAAAATGTTTCTCATCATGCAGCCATGCTAAATAATGCAAGAGAACTGCATTCTCACATTCAACAGGAATTCTTCAGACCCTGAGAGAGTAAAGAAAGCCATCTTGCTTCTAAACCAGACTGTAATTTCCTATGATTGTCTGGAATGCTCATGGAATTCAGTCCTGTAGAAACCTGGAATATTAATGACAGAATTTTGACTCTTGCTAGAAATATCTTGGGATCTGGAACTGTCAGAACCTCTTTTTTATGTCTTCATTTTTCCCTTCTTGACTTCTGCTCTGGGAGCTCAACTTCATCATGGTCTGAGAGAAACAGCTAACTGTACAAGAGTGTTGCAGAATCAGCATGTTTCTGGAGTATGTTTTATCCAGCCCTTCAATCAAATTTGTTTTGTTTCTTTAGATTTGTAGATGGTAGAGTCACAGATAGATGCACAGGGTGTAGTCATCCAGCACTACTGCACATCTGTTACTGTATTTATGTAACATTTTCTTTCTCTCAAAAATAGAAAAGGGCTTGTGTTGTAGCACATAATATTAAGACACTACTTTCCTGGCTATAAAAGTAACTTTCTGCCTGAAGTGCATCATGACAATCCAATACATAGACATCTTGAGAAATCCCCCGTGGCAGGAAAGACTAAATTTTGTATGCTAATTCCAAAATCTCCACAAAATCTATGACGATGAAGAATGCTATGCCCTCCATTTTCATATCCTTTCTCTTATGTTATTTTCAAGGTTGAATTCATTATGCCATACTTTACTTTTTTAAAAATCTTTTTTTTTTTTTTTCCTTCTTTCTTTGCCTCTTTGGAATGACTTTGGGGAGCCCTTAACAATACATGTCAAAATGTAAGGGCTGTGCTGCATTGTGAACTGTTTCTCTGCTGACTCATCTGCCACAGCTAATCAAGACTTTTTGGTCTACATACTGCAGCATTTTAAACCTTTTAGCAGTAAAGCAGTGCTTTTTTGCTCAAAAGCTTTTAAATTATAGTACATGGTGGGTGGCTGATAGGATTTTTTTCCTAAAGTGAAAACTCTTTTCTTGTTATTGCTACCTGGTGTCGTGTTCTATTTATCAAGTCACAAAGTTTTTGGTGGCCAGTAACTTTTTTTTTTTTTTTTCCTGAGCTGGGGAATTGTTTTCTTATTTAGACAGCCCCACACCTTTTTAGTTTGGTCTCAAACTCTCAGTGACACACAAGCCTAGGTTATTCTTTCCAACAAAGCAGAAAGAGAAACATTGGTCCTCAGTTTGCATACTTCAGGAATGAAATTGGGGACAGGAAAAACTGCAGGGAACTTTCTGGGTACAACATTTTCAGTTCATTGTAGCTCCTTGGGTGAGGAGACAAAAGACCACAACTTCCAAGATTTTCTAGTTTTGTGCTCTTCCTGCTATTCCGAGTTGTCTGCATTGTCCTCTGTTGTCTGGAAGTCCTAGCAAGTACTGTCCAGTCCAGTACCTTCACAGGGGACTCACATGACTTGAACTAAAGGATTTTCCTCACGACTTTGGCAGCTGGAGAAAAAAACGCTGTTTGCAAAAGAACAATATGTGCAGCTTGATGAATGGTGCAGTCTCTGTATGTTGCTTCTATAGAACATCTCAAACATTGTGCCAGTGATTTGTGTTCTCAGCAGTCTTCCTTTTAGGCAGTTCCTCCAGGATGAAACAAGATGAATATTGTTTCTTTAAGGATTCAGAGAAACTGTACACACTGTAGAAGTAAAAATTAACTGTATTTAGGACCTATATTGTATAAGCTGCACAATTTGCAGTGATTTTTATCACTACATTTCCCAGTGCTTAATTCTGAAACTCCTTCACCAATTCACTTTTTCCATTTGGGGAGTATAATAAAGAGCTGATTTAAGGATTCTGTAGAGATATCTGTATTAAGAAGTACAGATGATCACTCAAGACTTTTTTTTAGAGGGTCTAATATTTACTTTTGATTTTGTGCTTACCAAAAATACCCCAAACAGTTATTTTACAGACACAGAAATTTAAATTCCTATACTATCTAATATATCTCTTTGACTATCTTACTTGAATAGAAGCTACACCTTGAATTACTTTTAGTTTGATTTCAAAATGATCATTAAAAATTGCAATACATTTTTGTAATGATGGGGAAGTGGTGGATGTCCCATCCCTTGATGTGTTCAAGGCCTGGTTGTATTGAGGTCTGAGTAACTTGGTCTAGTGAAAGGTATCCCTGTCCATAGCAGGGAGGTGGAACACAATGGTCTTTAAGGTCCTTTCCAGCCCAAACCATTCTATAATTAATTCTATGAATTTTGGAGTGGAAATAAGTTATAGATGGCATGGTAGAAGTGGACTTTAAGTTCTTTTCCAGTGAATTACACAGACTCTTTGCTGCTACTTAATGATGATGTATTTTTCTGACTCAGCTACTCTCTTTTCTCTCTCCAACTTCCTATAACAAGAATTTGAGAAATTTAAAGATGCTTCTGTTTTTGTTTTGGAGTTATTTTGTATTTCTGACTGGTGTCTGACTATAGTCCACAAAACTATAGTCTTTTTTTTACTTTAGCAACCAGGAATCATGAAATCCTAGGACAAGAAAAGAAAGAACTTCAAGAAATCGTCTCATCCCTTTTGTTTGTTTAACTGTTATTTAAAGCAAATACCATTCTTTGGTCTTCTCTACTCTGAATTAAACTACTCATTTCCTTTAGTCTTTGCCCATAGGCCATATTTTTAAATCTCTGATTTTTTTTTTTTTTTTTTTTTTTTTTTTTTTGCTTGACTCTTTGCATCGATCTATGAATTTATTGAAGTATACTGCCCAGGACTAGACACAATATTCTGTCTAAGGTCATAGCATTGAATAAAAGATTGAACAAAGCAGAGGGATTACTTCACATTTCCTTCCAGTCACAGTCTTTCTTACACATCCTGCTGTATAGATTCTCAGACATTTGTCTTTTTCACAACAGCATGACACTGTTGACTCATGTTCACTTTGTGACCCTTTACAATCCTTCATTTATTTTTTCATAGAACTATCTTTAGACTGTTATTCCTCATCCTATATTTATGTAGTGAATTAATTATGACTAAGTATGGGATCTTGCTTTTACCACTACTAAATATTGTAATATTTTCTGTCCATATCTCTGATTTTTTAAGATCATCTTGAATTCTGTCCTTGTCCTCTAACATTGTTTTGGTCCCTCCAAGGAAATGGTGTCTTTTAACTTAATAAGCCTGCTCTCTGTTCCTTTTAGATCATTAATGAAAATATTGAATTGTTTTAAACCCAGAGGAGACAGACCATTTAATATCCTATTAGGTATATATTTCTGATGAAAAACAAATTGAAGACATAGTTACATTGTCCTAACACACACATATAATGGTTGACTGAGAACTGACAATAGGGTTTTATTGTATCAGTTAAAGGTTTTATTGTAATTTGGGTTTAAAACATGGATAATAATAAATATTCTTCCAAAAATGTACATGTATTTGTGTAGTGAAAAGATTAATTTTCTAATATTTATTTCTGTTTATATATGTCTTTTTAGGGTTTCCACAGATTTAATCCATGACCTCAAAAAGCATGCCATCAAAACTGATGTTGAACTATATAAAATTTTGTGAAGCATTTTGGTATCAATAAACTGCTATTAAAAAAACAGAAAAAGAGTAAATTTTGAAAGGTTCCAAGCAGCTCTAATATTTGCAACTGGACTTCTGATTAAAAAAAAAAAAAAAGCTTTACACTAGGTTACAGAAAGTGCAGTGTTATCCAGCAAAAAAAAAGACAAAATTGAAAAGAGGAAAAATGGATTAATTTCAAGGAAATCTTTCTGAAAAAACATCAATAGCTCTGAGCTCTCATGGGAAGATATGGAAAATTCTTTGTGTTTCTGCCCATGGCAAGGAGGCCAGACTAGAACTTCAGGGCCCAGACTTTTTTAGACTTAAGCAGTCAAGTATCCAACAGGGACCAGCTGTGCCATGACAGGCAAAGGAGCCCGTCTGAGGTCTCACAGAGAATTAATGCAGACACTTCACAAATCTGTAGCTGCTAGAACCAAGGAACACATGACCTCCATTAGGGACTGAAAAGAAGGGAGTCAATTCTCCTGAGCTCAATATAGTTCAGTGCCTGAAATTGTCCACAAGGTAGCAGATTTTGTTTACTACATAGTAGATTTTGTTTAAATTTTTACTGGTTTCCTATTGTTAGGAATTTAAGGAATGGTCCTTTTTTGTTGTTGTTGTTGTTGTTTGAAGTAGTCTAATTTGTATTATAGCATGTTTATTATAAACCTTCACACTGAGAGAAAAATCTTCACTATTTAAGTTTAAAATGTCATATTTCTTCTTTGAGGAGAAAGAGTAATGAACACTGTGGCTTGGAGTATCTACTTTGAATATGTGAAAGAATAGAAAACAAAAAATTTTTTTTCATAAATGTCTGTTGCAAGTTGTTGTTAATTTTTTACTTTATTTACTCCTTTCAGCTAACAACCCTACACTTCCTACTCTTTATATATTATTTTATATTGGTAGTAGTAAGAACAAGGGAGAAAACAAAGCACATGTGACAAATAGCCTACTTAATGCGCCTTTAGGAGAAGTATTGCAGAAATGAGGACTATTCAGGACCATACAGTGGAAAGTAGTGCATTACATATAGGAGGACAAACCTCTTCTGATTTGAGGAAGTGTGAATTTTAGCTAGCTTTAAATTAACCATGGTCCCAGAGTCACGGATGTGCGTTAGTACTGTGATGATTTCTAGAGGAAGGTCTTGCAGGGTTAGGGATCTGCAGCTAGAGGCTGGAAAGAAGGTGGTGAACTATGAGAAATATATGTCACTGACCTATTTTGTAGCCTGCTCCCTCCCAAGCTGAAGAAATTTTGGCACTCAGATATATTAATCAGTTTTGGCACAGCTCCTCCTGAAACCTCAGGATTCACCTTTAAGGAGGGAGACTGAGATTTCTGCCAGCTAGAGACAGCTATTTTGGGTGAAGCTGAGGCTCCTGGCAACCCATAGAGATGGTTTTCTTTGGTGGATGGGTGTCTATTCCTGCAGTACTCATTTTTCATCCAATTTTTGTGCTTGAGAAGTCTGTGTCTGAATATCCTCTGTAGTTGTGTAAAGAAAACTCAGCTCTGATTTTGATTTTTGTAATTAAACTTGATTTGGATGCTGAAGAAAATAGTATAGAGTATAGATAAAAAACCTAAGGAAACTTTTCAGCGTGAGCAGTTAGTGTATGGGGTCTTTTGTTTGTATCTGGCTTTCCTGACATGCACATTAATCAATTTCCATTGCTTGGAGTAATTTAATGACAATTTCATTTAATTTAATTTGATGTACATATTTTTGAAGTTATAAGGGAAATTCACACAAATTGAATCAGAACTTGTCCTCCTTCCTGAACTTCGCCTGTTTTCATGGTAAGCTTGTCAGAAAAAAGACTGTATTTTGCTAAGTCTTTACATACAGTATGATAGAGTAGGTCTGATCTCAAGCTGGACCCTAGACAGTACTGTAATGCAAATAATAAAAACAGATTTTGCCAACAGAGAGCCTATGTATATATTTATATATCAGGATTTATCTCCCATTTTTATTCTTTCCTTTAGAAGTTTAGAGGGTTCTTTACTAGTCATTCAAGTACTAAATATTTAGCATCAATTCATATGAAAGTTGCTTTGATCTTTGTGTAAATAAACAGGCTCTGTTTCTCCCATAGGACTCTTTCTTGAAAATGATTTCTTTCATCAAGTAGTTTGTTGTATCTCTGTGAACATCAGTACTGCTTCCTTCAGAACTTCAAACAAATATTTCCTGCACATTTACAGGAAACATATTAAACACTATAAATGGCAACCTGCCCTGCACCTGATTCAATAGTTAAAGTGAGATGTGAGCAGCTGAATGGCATAGTGCTCTTCTGGCATCGTGGTAGATAAGTGTCATATGCGGGATGTCTTCTATAGCAATGTGAACAATACACTTACAGACATAAGAACCTTTTCTTTCTTCAACCTGAATGTTTAAGCATTGATGGTACAAACCTTGCAATTATAGTCTGCCTTTGGTTACTGATAATCACCCTGGAAAGTCCCAAAGAACAATAACAAAAACTAAGATGGTAATTCAAGTGCAAATCTCTGATAGATGGGGAAGGTAAGCAAAAATAAATGTAACAAACTGGGAAGAGAGGAAGAATAGAAATCCTATTATGATGTAAATTTACCTCAGCAAAATTTTCAGCAAAGTATTTGCTCCATCTCCAAAATAGGTTGCAATCTCAGAGGCCTCATCTTTATTTACTTTGTTATCGGTGTAAAAATGTGGCCAGAATCTGGTGTTCAGTATCTTAAATGTGATATAATGGGCAGGAAGCCATGGATGACTCTATACCTAGAAAGTGCAGCTTCAAAATATGTTTTCTGCAGAAGAACTTATTTTTTGAGTCTTAAGAAAAAAATGGTTTTAATGACTAATTGTTTTTCAAAGCCCTCCTCCTGGAACAAACTAATACCTTCACCTTGTTATCAACTTCAAATTTTGAATTATCAGGAGGATATTTTGAAAGTTTTCTGTAGACCTGATGCTTTCTTACAGAACAAACCAGCCATCTGTGAAGCAAATTTTCATAGCTTTACTGGCTTTGAGTACTGTTCTTTGCTTTTAGAATGCTCTGAAATTATTTTAATTGAATCAAAGTCATAAATTATAATGTCTGGGAGACGCTGCCATGTAATTGTTTCTCTTTGCAATATTTACACTTTAACTCAGTCATCCTCTCCAGCGTCCTGCTTTGGAACTCCGTTTTGGCCATGTAATTCATTCACTTCACAATCAGTCAAGGCTCTGCTCTATAATTCTAATTTTGTTAAGTGATATTAATATTAAACAGCTGAGCTTTATTATCTTTGAATGAAGTCCTCTTTATTCTTCCTGTCTTAAGACTCAGTTAATATTCTGAATAAATACACAGCTTCCAAATAGGTACACAATTGGCCATTAGTTAATCTTCAGCCGAAGACATTAGGGAAACTCAAGGCTGTTTGAACCTCCAGATCATTTGGATCTACATTTGGTTCTTTCCAGTTTCTCTTCACTAGATGCAGCTTTTCATTTGTCACTGTCCAAACGGGAAATTTTTCTTTTTACTAAATGAGCTGACACACACAGAGAATATGCATGATTTTACAACATTTACATACTTAACAAACACAATTTTTAAACCTGTGCTCTCTCTGTCTCTAGGCTATGTAGACAATGCTTATATGTCATGATTACCATTAATTCGCAGTTTGATTTCAGTGTTCAGCTACTTTATACTACTTGGATAATTAATGGATCCCTACAGACTTAACAAACAGACTAAATCCTCAAAACACTTGGAAAGCCATGGAGACAGGACTGGTGTTGGCTCCTAGTCTTCAGTCTGGGAGTAAGACTTACATAATATTGAACACATTTTGAAAAGGGTTGTACCAGAGAGCTAAATGTACTATTCCCAGACAGAATACTAAAAGAGAGTAGAGGCTTACGTTTTTTGGATGGCTTGTCTTTAAAGCAGACATAAGCATTCATCATAATTTGAATCGCCAGTAAACTGAGGTAGGAGTGAGGTACAGGCAGGACTGCTGAAGGAGTACAGTGCGGGTAACACAGATGAGCAATAAATTAGACATTGCACTATGCAATTACACTGTTGAAAATCTCAAGAATTGTTAGCACATGTGTAAAAGATTTAATTGCCCCAAATGCTGTTAAGGTCGAAGAAGGACTTTGCCCACTGCAGCAAACAGTGCAAAGAAGCAACTGCTGATCTACTCCCTCCACCTACCTGCTCCCTGAATATTTCTCCTGGATTCCAAGAATTTAGATGTGAGTTAAGACACCTGACTTGAGATAAGATAAAGGTGGTACTATTGTCCAATTATCTTAGGTTTAAGGACAATTAAACAAGACTAGAGGAGAAGAATATACCCACAAGGAAAGGAAGCTCAGCAGCTGTGCTGAATATTAGACCATTTACTCAAGATGTGAGGCTCAACTCAAAAGAGGAAGAAGACTGAGCATGGGACTGATTAGCATTGGAAGCGAGGGAATCATTTAAATTATAGGATAAGAGAAGTGTTAGCTGGTGAGCATTGATTCCTTCCTTTGCTAAATGTATAAATGGTGAGAAGCTTTGAGCAACCTTGGGATCCCTGCCACTGAGAAGACCAGAAGAAAAGGACCGACAGGATGCCATCTGGATCCAAGAGTGGTGGAATTTTTTCTTTTATTTTTACTCTCTGCCACTGTTTCTTTCTCTGCTCTCTTTTTTCTATTTCTTTCTATCTCTTTCTACTTCACATTAATTGTTAAATAAAACCCATACTATTGACTTCAGCATATAGTCTTATTTGCATCTTAATTCAGGCAAAGGCATCTCTCTAAGAATTGTAACATTGGATTTTAACAGTGCATTGTAAAGACCCCTTCCCTAGAGCAATTAGAATTTATAAATGTTGTCTCACTGAAGCACTTGGAAATGTAGGCCATGATGTCTCTTAACAGTCTTGTGATTCATAAACTCTTGAGTATTATCAGGAGCAGGACAAAGCTCTAGAAGAGATCTTGGATTGATCCAGGAAAATAATTCCAGTCTTCCTACAGTAGTGTATTTTAGGGCCTTGATATCATCCTCTAGTCTGTCTCATGAGTTTTGGTGATAACAAAAGTAAACATGACCTCACTTTCTGGAATTGTGGAAAATGTAATAATGAAAGCACGTATCTATTAACTTGTCAGTTCACAATCTCTCATTTTAGAAAAAATCACGTTAGGAAGCTGACATACTGACATATTTGACATTAAGTTGAATGTTTGGAGTTATTTCATTTTCCCTCTGATGATAACTTTTTAAAACCTGTGTTTGCTATTTGCTCATGTTGAAGTCTGTAACTAAAAATGTGTTTCACTGATGGTATTAACATGTAATCAAAGGCACTGCCATGGTTTGGATTATGGTTGGTTAAGTTCCAGGGAGAGTTTTGCAAGTACTATCACTGCACTGTGTAATCTCATTCATCAAATGAACATTGTTTATGCACTTATTAAATATAAATATGATATGACTGTAAAGTTTTATGAATTTTTCCTTATATTTTTTAATTTCCACTTTTTTCTTTCTTCTTCTGCAGTATTCTCCCAGCTTCTTCTGCTGACTTCTGAGTATGAAAACAGTTTCAGGCAGGTCAGTACAATGCAGTGAAGGTTTACTTTTCAGAAAGACAGAGGGGCTGGAAGTTTTTAATGGAAAGACTAGTTTGTTTAATTTTTCAAACTCTTCTTTGCAAAAACCTGTTTGTTACACAGTAAATCTCCAGTTAGCCTGGTTTCTGAGGCTATTTAATCCACAGCAATTACTCTGATAGGCCAATGCTATCTCTGGGATAACTCTATTAAGAGCAGTTGGATTACACTGGTTTTGGATTACATTGTTTAATCTATAGCAGGGGAAATAATTCCTCGGTATACTTCTGAAATGATGCAACTTTCTCAACACACTAGATTCAGGGAGTCTAAAATGGCAACAGTTTCAAAAATACATGGTGGTAGATGCAAAGAACTCCTGCTTTTCAGCCTCCTACGTCCCTGCTGGTCCCTCCCTCTCCTAGTGACTTCTCAGTGCCCTCCTTCCTCCTTTTTCCCTGCTGCTGTCAGCACTGAGAAGTAAATGGGTCAAGCCAGTAGGTCACTGACAGTGCAGAATGCACCTGACCATGTGCTGCCGTGAGCCATAAAGGATTACATGATAAGTTTCTCAAAGCCTGTTTTATAGGCCCTAATAAAAATATGCTCTTGATAAGACAGTGGAAACAGGGAGCCAGAAATAATGTGCATATTTTAAAGATGAAGATGGTTTTCAGCTAATAGATGTAAAGAAAATATTAGCAAAATTTCTAATGGCAGCTCTTATGAAAGGACTTTCAAACAGAGTGTTCCTTTGTTCCTTCTCTTTAAAGAGGAAAAAAGACCCTCCAACGTCCAGCCACTCACAGCTCAGGCTAGCTGTACTAAATGGGGAAGAGATCAAACCTTTCACATGCTATTTGGTATCAGCCCCATCACGTTATGTAACATGACTGTCTTGTCACAACATAATGCACTGGGGAGGAATGACAAAAGGCGTTTTTCACAGTTACATTTGAAGAAGCCACAGCACTTCAAACAGGCAACTTAATATATTTTCTTGTTAAAGGACTTGCTCTAAGGACAGATTGGAAATGTGCTCTTTTCCCAAGTACATCTGTAGAAATACACACATTCTTCAAACATAGCTGCATTATATATATGAGCATCATAATACATAATGTCTTTATACGGAAAAGAATGGCTGGGTGTAGGTCTTTTAGTTTCTATGGCTTTATATAACAATCAGGATGGTATGTGCAACATATGGAGTTGCATGTGCTTAATAACTATGGATTAACTTTTGGGATTACTTTGAGTGTGGTGATCTCTAGTGCAATAACTAGTTTAATAGTTCTAGCACAAAAATTGAAGTTTCAGTAAATTATATTTCAATTTCAGTCACCACAAAGTGAGCGCATTTGTTCCAGCGGTCACTTGATTTGTCCCACAGTTCTTGTCATAATGGTGACAACTTTTTTCCTGATCCACCAGCAGCCCCCTTCTGACTGTTCTTTTCTGAGCCACTTTGCCCTCCCCTTTTTCTCGCCTGTTTTACCCACCTGCTCCCTATGCTGTTCTCAGCAGTCACTCTGGATGCCTTTCATCAGGTGTAAAGGCTTCAGTAATGGCCTTTGTGTTAATTCCATACAGTCTATATCACAGAAATCAGATGAGAGCATTAGCAATGCAGGTTTACTTGGATGTCCATCAAGACTACAACATTTGAACTTGGTTACATCTAGTGTTGATGTACTGAAGAACTCCTGCTCCTTGGCAGCTGCATGGTCTTGTCACCTTTCACTTATCTTCCCAGCAGTGTTGTGTCCTTTGTCACGCTGAACTGCCATTTCTGGAAATGTCACCTCCTCAAGCAGAACAATTATGGATATAATGTATCAGTGCCAAGAATGAGTGATTCAGTAATTCACTGGTGCTTGAAAATGTCAGTTCTAGAAATACTCATGCTTTCCTTAAGTTCGATTGTGGCTCAGGCATGTTAGTCCAAAAAGAAGGGACTTGAAAAGTGAGAGAAATACAGAAAATTCTCTATCCTTGACTTCTATTGGTATCTAAGCCTTAAAATACAAAATCCTAGAATACTTGCAGAGCATTTTGCTTTTGCTCTTGAACTTGAAGACTGAAAATGAGCTATGTTTGAATTTTTATCTTTTTCATCACAAAGGTCATTGGATTGCAGGCAGGCTGTTTATGAGACTGAAGCTCATTGCTACTGAAGTAAGTGATTCCAATAATGTTAGATCAAATCTGCTCATTTATTTTATATTTCAACTTCTTTAGATTCAATGCTAATTTTCTTTCCTTGAAACATATTTAAATACTTTTGCATTAAGAAATTAAATTTTAGAGGGAAGATATAGTCGGTGTTCCATATTTTAGCTTTCAATATGACTGGTAAAAAAAATAGTGATAAAAAATGCCTCTGTATTTTCTTTCTAACTAGAGGGGAGGGAAGGGAAAGAAAAGTCAATACTTGGCTGGAATCATGAGCAGCTTGTTGACTGAGTAAATCAGTCAGGAGCCCTGCAGCTGGTGAGCTTCACCTCACCGATAAATGTCACAACTCACTGCTGTCAATATGAATTACCAGAAAAGGTTTCCTAGGAGCTAAGGACGAGGGAGCTCTTTTCCTTTGAATGCATTATATGGGCCAAAATAATACTAATACATTATTAGAATAGGTTACTCTGACTGGGCAATTATTTAAATGCACCCCAAAAACAGGACAAACCATGGAATATATTGCAGGCCAGGTCAGAGAATGCAGAAAATTTGCGACTTTAATAGTGGTTTGAGAGGTTAGAATGTGTTAAGTTGCAAAGCAGGTTTGCTTTAGTTTTCAGTGCTAGGAAAGGTGTCTGAGGAAAGGTGAGCTTTCTATACAAAATTAAGGAAGGCAAGCACCGCTTAAAGTTATTCTAGCAAGATTTCTCCCCAAGCCACTCATGAGATTCTTTGTGCAGCTATGGCAGAGTTCCTCATGGGAGGGCATACGGGCAGCTCTCCCAGCACAGCCTGGGCCCACGACCTGCACTCCGGAGAAGGCATTTTTTGTTGTCCCTCTGAAATGAAAGGAGGACTGTGAAAAGAGACAATGATCCCAAATTAGTTTCAGTCACAGAGAACAAGGAGCACCCACGAATTTCTGAGCTGGCTGGGCGGTAAGCGCTTCTGACATTTGTTACCAGAAATAACAGTGTGTGGGTAGCTGCCTCAAAACAGAATAACACAGATTTTAATCGCTTCCTCTACACCTTGTCCTCATGTATTGCATGTTATGCTGCACCCAGTTGTAGCCATTGGACCTGACAGGATGTTGACATGGCAACATGTTATTTGGGACAAAACAATAAAATGGTAACAAATGAAAAATGCTATTTTTATGTATCTGCAAAGCGTATGTCCAGCAGATACTACCAGCAGTTACTATGCTGGTCAAAAAATTGAATTCTCTTTTCACAGAAAATATGGACATAGAAACTAAAGAAGATGTTATGATCACAGATAAAAAAGCAAACCCATAAATAACCAAAACAAAACCTTAAAAATAGAAAGATTTTCTAAAAACTGAAATGGGACATTATTTTTATTAAAACCCTTAGTTTGGCAATGATGGATTATTTTAATTTCAATATTATCCATTATTTTTATTCAGTGAGACAGAAAAAGGGTAAAAATATATTAAAAATGTGCTAATATGAATTTTTTTTTTATTCTGAAGAGATACTGAAAAAACTCATAACTAAACAAAATGTCCACTCACTTTGGATGTTTTATTTTTAACACAGTTTAAGAAATGTTATTGTATTATTAAGGATACAAAACCAATAAGAATCAGATGCACGATTTGTAAATTAAGACTGTCAAATGGCTCAATGCAGATATATAAAAATGAAACATTACAACATCATTGCAAATTTTCTGAAAAGAATTCTTGGTTGATCAACACGACTTTGCGAAGCATTTTGATATTGCTGTGTGAAGCAATAGAAAATTGTCCTGTCAAGTTTTTCAAGCAGCTCTCTATATCCTTATGTAAAATATGTTAATGCACTTAACATGCGATCCAGCATACCTACTTAAGCCACACATTTCTCTACAATATTCAAAGCAAAATCCAAGTCAGAAAGCATATTTCCACTTCATTAAAATAATGCTTTTTGACTTTATTCAAATGAATCAAGGAAATAATGAAGTTTTAGGCTTTCTTCCCAATTGCTTTGAGCATCAAAGTGGACAAGTACATTATTTTGATTATAGTAAAATTGCATTTCTCAGTGGAAATAAATGTTCCAGCATTGCATGGAAGAAGATAGCAAAGGATGCAAAAATAATGGCTAGTAAGGCAATTTGCTTGACAATACATCAGGTTCTGGTACACTTCAGTCATTTCCTTAATTATCTATTAAAACTATCTGGATACCACCTTTGATATCACATGGAAATAAGAAAGATAAATTATAGACTATAAATGAACATAGTTTTTGCTTAGTGTCCTGTGGCTTTGCTCTGCCCACAAAATTGCTACCAATTCACTGCTTTCCTCTATGATTGCTAGGAATTTAGCAGTCCAGTCAGAGGCATAGAACCAATTGGTTGAGGCTGGCTCCCCTGAGCCACTGGCATATGGCAGATGGGTGTTTCTGTAGAGAAACATGGATACTGACTTTCCCCAGCAGGGCTCAGGTTCTCTGTGGTCCTGGAATAGAGCATGATGGTAAACCAGGGATGCTGAAGAACAACAGACAGAGCCCATACCTGCTCAGCAGAACCAATGTGCCTGCTCTGTAGGATGTCAAAACCTTTATCTCCACCTACTTTTGCAGTCAGAAATGCATTAACTCTGTCTGCACACTTCACTGACCCATTAGGTAGTATCAGCTCCTCAGTTCCCCCTTTTCAATTAAATTTACATCTACCCTGATCTGATAATGCAAAATATTTAGAAAGGGATTGCCAAAACTACAGAGTAAGCAAGTTAATACTTGCATAATACTAGCATAATGGCTTCTGTTGTGCTGCAAGGTAACCAGAGCATACCTGTTAAACTTGCTCAGTATTTTAGTATGTGTATAAATCACACTATAGAACCTTTAGGCTGGACAAGCTGTACAGCTGATAGATATTATTGGAGAGCTGCAACTGAAATGCAGTACTTTACCCAGTTTCATTTCACTTTTTTTTAAACTAGGAATATCTCATCTTAGTAGGAGACCAGGAACATGTAGTGTTTTTGTAGCCTTGGTCAGCACCTGATGTGTTGCTACATCAAGAAAAAGTAAGAATAATCCATAGATGAAAGAATTTTTGTTTTAATTGCATGCTTCAGCTTTATTTTGTCTTTATTCTGCCCTTTCTCCAACAAAACTCTTATTCCCACATGTGCATTGATGCAATAACCGTCTTGAGAAATTCTTACTCCAGTAATTAGCTTGTTGGGAAATTACTTTTATGGGAACCAAGGACACATCCCAGCATTCTAGATGGCAAGGATACTTTTTCTGGACAGATATGTCTACAAGGCATTTCCAGAACAGGCATGCATGTTCTGTGGTTCCTCTGTGGAACCAACCACACCAAAAAACACCTATGGGAAAAGTGTTTATGAACTCAGAATGTACACTGAAGTGTTTTAGTGGTCAGAAGAGAAATTTGTAAAGACAGTTATTACTGATGTTCCATTCTATATTTCCATTTTTTTTTTTTTTTAAAGTAAGGTATATTCACTTAGCTATGTAATAATTGCAGTTGGTTCAGGATCCATCCCTTGTTTATATTTTTATGTTCTACTCTTGGGAAATAAATTCTCCAAAGATCTTTTCCTTATATTCCTCTTAGAAGCAGAGAAGTTTTTTTATCTCCTTCCAATGATCTCATTACTAAAGAAAACTGTATTGAAGAAAAGGTTAAAGGCAGAAGAATCTACTTCCAACACATGAATACACTTGAAAACTTCATATTATCATTACTCTTATTAGGTGTGTATGAGCGATAATAACTGATTTGATGGATGTCATCCATATTTCTGTTTGTCAATTGCTTGTGGCTGGTAAAATTCCTTGGTGTACTTTCTGATTTCCTGTGGTATAAAGTTAATTTTCTTCTTCATAGCTGGTACAGTGCTGTGCTTTGGATTCAGTACGAGAATAATATTTATAACAAACTGATGGTTTTTGTAGTTTCTAACTCTAAGTCCAGGGCTTTTCAGTTATCCAGGCTCTGCTAAGGAAGAGCTGGATAAGAAGCTGTGAGGGACCGTGGCAAGGACAACTGACCTGAACTGGCCAAAAGGATATTCCATACTACAGAATGTTATGGCCAGTATACAACCTGGGGCAGCTTGGTTGAGAGATGCCAATTTCTACTGGGGGATGGGCTGGCCATTGATCAGTAAGCAGTGACCAATTATATTGTGTATAAATTTTATTTTCTTTGGTTTAATTACTGTCTCTTACTCCTTTTCTTTACAATTAGTATTATTATTATAGGTACTATAATTACTATTATTAGTAATTGTTATATTTTGCTTTGTTTCAATGTTTAGATTTTTTATCTCAGACTACTGATCGATTCTCCTCCCTACAGGAGGATGGTGAGCAAGTGGTTCAAGGTGCTTAGTTACTAGAGGGAATTAAAAAACAACGATTTTCCAAAATATTGTAAATGTCTTAAAGATTTAAGTCAATGTTTTTGAATAAGTCCCAATTAATATCTTGCAAACATCTGAACTGTGTAAACTACAATGTGTGGATTACAACATTGATTGTAAACAGCCCAGTTTTAGAAGCATTTGCAATACATTTTGGTTATCGTTCATACTTTAAAACTAAATCCCATTTTTTGCGGGAAAATATTTGTACTAATTAGATGAGATTCAAAGTGCACCTTTACCTCTCTTCATGCACCAATATAGAATAAAAAGGAAAGAGAAAGAAAAGTGTAAAAACATAAAACTTTCTTAATGAGACATAACCACAATGATAAATGATGGTAATATCACTTTCTGGCTCAATGGAAATAATCGTGTACTTACTGTGGGGTTTTTCTCATTTTTGATTAGAGGATTATAAAATGGCTATCACCAAGGCAGAATTCAGATCTAATGGGCTAACATTGAATTAGATATGCAATTTCAGACAAGAGAGACTCTTCTTTCTCTCTGAGCCTGGCTAGTGACATTAGGAGCTGTGGAGAATGAACAAACATAGCAGAGACAGACAGGAGCCAAGCAGTAAATTGACCCACTCATCTCCCTTCTGGAACTCTCCCAAAGAGCTTTTATTTTATTGGACAAACACCTCCATTGCTCACTTGAAGGTCAAGTGACTGATGATATCTCACCAGTTTCCAGCTCCACAATGCTTAAGAATTTCCAAGTTACTTTATCTGTTCCTTTTCCCTCCATATCATCAGCTGTTCTCTTTTAGAAGAAGTGGCCAGCAGAAAACTATGGCTACAAATAACAGTCTATAAAAATCCATAGGTACTCCATTCTTACAAATTTCAATCTCACACCACAGACAATAAATCAATTATTCACCCTTATGTAGAATCATTTATCAACAATGTCAAAGTTCCTTGGCAACATTATCCACCTTTAAAGAGGAGTCTGAATGCTTAGGGACGCTCTTGGAGATTGAAAGGACAACATTCATGGAATTCACTTTACATGAAATAAAAAACAAACTTAGATTTTCACCTTCTCTCTTTCCTCTTTCAAAATGACATGCACCACTCTCAGGACAGAAAGGGAACAACCTTCACATATTTTCAGTGTGAAAAAATGTTTCCTTATGCATGTCTTTACAGGACAGCCAAGTAGCAGCCAGAACCATTACAGCCTTTGAGAGTCCCTGAGAAGTGCAAACAGATATCTATGTGTAAATTGCCAAAATAATCTCTGGACCCGAAGTAAAACTAGAAGTCACAAACTCTAATCTTTGGACAGTGTTATATCCTATCTGCTAATTATCCTCTCCTATCAAATGTTATATAAAGGAGTGAAGGTCTGATAAAAGGGAAGCACAGTTTTCAACCAGCTGCTCTAAAGATGTGGGTAAGACCTCTGAGAATATTCTCAGAACAATGAGAAATACACAGATGATGTGTGGCACCTTTCTTCCAGGGACCACTGTAAAAGACTACCAACCACAGATGAAGAGGGATGGTTTGCTGAAAGCCTTACAAAGAATCACAGCACTCACTCAAGGATAAAGCAATGGGACTGTACTGCCTTCCACATTACATTACCACTGTGTTCACCAAAACATACAAATGTTTTAAGTATTAAAGATACAAATTTATGGGAACTACAACTGCATTAACACGGTAAGAGATCCCTAGACTCATAAATACTAAATAGCAATCATTGCTCTGCACATGTGCAAAATGAGAAGATGCTTAAATAAATACCTCCTGTTAGTTATCTCTGACACTTCCAAATGAATAGCCATTTATTTACTGTAGGATGGAAAACATGAATGTTACAAAAAAAAAATTCCCATATTCATGCTTCATAAATTTTACTTACTCATTATAACTTATTAAACTTTCATAGAATATTATCACTATGGCACTATGAAGGCTAGGTTAGATTCAAATCATGAGTAAAAATATATACTCCTTACAGCTAGCTGTGATGCTCACAGTAAGTGGTCCATTAACATCAAGCCAAGATGACACTGTTTCTGATTTTGCCATATGAAAATACAGAAGTTGGTGATGACTCCCAAGTAGCACAAGAGAAGAAATCAGAGAGGAGAAATACAAGGAGTACCTATTTGCATATTTGTCCATGCTCCTTTTTTTCAGCAGTCGTTCCTTCACAAATCATGGAGGACCCTGATAAAGAACACCTCCCTCCACCTTGTAATCTGAAATATCTGCATACCTAGCAGACAATACTGGAGATGTGTTTTGCTGCTACATCAGATTCCCCTGCCTCTCCACCTCCCACCAACACAGCAATAACCGCAATAGGTTAGCTGATGCTGCCATCCCTTAATCTTATTTAATCTCTCACTGCCTGCTTGCTATTTTGAGTTACAGGGTTAAACATATAACCTGGGTGTGTTTGCTGTATGCAGTTTTAGAAAGCTGGTCTGAATTTCTCATAATTCTTTCTTCAGCAATGCTACCAGTGACAGGAAACACACTTGGCCTTCCTGACAAGTCAGAAGAAATCAGTGAAGGATCAATCTACGCCAAGGTATTTTGAGATCCTGCTAATAGGAAAAAACTTACTAGCATTCTAATAACTCTTATATATATTCCAGAAAATAGAGTGTGGCTGTCTCAGTAAGAAACATGAATTTTTTTTTTTTTTAAATTTTTAAGGATATGGTTGCAGAATAGCCTGTCAGATATGCACGGAGAGATTTCTGCTAAGATAAACATGATGCAGTTTCTACCTGCAGATAAAGACTCCATTTCAGCTGACACAGTGTAGCTTCTGCCAATGAATCATAATAGTCCTGGGCTTAGAAACAACTGCAACGAAATGCAGTATATACATACTGTCCAGTGAATGAAGATGGAGGAATCTATAACTGCCCTTGTATCAATCCTGCCTTTGATTGATCTGCATCTCAAAGTTGCCACTTCATGAGTTTCACAATTAGGGTTTTCACTTGTTCTTTGAATGCGCATTTAAGTTTCTTGCTGATGTTGCTGTAGAGGTTGTTCCTCCAGTATTCACTTGTGAAAAAAGTCATTTGTCCTTGATTCAGGTAAGGTGTCTTAGGGGTAAAGGAAATATTTCTGGGAGTAGAAATCAGCCTCATGGAACTTAAATGTGAATATATCTCCTGAAAAATTGAGTTTGTATTTAAACTATTGTGACAAGAAGAGTTTTCATGGTCCTTTTCCTCCTTTTTTCAACATTTCCTTTTCCAGATGGTACATCAAAACTATTACTCTTAGGCAATCATCATTCTTCTCTCTTGACTGATATTGATATTTTTCAGAGCAATTTGTGCAAAGGATTCACTATGGGGTTCCTGTATGAGGGTATAAAATTGTCCCACTGATGATTTCTATGTGCTTGTTTTACTGCTTTTGGAGAGAGGCACACGTCCTGAATATGGTTGTGATTGACATTTTCTAGAAATTTAGAGGAACAAGATGTTAGACTCCATTCATTCGTCCACCTTGTCACACTTCCTTTTCTGCTACATTTTTTTTTTCCAGAAAAAAAGAGAGAATTTTGGATTTCTGTTCTTCTTCTCCTATTCATCAGAGTTTCAAAACATAGTAACTGCTCAGACCATTGTTTCTTGAGACCTGCTTCTTGAGACTGATTTTCTTTTAGGATTACTTTTTCTTTATCATGAAGAGGCAGGATTCTTCCTGTCCCGTAGAAACATCAGTCTGGAAACTTCCATTTTATATCACAAGAGCTAGGAACTGGAGTTATACTTTGAGCTGAAAGTAATCCATTTGTGTTTGATTTTTCAAAGTGAAGGTATTTTCATACCTCAGTTAACAGGATGACAAAGGACAGAGGAAGAAATAAGAAAACACTCTTGTTTGTTTACATATGCATCCACCCACATGCATAAGCCCAGCGCAGTAACAGAGGAAGAAGAAGTGAACAAGGTATTTTAGTGACACTTTGGCTCCCCCTTCTAATTTACACAATTTTAAGTACCATATCACTTCCCTGCACTATAGAAAATAAACCCCATCATAAACTCTTGGAACAATGAAGAGATAAACCAAGTCACAGACCGAAACAAATATTTCTTTAGGAAATATGTGTAAATAATTGGTTTTTTCAGTTCAGTAGCAAATAAAAAGTATTTCTAATTTTCAGAAAGCTGGTAAAACTTACTTGCCTTGAGACACATAAATGTTTTATTCCAGTTTTGGACAAAATACTTATTTTTAAATGGTTGATAACCCACTTTTTTATCTGAAGATCAAAAAAGCATTTGAATCTTGAAGGATCAAGATCTAGAGAGTTCACTAGATTTCAATTGCCTCTGATATATTCAGTCTCTAATTTTGCCACACTTTCTCCAACCAAACAAGCATTGCCATTGACCTAGGAAATTTGTGTAATGTTGGTTAGAAAGAAAATTTAATAGCAACCATAAAATCATTATGGTTGGAAGGAATAGTCCCAATACAGACCCTGTGTGCTCCACCTGTAGCCAGCCTGCAGGTAGAGTACCAACCTCAAACTTCTCTCTGTAGAGGTTGACAATCCAACCATCTGGTAGTTCACTCATCTAGACCATAATGACTTTTCTCCTCAAATATATCTTATCCGCCTTAGTCTCCTCAAATATATCTTATTCCAGACCTTTAGAAATCTTTTTACTATCTAACAGAGGTGACTCTCTGGGCTTTTTATGTTTATATCTAGATAGTTATAGCAGTCACAATTTCTGTGATGTCTAGGCTGAATCAATTCGCTAACTATTCTTGAATATGCTGATGAACATGTGGATAAGAGAAAAGTTAAGAGATGGAGAAATGTTCACAAAATCTACCATAATTCCCTAGTTCTACATCGAAACTGAAAAAGGAGTGAGAATAACTGCAGATGTTCTAAGTGAAACATATTCCTCTGTGACTTCAGAAGGACTTTCTAAAATTCAGGTACTATCCTGACACTTTTTTTTTAAAAAGGGGAAATGGAGTGTTGGGCCAAAGGCCCTTAATTCATTATACCAAACTGAACACTCAGAGTCATGAGATTTTCAGACTCTTGTAATATCAAAATTGAGATAGAAACTGTTTTAATGACAGAGGCTGCAGTGTATATTGTTTTTCCCTGATTCCTGTGCCTGAAGCTTAATGGGCTGCCAAGAGACTTCCTAGTTTTCATTTGAAATATGCACAACATTCTGGTCTCCAGAGTTAAGAAAAAAGTTGCTGAAAACAAATGAGCCAGGCAGTTTACAGAGGGAGAGATGGAAAAGAATGGATAAGCCACTCACCTTTATTTAACCTAATGATTTTTAGGCAAATGACAAAACTTCTTTTGGGCTGACTCATGAATTTTGAAAGTTTGAAGTTAACACTACTGACACGGACATAAGCATATATAGCTGACTTTCCTGAGACAAATGGAAAGACAAATTGAAAGCTACCATTTTAAGCCTCCTGCAATTTCAATTATGCATCCCTGGTAGAGTAATTCCTCCATATTTTAGTGTCTAAATATTTTTTTTTTGTAATGCACCTTCAAGTAATCTAATCACAGGGTTGTTATTTGCACACAGTAGCTCTTAAAATCTTTACATGTAGTTAATAAGGTCTGCTGTAAAATGGCTGTTCTTACACACTCTGTGTCAAGTGATGTTGGAGCTACATGCCTCAGGATGTAACTTTTGAGAGTTTTATAGTTCTGCCTGGTTCATGTAGATTTTGCACCTTTCACACATTCTGATGCAATATTGCCATAAAGGTCCTAAAGATGCTCTGCAATATATTTCAAATTCAGCCTTTACATTCGTTATTCTAAGGTCTTTAGAGTCTTTTAAAGTAATATGCATATGCTTATTTAAGCAAGTTATAACTAAAAAGTGTGCTGAGATTTATTGTAACCAATGCCTAACTTTTTCCATCATCCAGGATAACCTGCCACCATTCTTATGAAATTTTTTCTCTTCCCACTATGAGGAAAAGTAATCAGTTTTTTGACTGGAAGTATTATTCCATGTTGAAAATTTACTGCAC
Organism: Taeniopygia guttata; assembly: GCF_048771995.1. Classification (NCBI taxonomy): domain Eukaryota; kingdom Metazoa; phylum Chordata; class Aves; order Passeriformes; family Estrildidae; genus Taeniopygia; species Taeniopygia guttata. The sequence goes on from NC_133026.1 coordinate 107,587,256, forward strand.
CTGAAATTTACAAAAGGATTCACTAAAAAATAAAGTTATCATGAGTAAGATCTATTAATACAGAGGAGTGGAGCATTAAAAAAGGAATAATCCCACCTTCATACAATACCCCTTTTTTTGGTCTAGTCAGGAGCAAATAATCTATCAAGGACATACAGAGATACTAAATATAGAATAAGGCTTCTTGGAAGTCCTGGTAATTGAACAGCTTATGGAGTTTTCAGTATTAAAAAGCTATGAATCATTCTCCTAAAAAATAATATTCTTCACTATTTCACATTCATTATGGACCTTTCTGTAAATGCAAAAAACACTCAAAAATCACAGAGGTAAGCCAAACAACCCTAATTATGTCTTTATTAATCTGGATTCCATTGCCTTGATTTTCTTCATTTACTGGTTATGAAGCTATGGAGCTGTTTTTTAAGGACTGCTTTGAGAATTACATTTAAATATATAACTTTTACAGAAGGTTACTCTTTGTCTTCTTTTTTTGGTAGTGCCTGATCATGTCCTGCATTTGAAGAGGGTAGACTGTGATGAGACACTAGCAATGCAGTAAATTTGTTGTGTGCTACTTGATCTTGAATCTAGAGAGTGGTGATCCTGTTAAGCACATGGTTGATCAAGGATGACACTTTAAATAAGATTATAAGGCTAAAGTCTTCTTGATCATGAGAGAAATAGAAACACTGCACTTGCTTGTTCTCCCAGGCTGGAGCTTTGTATTCATTTAATCCATAAAAGAAGTTGGGCAAGTTCAGAAGTTTAACTTGGAAGTTACCTCTTAAACATCATCTGTTATCTTATAGGTTTTAAAACCTCAGGCTAAGTTGTAATGTCTGGTAGAGGACCAGGACAACACCCTTTTTCCTAGTTCCTAGGGGGTATCTGCATCAGCATACAGCTACATCAGCTTTTCTAAAGCTTTAAAACATGAAGATGAAGGGTTTATTTATTTTTATTTTTCTTTGTATCCATATCTGGCACTTCTCCTTTTCTCCTGAAAGACTGGCACCCTGATATCTTACCTGGCTGACAACCCTCTCTCCTCCCACAGGCATGCTCACATATCAAGAAAAGTAGTATATCTACCATTCATCCACCACTATGAGTCAGCAAGAACAAACTTTTATTTTCCAATTAAACCCTATACAAGCCTCATCTCTGATGCCCTAAGTCATCAGAAGGATTATAGAATTATAGAATTATTGGTCTACTTTCAGCACCTGCTCTTGTGCTGAGCTGGGGAACTGGAGTCAGAAGCCAAGGATAAGACATTATGGCCATTGGACTTGTGTTTTCCTTTACTACCTGGCCTCACAATGAGTGTGGCAATGATGTTCCATGCCATAAGAAGGAGTTGCAGATGAAGCTGCTCTGAGACACCTTTAGTTGGTACTCTGGCGAACCTGGAAAGTAGGATTTACAAAGGTTGGTCTTGGTTACATTTGTGCCCCTACTTCTGTGTTGTCCATATGCTTAGAAATATCTCTGACTATAAACATGACATTCAAGAGAAAGCAGGACTCCAGAATGAATTTGTTATTAGATTGTCATATTTGCAAGAGAAAAAAAAAAAACTTTATTTGCTGTTCAGTGTGCAAAATATTTATTGGGGGGGAGTTGTTGCTGTTAGGGTGATGTTTTGTGGTTTTTTCACCATACATAATTTTGAACACCACTCAAACTTCATTTTTCATTTTCTCATTTTATTGTAATGATGAATTTTATGGGAAAGCCACAAAGCAAAGCAAAAGGAAACAAAAACTAGATGACGTTCTATTATTCATGGAGTTTCATCTCTGGCCAGATGAGATTGATGGACCTGCCTATGGCTCATGTATTACTCTCCCTTGCTAACCAGAAATGAAACGTTATGTGTCTCAACTTATACTTTATTGTTTTTAATTTGGCAGCTATCTTTGGACAGGACAGAATCAATGCCATTCTAACATACTCTACCTTTTATTTTATAAATGCGAACCCTGACTAGTCTTTGATGAAATACTTCACATTAAATACTTAGTCAACAGATGAGAACAGGTCTTTTGGGCCTAAAGAAAAAAATATGCACAGACAGTAATTCAAGACTATAGATAGACCTTAAATCATCACGGAGACAGAAATACTGCTATTCTAGAATTTTGAATAGTAAATAAAAACTATAAATACTAATATAAAAATCATCTTTCTTGAAAATCCACAAATAACAGTTGGCCTGTTAAGTTTAGCAAACTTGTATTCTTAAATCCCATGACTTTCTGCTAGTTTTGCCTGTAGGTCCACAGTGAAGTCTTGAAAATGCACAATCATATGGAAGCTTAAATACACAAATTTGCATAGGGCAAACATTTATATAGAGTGAAAATTGTTATCCTTGCAAGTTTGAGAATAAGAGAATCATTAAGGTTGGAAAAGATTCAACAGACATTCCAAGATGATAAGTCAACAACTGCCACCAAATCTCTGGTTTGTGTCTAGGACTTGGCTGAAAAACAAGGTGTCTTCTATGAATATAGTATGTTGAGAACAGTTGAAGAGAAGAACTAGGACAGTAGAAATGAAGCGAGGAAGAATATGAATAGGACCTTAAAGGAATTTGTAAAAGTGGATTTTTGTTCCTTGTGAGAAGCAGCAATGCCAACGGGAAGAACAATTAAATAGGGGCTAGTGCAGAGTGCCAAAGAAGTAATTTCTAAGGGCTTTTCTTTTTTTCACTGAGTGTAAGAGAAAGATTTAAATGATACAACCCTTGGGCTCATAAGCTTGGCAAACCCTGTTAATTTTTCTGTAAAGACAGTCTTGCTTTGCCAAATAGATTTCACCAAGTTTTCACAGCTCTTTCTAAAGCACTCTAGACAACAGGAAAACATAATTAAACCAAAATAATACAGATATAAATCATAAATTTAACCAAAGCAGGAGTGGTAGGAATTACAAATAAACTGAAGGTTTGTTGATGAAGGAATTCTTATGCAGATAGGTGATGGAGTTTCTGTTTTTCTGTTTGCATCATTAATTTGTAATGAAACATGAATTAGGAACAGTTTCCTAATAGTGGCTTCCCCTTGTTTTGCAATATGAGGCTTATTAGAGAATGTAATCTGTCAAAACCTTTCCTTTCAAAGATCCTCTGCTTCTGGCTTGCATTTGAAGTGAGAGTTATTTGTGAAGAACTGCTGTGCAGTCTAGATTCAAACTGTTATTTTTGTGTACAATTATTTTTCCCCTTGCCGTCCTATTCCATTTAACAAGGCAGTGCCTTGTCTTTTAGATTTACAGAACAAAGGTGTGATGAGAACAGACAAGTTGAACATACCAGAAGAGTCCACAGGTGAAGGAACAGAGGTCGGTAGTGCAGAAATTTATTACTCTGACAGCCCAAAGAAAGTTTGCAGTTGTTTTGCTGTTGATGTATAGGCGATAGACCACAGAAGAAAACTCCATTTGCATTATCCAAAGGAAGGGCACAGACCCAATGGCTGAAAGTTTCTGTCATTATGCAGTGACTGAACTCCTAAATTGAGGGGATAAGCAGAAGTCTCTCAGCATTTTTTTTCCATTCCTCAGTCAAACCATACCATGAGTGCTCTGATAAGCTCAGTAAAAGTGCCATTCACATTGTTCAAGGCTAAACTACCAAAGTCATCATTATTTTATCTTTTCTGCCTTCCTTGTTATGTTACTACATCATTAATCCTCTTCCCAAATCTTTCAAAAGCAGACTGGAGCATGTCACATCAGGCATTCTGTGGTGCATGGTGTGTCTGAGCAGAATTCACCATTCTCTGCCTCATTGTGACTAGCATTTTATCTCAAGATTCCTATTGTAAGCATCCTTTCTGGCTCTCCAAAAGTAATCAGAAAGGTTTGTCCACTCCCATTAGACCTGCATGAAGGGAAATAACATCATTAGAGGTCAATTATGGGGGGGATAAGAGGAATGGAATCAAAAAGTGCTGGTTTCATTAGTGTCTTCTTGTAGAAAGAGAAAGGCTACTATCTAAAATAGTTAATACAGAAATAGACAAGGAACGATGCCATACATGAAATGGTATTGCTTACAACTACATAGGAACAATGCTGCTAATAAAATAAACCAGAATAAAACCATTCTATGGGTTATTCAGATAAAAAGGCCAGATTCACTGAAGCATAAAAAGAGAAGACAGAGTAAAAGGCTCTTTTCTAAGAAAAGGATATTGAGAATGATGTCTTACTTGTCTTTGCAAGGCAGCAGAGTAATGACTTGATATGGAAAGTGTTTCATCTGGAACAGAACTTTTTCAGAAAAGCAAAGGCTTTTAACTGTACTGTAGAGTCTATCTAGTGAAGAGCAGGCAAATTTAAGAGAATATGTCCACACTAAAATATAACTTATAGAAAGAAAAATTATGACAGAGATTTAAAGAGATGTAAAACAAACAAACAAAAAATGTTCTCTATTCAGGCTACTCTTCTCAAAATTGAAGGCTCATAATCCTTTCTTCCTTCCTATTAATTACCATGCAGATTAATTTAAAATGTGCTGTTTAGCTATTAGGACTAGTGTGATGGACCTCCTTGTGCCACAATGGCACCAGTGGAGCTATGTTTGGTCCTGCCTCAAGTTCTCCCTATGCAATGCTATCAGTTATTGAGAGCTATAATTATTTGCACCCATCAGCACTTGAAGTTCAGTTTGGTCTCTGCTCTGGGTAGGTTACAAAGAGTTAAATTTTCTGAAGAAAAACATTGAGATTATTAAAACACTTTCTTACAGAGATTATTCAAAAAAATGAGACCTATTGTAAAATATAAGGATTAATTTATTAATCAGAGCTTTCTGAACTCTCACATTAAGCAGCTTTGTTATGCTAATTCCCTTATAAATGAATAATGGACTTATTCTCCCATTATTGCCTATCATTTTAAAAGACCCATTTAGAAAATGAAGATGTCCTTTTCACTTGAAAATTATTATGTATTTTATATCACAAGTTTTTTTAATTGAATATTTGCTCCCTATAGCCTTCTGTTCCCCCCTACTCTGCTTGTACTTCTCAGTCAATGCTAAAATCAAACACAGCCATAACCATTTGTCACAGAGATACATAGTGTGTGGAAAGAAAGCAAAATGGAGACAATGGGCTTTGAGAACAGAGGCCCAAATCTACAAAGCTATTTACCTCTGACAAATTTAGACACAGCCTTAGTTCCTAGACATTTTAAATAAAATTCTGTTGTGAATAATGACATAAAAGAAGACAGCCAAGATGATGCAACTGTAGAAAGCCAGAAAGTTAAATCACAATATAGGATTTATGTGGAAAAGAAAAAATACCTCTAGTAGAAGAGCTTCATTTTGCTGCACACTTTCCACATGTGTTGGAGAGTTCATCTGTTCTTGACTGCGTATATATGCACTATCAGTCAAGTTCAAACCTATGAAGCAATTACACTTACATTGCCAGGTCTCTTACAATGGAGTTCTAGTGCTTTCTGGGGAACGTCCTGGCTAGATTGCTGCCTTGATATGTAGTTCCACTTGTGCTCTATGCAGGAATTGGAGAGAGAGGAGGGAGGGAGCAAAGTGAATGGGGTTTGAACACACTGCAAACAGCTGGCAAGTAGACAGCCTGACATTCTTGTGTCCTAAGCACACAATACATATTCCTTCTGGGGCAATCAGCATCCTTGGCTAAAGAAGACAAAGTCCCTTGGTCCCAGGACATTGTTAATAACTTCTGAAGGAAAAAGAAATTTGGCAATTGCCATTTGCTACATCCCAGAACAGCCTAGCCCATTCATCTTTTCCTTCCACTCTTACGGTCAAATCACAGCTTTAGGCAAAAATGACCTGAGCTCCTAAAGATTCTACGGCACCACCTGTGGAGAGGGCAGAACAGATTTTTGTGCAGGCTAAAATGAGACTGAGTTCAGGCTGCCTGTAATGCAAGTACCAGTAATTGCATCTCCTCTGGAATTTGCAACTCAGGAAAGTATCATCAGTTACATGTGGCCGAAATAATGTGCAGCCACAAAGCCCCGTGGATGAAATAAAATTTGGCCTCCTTAGGCAGATTTTGGAACACAAATAAGTCTGTCAGAATGGACATTTTCTTGTATATTCCCTATCTCCAAAACATAAATAGCATTTGGTTTTTATCCCCATTCACAGACACAGCTGTAAACTCTTATGAGGCAGAGGTACTTCTTATGATCATAGAATCAGAGAATTGCTTGTGTTGGAAAGGACCTTAAAGATCATCTTGTTCCAATCCCCCTGCCATGGGCAGAGGCACCTTCCACTAGACCCATCCAGCCTGGTCTTGAAGAATTCTTCTGGACAGCCCACTCCAGTTCTTTACCACCCTCACAGTTAAGAATTTCTTCCTATTTCTTTCAGTTTGTAGCCATTTCCCCTTGTGCTGTCACTAAATGCTCTTGTAAATAACTTCTGTCCATCTTTCTTGTAGGCTCTCTTCAGGTACCAGAAGGACGTGATTAAGTCATGCTAAAGCCTTCTCTTCCCTAGGGTGAACCATCCAAATCCTTCCAGGCTTTCCTCTTGGGAGAGGTGCTCCATCCCTCTAATCATCTTGTTGTTCTTCCTTTGTACTTGGTCCAACAGGTCATTGCCATTCTTGTGCTGGGTACCCCAGTGCTGGAAGCAGCTCTGCAGCTTGGGTCCCACCAGAGAGGAGCAAAGGGGCAGAATCCCCTCCCTCACCCTGCCCACACTGGTTTTGATGCAGCCCAAGACACATTTGGCTTTCTGGGCTGCGGAGCACATTGCTGGGTCATGTTCATCTTCTCATCCACCAGCACCCCCAAGTTCTTCTCAGCTGGACTGCTCTCAGTCCCTTCATTCCCCAGGCTGTGTTGATACTGGGGATTGTCCCACCCCAGGTGCAGGACCTTACATTGTCTTATTAAACCTCATGAGATTCCCCTGTGACCATTTCTGGAGGTTGTCCAGTCCCTTAGCATGGTATCGTGTCCATCAGGTGTGTCAACAGGGCCATTCATCTTGGTGTGATCTGCAAAATTGCTGAGGGTGACCCTTTCACCTATGTCATTGATGAAGATATTAAATAATACTGGTCATTATATGGACCCCTGAGGAACACCACTTGTGACTGATGTCCGCCAGGGCTCTGAGCCATTGACCACTGATGAGATTGTTCAACAAATTCTTTATCAATCTAACAGTTCACCCATCAAATCCATCTCTCTTCAGTTTAGAGAGAAGGATGTTGTGGGGGACTGAGACAGAGGTTCTACAGAAGTCCAGATAAATGTCATTTGCAGCTTTTTCCTTATCCTCTGATATACTTCTATAGTCACTCCACTATAGAATGCCACAGGGTTGGTCAAGCAGGACTTGATCTTGATGATGTGGAGACTTGAAAAAAAGCCTATTGCAAGGTCTTTTCAAACCAACATAGGTGTTCTGATTTTTTGTACCTGAAAACTCTTAGAATTGCAAAGTCTTTGTCAAAGTCAAGGCAACTTTGGCTAGATTGTGGGAGAAATGTGAACAGTTCATTCTCTGTTGGATGTTACTAAGGCAAATGAAAACACAAAGCAAGTAGGGATAGCTCAGACAAGAGTACTTGCTGGACCTTGTTTTGTCTCATGGGCTGTGATCCATATTGTTGTGCAGCTTAGTGGCTGGAAGAACAGCGCTCTCTTCCAAACTGGTGTTGCTTAGGCACATTTCTCCATGCTTCACCCGCTAGCTGGATAATGACTGCGTTCACAGACATTTGAGAGGATTTGTAATTTTTAGCTTAGTCTTCTGGGTGAATACAAAACAAAAAAAAAAATCTCTTTTATGCCCAAATGGAAGCTCTCATACAAACTTAATTCAAAATGACAGGGTCTGTCCAATGTCAGGAAAGGATAGGTTTTTGGAAAATATATGTAGCTCCTTACTTGGATGTGTAAGAGACTAACAGACTCTATGGGAGAAGTTCACTTTGTTTCCACTGGATGTCAAGTTAAGATGGGATTCAGAAGACCAAACATATGCTATAATAAATTCCTCATAAGGCAGACACAGAAAGCAATAGATACCTCCAGAAAGTTGGGAGAGAGGAAGAAATATGGAGTTCAGAGAACAACATTACAACCTGAAGTAGATGGCATGGCCATTTTCCTTCATTTTTATCAATGCTAGTAGTCACTTAGAACTCCTCTACCAGAACCCACAAAACATGCATGATTGAATTCTCTTCAGGTGGGGAAAAGAGGTGAAAATGTTTTTCAAAATAATCCTGTAGCTGCATTTTAAGCTGTTCCTTTTTACAGCCAATACTTCAGCTGTCAATTTCATTCCTTCTTGCCCAGAAATACTTGCATGCACATTTTTCCTTGACCCTGTGGGCACCCATTATTAGAAGATTTGTCCACACTCTTCCTACAATATGCCAAGACTGGAAATTTTCTTTACCACTTTTGAAACCTTCATAAAATGAAACAGTAGAACAAACTTGGCCACAGAGAAAGTGGAAAAAAATTCAATTAGAATTATTTGAAATTAGGGATGACCCTGTATTTGTAACTTATGGGGCTTTTAAAATGCTGGACATCATCTGCCTGGGGACTTGTAACAGGAAGAGAACCAAGCATTTGATTCTTATCAATGAGTTATGAAACCCACATATTTATCAGACAATTATCTGAAAATAATTCTAGGCTTCTGATATTCTTATGTCCTATCCTAATGTCCTTTTTTATTTTAGCACTGCTGGTGTCTGATTTTCTTCATGGAAGTTAAAAATATTAATGTATTTTTCTGTCTGCTGTGCTTCTGAATTTAAAATAAATAAATAAATCTCAATTATTTTTTATAAGCAGGTGTTCTTGCTTATACATGTCAAATAAAGTACCTATCTATTCACTTTTTATAATTCACATAATTACATTCACATTCACATAATTAGATTCACATTCACATAATAGAAAAAAATAAAAGAATTGAAAAAGAACATAGCAAGAAAATGTTATGGCATTGGTGGGTTTGTAAATGGGGGATTTGAATTTTGTGAATTTTGTGAAGGACAATAGAGAGACGTATTATTTTCAAAACTTCTATGTAGTTGCTGGATCTTTTAAGCCCCCACCATGGGCTTTTAAACACACAAATAATACTTAACTATCACCTGCAGAGCTGGTGTTGCTCTTTAAATTACTGAGGACTTTAAAGGGTTTGATAGATGCATTGATCCCTGTAGTCAAACCAGCAGGAGTTGATAGAGTCTCCAAAGGATATGAAGGCCTGAGTCATAGCTGGACCCAGAACTCCTCCGGGAAACCCACAGTGGAGCAGGGTGACCCAGTGAGCATCTATGCATATGAGTTTGGATGGAGATCATACCATTAACACATGAATGGTGGGTGTTTTTTCCAAGATTTATTTGTCAAGGAACAAAGAAAGTTGTCAGCACAAGAAATATCATGCATACCTTTCCCATTGTATGCAACTTGATGAGCAACTCTTTTATCCCATAAATATAACAGCTTAGGTGAGATTTTTCAGGATCTCCTGGCTAGGTGATGTGGCTGCATGGCAATGGTTCCTTGTTGAGCTGGGATTCCTCCCATGTTTGCTCCATGTGGCAGATGTACCTTTTTACTAATGTCAGAGCTTTGGATGAATCCAATTCGAGTTCTCTCCAAATTGCACCTGGACTGCATGCCAGATGCTCTCATCTGGAGCTGGGTTGCCTATCAAGGTTTGAGATTCCTTACCTGAGACTGCAATCCATCCTTGCCCAAGGTAGAGAGACCCTCAATAACAACACTTGCTGACAGCATGGTAAATCAATGGCAATGAAATCCATGTAGCTAATCACTATAGACATAAACCATTGACCAAGTCAGTCTAAGATTGGACCTAGACACACCTAGGCTCCGTGAGAAGTTCAAAAATCAAGGAAGTCACCTCTAAACTTTACAAGTCAATGGAAGGACCTCCCTTGTCCTTTAGAATCTTCAGCGTCCCTTTAGATATTTTAAATACATTCTAATTTGATTTTGCTTTGCATGTTTCATCCATGTACTAAGAATAGAGTGAACCTCGCCATCAAACTTTGTTACAGTCCATTTCTGTATATTTAATGGTATTATTTCTAGAAATCCAATGATATTAAAAGAGTTTTTGCTAATAGTTTTGATAGTGGTTATTTAAGCAACCTTAAATTGTTCATTTGTGACATAAAGGAAACAACAGTGTAGCCAATATTCGTGAACTGAACCAGAGTTCAAGAGAAGCTGAAAGAACTTGTGGGTTCTTGAATAGACAGTGTAGACAGTAAACTTCACATTCTCCTGAATGCTAAAACAAAAATACTCTATTATGAAGCGAAAGTTTCTTTTTGTTTTCTTGTTAAAGTTTAGTTTGCATCTACAATTTTCAGGCGAGATTTATCCCAAAGTCTTTTAGATGTCATTTAGAGGCTTTTTTTTCCTTTTTGTTGTTTTAATTAATTTCCCAGCTTTCAGAAAATATTTCTAATTCTATTAGTTTTTGGCTTTATCTATTCTTTTTTTTTAGTATTTAGTCATTATTTTCTTTTCTTCTCCCTCCACACATTTAAGATTAATATATTTAAGGGTTCTTCAGTCATACAGAAAGACAGTCCACTGTGACAAGTTGTATTTCCTTTCAGATTATTATATTTTTTCAGCTAAGTTATGTACCTTCCACATCTCTGTTTTTCCATTTCACTATGTGGTATTTCCACCTGCTGGACACAGGGCACTGCCAGTCCTGTCTGACCTCTTTTCGGCTCAAACTACAAGAAGGTTGTTTAAGTTGGCAAAAGAAGAAGAAGGAGGAAAACCAAACTTCATTCATGATCTACATAGGAGGCCAGAAATTTACCACATATTTAGTAAACAAATAAAAAAAATGGTTTATAAAAAATAGATCTGTAAGTACTGACTGCCACATGAAGCTCAAAACTATGTATTTTTTAAACTGCTAGAGTTATTACAAATATTAGAGATGGATGACCTGTACTTTTCTCTGTACTTTTCTTCACAGTTCATCTCAGTTGGATTTCTCTTTTTGTGATGAAATCATAGTACTTTACAATGACAAGCCAGTGCAATTATCATGTTATGAAAACAGACTGTAGATAGAAGTGAAACGGGCAAAGAGAGAAAAATACTCTGTGTACTTGACTGCTTTAAAAATTAACTTTTAGTTCTCCTTTTTACCAGGAAAAAAATTAAAATGATGTTGTACAAGACTTTCCCAGTATATAAGTGGTCTTCCTTAAATAAATATGCTCATTTTAACTGCTGTTGCAAATCAGAACTACTATTATGTTTTTATTTACTGACTGCTGAGAAACATTAAAGTAAGATAAATTCTTATTCCATTGCATCCACTGTATGTTTTGTTTATCAACAAATAATGGCACACAATCTTTTTGTATGACAGCTTCATTCTATGCAGTATACTAAAGCACACAGAGTTTCAGTGTATAGCAACCTTGTAATAATTTGCAGCTACAGAAAAAAGGTATGAATGCCTTGAAAACAGAGTAAATATAAATGAACTTGTTCATTTATAATTTATAACATTTTGTAGAATGGAATAATATTTTAGAAAAACTGAGAAATTGGGGGAAAGAAAAGGAAATCTATTTCTAGCAATTGTAATTATCCTCCAACAAATTTGCTTGTTTTAACTGTTTGTGCATTACATCCAATCTCTCTTTCACCTGTTCCTTTACTAGCAAATATTACTTTCAACACCAAGGGTAGATCTAGCCATCTAGATTTGCATATCATTGAAATATTCAGTCACTTCTGTTCATACTTCCTCCCTAGGTGCAGATATGCAAGTAATAGGGGCCTTTGGATCTGTCTTGACAGGACACAGTTGAACAGAAATCAGATGACTTGTGAAAACTTTCTGATTGTGTCAATCAAGTTTTTGTCAAAACTTTCTGATTTTGTCAATTTTGTTTCAGCTAAATTAATAGCATTTTGGGACCTCTAGTGTCAAAGGAAGCTATTGGATATGGCAACTCAATATGGACATCTGGATTAAATATTAGCATACATAACATACATAAGGATAAAATTTCCTTTACTTGTAAAAGAGCCAAGATTTCACCTGGATGTTCATGCTTTGTGGAGGAAAACTGTTGTGGCAATGTGTTTCCTGCTATCTGTTTAACTAATGTGGCACAGGTCAAGGAATTTTTGTATTTTGAATGTACCAAATGTGAAAACAGGAGGTTTCTTATAAAAAAATTGGTCAAGGCAGGAGCAGATTTACAAACACAAAGAACAGGCAAAATTTAAGATCTGTGCCCTTTTCTGAATCTATTTTCAACTTCAAGCTCCTCTATTTTTTTTTAAGGTGTTTAGACTTTTTCTTATGGGAATTGCCATTAATTAGATATCTCAGTGTTAATTTTCATCAAATCACATGAGAAAAAAAATGTACATTGTCATAAAAAAGGTGATTATGCCTCATGCATTCCCTTGTTATTCCTTTGTAATTGATTAACTGGACAAATGGCTATAGCAGCTGATTAAATAAGAAATAATAATACTCTGCACATATATTACAATTTTCATCTTCAATGTGTTATACAAATTATCTAACTAGTACAACAATCTTCTAATTCCATTTTGTTTCCTAAAGCACATACTGACAAAAGAAAGCGTCAACAAATAGCTGACTTGCACCAGGCATATGGTCTGTATTGGCGTCAACTAAGATGAATAGAAATTGCTACAAAGATGTAGTTTAAAATTAGCTGACTAAAAATGAAGTGTGTTATTTTTGGTTTGGTTTGGTTTTGCGTGTTTTTTTTTTTTCTTTTTTTTTGTTCAATGTATCTAATAAAATATCTGAGGAAAAAGTTATGAAGCAAGAGCATTCATGTGGTTTATGGAATGGAGCATTCAGACTTGATACTAGTGTTCAGAACAGAAATTATTGGCTTTTTAATAATTTTTTAAAACTCACCTTTTTTTGCCTATATCTTATACAAACCTTGTCTGTTCTAACTAGAGACTAAATTCTGGTAGGAAGCAAGATGTTGATTTTTTCTTCCATTTGGCAACACTGTTGTTTAGCTCCATCTGGGAACTAAACTCCACCCAGTTGCTCACTCAGTCCTCTTGGTGAGACGGAAGAGAGAATAAGAAGGTTAAAAGTGGGAAAACTCATGGGTTGAAGCAAATGCAGCTTAATAAGAAAAGCAAAGAAATAAGAAAAAAAGCAAAGCTTAATAAGAAAAAATAAAACAAAAGGAATTGATTCACTGCTTCCCATGATTAGACAAGTGTTTAGCCATCACCAGGAAAACAAGGGTCCATCATTCATAACCATGCGTTGGGAAGACAAACACCATCAGTCCAAGTGTCCACCCTTTTCTCTTTCTTTCTCCAGCTCTATATGATGGACATGATGCCATATGGTACGGAATCTCCCTTGGGTCAGTTGGTATCAGCTGTCCTGGCTGTAACTCCTCCCAATTCCTTGAGCACTCCCAGGCTGCTCACTGGTGAGATGGGGTGAAGAGCAGAAAAGGCCTTGACTCTGTGCAAACCCTGCTGAGCAGTAAGGAAAACATTTCTGTGCTATCAACACTTTGGTCATAAATCAAAAGCATAGACCCATATCTATGGGGCTCTTATGAAGAAAAGTACCCCAGCACGAACCAGTACAAACTCTAAGAGTTTAACTTCCTTGTGTGCTTCCTTATGCTGTTCCCTTCAGGTTATAGGAAGGGAAAAAAATCACTGTAGTGATCAGATTTGCTATATCATCAATAACATGGGCAAGATAAACTTGTTCTCCCATAAAACCCCCTTTGATGTCAATGAAACATAGTTTGGACCTTAACTGATTGATTTATGCAGAACTGTAGCTATCAACCTTATGTAACTACAACAGAAGAAAATTTAAGGGTCAAATTCACCAATAGGTTCTGACTGTTTTGCATTGATACAGCAATAAAAAAGAAGGATGAGTAACCTCCTCTTTGGTTAAATTTGTAACCACCTAGTTAAAACAATTTTATTCACTGAGTCTGGGACCATATAAGCTTGCCGTGATCATCAAGTTTGACCTTCTGTACCACATATGCCTTTGAATTTTTGAAGTAATTCCCATAGCAAACCTATTAGACTTGCTGCTGTACATTTACTAAAACAGCACATACAGGTCAAACTGACCCAGATAACTATGTGAGATGCATTAATAGTAATTTAACTCATTCTGTTCCAATTGTATTTGCCTTGCATGCAGCTGTGCAGTGCTAGAAAGTGCAGAGTCTAAGTAATGATTTTGATGTTTGCTGGTAGTTTGAAACTGCTGTCAAACTAGAATTTGCCTTATATATTGGAAGCATGTATCCCTTTTTAACTTTATATCTGTTTGAAAGGCAGTAGGTTTACATTAGATGCTAAGAAAAAATTGTTTACTGTGTGGTCACTGGGACAGGTTACCCAGAAAAGCGGTGGCTGCCCCACCCTTAGAAACATTCAAGGCCAGGATGGATGGAGATCCAATCAGCTTGGTCTAATGAAAGGTGTCCCTATCCATGGCAGGGGATTTGGAACAGGATGATCTTTAAGATCCCTTTTAACCCAGAGCATTATATGATTCTGTGATTGTATAATATTGTGCAAAAGACATTCATATCAGTAGTACTTTATTGGTGGAGAAACGGTGGCGTCAGAGGATTCAGCCTTTTCTGAAAGTCCTGATTTCAAACTCCTGTTAGTAGTGCAGCACTCCAAGGTGGCTAAACACATGCTGCTCCTGAAATGGCATAGCTGTATAAGACTGTGTCAGCTATTTCCAGTGCTTTTTAGGGTGCAGCCTTGTTAGCATGATCACAGTCACATGCTAACAGATATGTCTCGGGAAATTTGAGACAGAAGCTGCTTTCCAGCCTGCAGTGATTTACATAGGCACAGTTGCATTTTCCACTGGAAAAGAATGGAAATTTTACCAATTAATCTCCTGTTTCATTTTCAAGCTTTCATATTTGTCAAAATCAAAACTTCCAGGCACATTCTGGATGTGAATCAGTAAAAACTGTCTCTGTATCTGTCTCTCTCTCTCTCTCTCTCTCTCTCTCTCTCTCTCTCTCTCCCTCTCGCTGGAGTTTTGAATACAAGTGTGATACTTTGTTTCCCATTTCAACCGCTTTCATGTTCTACTGATATTCTGTAAGGGAAATGACAGTGTCTAAGTAATGATGATGAAAAAAACCAATAAAATACAACGTTTCCAGATGATGTTTTATTATACCATTAAGTGTCCTAGCATTGCAGGTAGTAATGTAAAATGAAATCCATTGAAACTGAACCAACAGAATTCACCAGAAACACTCACTTTCCATTTTTCCCTTTTCACTAAGTCTGTGAAAGCCTTGTGAGTCTTCAGTAATTATCACTTTTTTATATTTATGTGATGCTTTTCTTCTGTTTACAATTTGGGCTAACAAATTTAACATAAAGAACTTCAGCAAGAGTGTAACATCTGTTATGAATTTCACACATTCTGACCAGTTCTTCAGCTGGTGTGCATATAACAGAGAGCTGGAAGAGATTACTCCAGCTTACAAATGAAATAAATATTTCTGAGTAAGGCATTTTGACTTACCTGTTTCTGACAGTTATATAGGCACATAAATTAAGCAAAGTCTACCATAATATTTCCATTTCTCTAATCCATCTGGTTAACACTCCTTGATTTATAGGTTTTGCTAACTGACCACCATTGAAATTTATGTCTACTAATTGCCATTTCATTGTTCTTTAAGCTTAGCTACTAATATATATTTAGGGTTATGAGTAAGGAATCTTATCTTTCTGAGATTTTATTTTATTTTATTTCTTCCCAATGGGAAGTTCATAAAATACTGAAAAAATCCCCATCAATGCCCACGGGAAATGCAGCCAGATCTGGCTGTGGGGACTCTTATTGAATTGTTTACAAATGCCTGTAAAATGCATGGCACTGTAGTCCTCCTTTCCATTAACACCTGGCACTTTTGAAAGTGGTAGAACAGATTTTCCTGTCATGAAAATTCATTTTCAAGATGTTGTAGTATTGAAATTGAGCATATAGAAAAAGAAAAAATATGTATATATCTGAACTGTCTTGTGTCTACTGCTTGGTTCAGAAATAACTAATAAATACATTTGATGCATGTATGCATGACTCATATATAATGGCATTAAACAGGTATCCAGAAGTAATTCTGCTATTAAAATACAAGCAGAAACAAAGTTAGATGAATGTATAGCAAGCTGTCTTTCCTCTTTAACCACATTCCTTGGTAAAAAGATGCAGGTGTTCATCATACGAAAATAGAAAAAAAAAAAGACATTTTTGAGAGCGTATACTGTATCTGCAATGAATTTAATGCAATGTACATGTGGATATCTGTTATACATTGGAGCAATTTTATTACCTACTTTAAGGAATGTAAGAAGATAAAGGATCTAGAGCTAAAAGGAGAAATGGACTTATATGAAAATAGGAGCAAAGGACTTCTGTTTTCAGCAGGGGTGATAATTAGTTCTGAAGCAAATGAAAAGGCAGGGTGGTTTTAGGAAGGTGAATGCAGTGGTTAGCTTCTGTTGACTGAACCAACTGCATACAGCTGCAGTTGAAATGGCTTGATTCTCAAACTGGAGACCTTATCTTGTAGACAGTTTCAGAATCAGCAGGTAGGAAGGATTTGACTACTTCTTCACAGAAATCCGTTAAAGGTAATATTTTATTTTCCAGGAGTCCTCCCTCCTTTCCTTAATGGTCATTGGTTTTAGTTTTTGAGGCTTAGTATTCTTCTCACCATTACTTGAAAAGCCACACTGTAGACTTTCAAAAATACCTTCTGAGGAACAAATAATATTGCCACATATGCATGGCTAATATCAGAAATTATACTTTGATTTAAAAGTTAAATTGTGATTAATATAAAATTACGACAACTCTTGTTCACAAAGTAGAGCTTCTGTGAAAGCCTATTATATTTGATGAGAATTTTTTCTTAAATGACTCTGAATTTTTCTCAAATCTAGGGAGTTAAAAGGGAATTTCAGTAGTTTTTAATATTCTTTTCTATCTAGGCCTCCTAGAACCTGTCTCAATACAGAGAAGGGTAATTTTTATTTCAGGTTAAAAATAATTCTTACTCAGGTATTCATTGGTCATTTACTTTAATCCATAAAAATGTATTTATTCTAAGTAAATAACACAAAACCACTAGTACAAACAATACAGAGAAAAAAAACCTCCAGAACTTAAAATGCTTTTCTGAGTGGTTTAAACAAATAAAGAGAGCACAACAAACATTTCTTTGACCTATATGTGAATATACCCAGGTGAAGCCTGCAAGGAACTCTAATAGAATATTCCTTGTAGCTTTCAAGTAGAAGGAACTCTTTTCTGACCCCAGGTTTTTTATGTTTCCTCATTATGTAGATTGACTGGTTTGATAGGCTGAGGTGACTGATGATAGCTGAGTCTCAAGGTGGCAGTGAATCTGATTATCTGTGCATTGGTAGAGAAATGAATACTCAAAGCAATTGTCAGCTACATTATTGGCATTACTCGGGAGAAAAATCAAATAAAACTTTAAAGGAGTTAATAATTTTAAGAATGGTCATTGAGTGACAATATTGGAAAAACTGAAATGATGACAAGACCAAAATCAAATAAGACACAAAAAACGTACAGCATAAAAAAGAGCTGAATATTGTCTTATTATTATCTTTTTGATTGTTTAATTCAGTGAAGAGATAAAATTAAATGATCTCTGTGACAGTGGAAAAAACATTGTAGGCATCAGCTACTGACAGAGGTCACAGAAAATAAAATGGATCTGCTTTCATAAGGAGCTTCATTATTTTAAGAAAGCTGTTGTATCTGAACTGTATTTCATACAGTCTTGTGTGACAAATGCCAGTTTGTTATAAGTCTGGCAACATGTGTGAAGCAATCCTGATTTAGATCTCTAAAGCCCTAAAGATAAAATATGAGATACCCTGGTTTTCAGTGATATCATTGTGTATAGGATAGTGAAGAGTCCTCTGGGTTAGTATTGATCCTGAATGACATATCCATACAATATGCTATAGAGTTTTGTAGGATTACTGACTCAGCTTTAATGCATTGTTCTGAAAACTGCAATGATTTAGGAGTAAGTAAGCCTCAGCTGCAGGAGCAGTGTGGATGTGTGTGTAAGGTAATCAAACACTCTCCCAGTTTAATTTGCCACTGAATTTGAATCAACACCAGCCCTTTAGATACAGACCCCATCTCAATTCTTGTGATAGATTAGTCCACAGAGAGACAAATAATCTGTGATTCATAACCCTGTCAAGTTCTTTAATGTTTTTGGAAGGCCAACTGTAAAATTATAATAGGATACTCAATATTGAAAGGTTAGTTAAAGAATTTTATGGTGTTGGAAAAAGCACTGAAAGCAATAACAAATGTCTAAAATAAAAGGTGGTTAATTGGTTTCCTAAGATGTTCTGAAAATGCAAGCAAGGCACTGTGCTCGTAAAATGTTTCTACCCAGCAACAGACCCGTACTCTCTATTTAGTAAGTTAATGAAATTCATGCTAAATATCTTGCAATATTCCACAAGAAGAGATTTGGTTTAAGAAGGGAAAGAACTATTGTACCTAGTGTTGAAAGCCTGTGTTGTTTTAAGGTTAATCCATTTGCTAGAGCAGAATTTTTGCTTACAAAAATTGATAGAACCATTGACACATCTTCTAAATAGGGAACAATGTTTACCAGCAGAATGTGGAATTTAATGGTAATAAATGCAGTGAATTACTGTGCACTAGAATATCTCGCAAGTCTTGTATCTTTCATCACACACCTTTTTGTGCTCAGTAATCCCTAAACTTACATAATACAGAGAAAATGGCATTCAAAGTGATCTTTATGAATGTTTTTTGTGTTTCATAGCTTGAAGATAAGAGCTTCTGTCTGCTGTGGAAAGTCTCTGTCAACAGAATCTGCTTGATCAAAGCATCCTTTGTCAGTTATTAGTAGAAAGAGTGAAAATCCACTAAATTGTGATTCACTGTTATCTGTAGCATTTTCAGCTTGCAGCTTTTGCAATTTTCATGCTTCCCAAATTGTAACAATAGTTTAACATTTCAAATATGTTTTTGGCATGCAGCTAGGAGAATATCAGGGGATGTATTTGTTTCTTTTGTTTGGAAAATAATTGAGGTTGTTTTTTTTTTTTTTCTCCTATCCTGCAATGTATTTCCAGTACTTCTTGTTCAGTTCATCATTTTTTGACTTCTAGAGCATGCCTATAAGAACCATTAGCCATCATAACTGAACAAGCCTTTGCTTAGCCTTTCTGGTAAACTAAATTACCATCACATGCAAGACACTAGCCACAGAAAGGTAAGAAAAACCTGAAACTAAATCACTCTTTCATTGTAAAAGCAGATAGTTTCTGTAGACAAATCTGGAAGACACTAAGATAAGATAGAATTTAAATTCTCACTTGCTCACATCCTCCCATAAAAGGTGCCTTTCCAGTATTGTCTCTTTTAACTCTTATTTTCTTTCTTCACTTTAAAAATCCTAATATATTGTATTCCCCCCTTACTCTTTCCAATATTTTTAAACAATTGAATCACTTGCGTGACTGACTTCCTCCATTACGCCTCATTAAGTAATTGAGTTAAATTGATTCAAAATAAAGTGACACACTATTTCACAATGATTGGTTTGAATCAACATTTGCCTTTTTTCCATTGCCTCTTCATCACAAGCTTTTTCTCTCTAATGTTCCCAGAGTTCTTTTCTTGTCTTAAGTTAGGCAAGCCGTGAGCATAAGCATTGTTCAGATGTATCTGCAAAGAATAGTGTGTCAGAGCTCTTGTGCTTCTATACAATGATTAGAGCCATTCTTAAAATCCTAATTACTTTGACACTACTAAAGAAAAGAACTACCAACCTTTCTTTTTTTTTTTTTTTCCAAGTTGTCTAGTAATATTTTCATAGAAAAAAAAAGACATTAAATTAAAATACTCTGAAAAATATGTAGGAGCTCAAAAATATTAATTAATCATAGAGTAAATGAATCTTCTCAAAAGGTTACAAAAAAAAAAAAAACTCACAACCAAAACAGAACAAAAGAAAGATCTCAATAAATTTTTAGGAGATAATTGAAAACATGTGGGGGGAAATTATTCATTTTTAATATTTAAACACTGGCAATATAGTGACCTAAATAGAAGAAATATTTGATGGGATGTCATAAGAAATGTGCTGACACAAATCATTCAATCAAATCTTTCTGTAATGTTTTTTCTTTGTGTTTATGCTTCACTAATCCACTAAAAAGTGATAACACTTTAACATTGTGAGCTTTAAATTAAACACAGAGTCACAGAGTCACAGAATAAGTGAAATTGAAAGGAACCCATGCAGTTGGAAGGATCACTGAGTCCAACTTGCATCCCTGCACAGCATCATAAAAAGACCAACTATCTGGAAACATAAGGATACACTGCTGTAAAAAGATTCCAGATGAATCTCTGAACATCAGTTATTAATATATCCGTTACATTGTCCCTAACATAAAATTGCAGCAGACTATACTCTTCAGGGAAAAATTCTAAGCCTGAAACCTACATAACTGTAACACTACCAATACCTGTTGGCAACAGCAGGTTACTTTACTAATGAGAAAAGCGTATTTCTAAAATGTGAGTGATAGCAACCAGAATTTAAAAAAATTCATTTGCTTAATATAGCAATCAAAGAAAAAAAATTAAAATGAAGAAAATCTGTTTTCGTTTTTCTTTGCCCTGAACTTATCCAAGTATCATTAGAAAAATGAAAATGCTCCATTGATTAGGTTTCTCAACCAGATTAATGTTCAAGTACTTTTTCCTGGAGAAAAGATCTAGTCTTTTACATTGTAATATAGCTAATGACCCATGCCTAGTCTTGCTATTGCTGGAAGATTGCTATTTATAATTTCTTATAAACACAACATTCATTTTAAAGGATATTATCAAGGGTGAGAATGCCACTGATGCTAATCCTTTATTAGTCCAAAACTATTCCAGTCACCAAGGCTACAGAATATTACATTATGCAAAATTAGAACATGAAAATGCGTAATCACTGTCTGTATTGTGGTTTTGCTCTCTGTAGCGGGTTGACCCTGACTGGATGCCAGGCACCCACCAAGGCCACCCTATCACTCCCTTCCAGAACTGGACAGGGGAGAGAATATATAACAAATGTTCATAAATTGATAAAAGGTCAAGAAAGATTACTCACCAAATCCCATAATAGGCAAAATGGATTGGATTTAGGATATTATTTGAATTTATTGCTAGCAAAATAAGAGCAGTATAATGAGAAGCAAAATTAATCTTAAAAACCTTTCTGCCACCCTTCTTTCCATCCCAGATCTACTCTGTTATCCTCCCCACAGGTGCAGAGAGACAGTGGATGGGGGTTATTGCCAGTTCATCAACAGTCTTCCTTATGCTGCTCAGGGAGAAAAATTTTTCCCCTTCTTCAGCGTGGGGTCCCTCCCATGGGACACAGTCCTCGATGAATTTCTCCAGTGTGACTCCATCCCAAGGGCAACAGTTGTCCACAGGCAACGTGGGTCCTTCTTTCATAGTGTGCAGTCCAAGGACAGGCTGCTCCAATGTGGGTCCTCCTCATGGTCACAATTCCTACCAGAAACTGGCTGCAGTGTGGGTTCCTGTCTCCACGCCTCTGCAGGAACCTGCTCCAGCATAGGCCTGCCACAGGGTCACAGTCTCCTCTCCAGCATCCACCTGCTTGAGCATGGGTTTTCTCCGTGGGCTGCAGGTGGATTTCTGCATCCCCCTGGATGTCCATGGGCTACAGGGACACTGCTGACTCACGATGGACTGCACCATGGGCTTCAGGGGAATCTTAGTTCTGCTACCTGGAGCACCTCCTTGCCCTCCTTCTCCACTGACCTTGGTGTCTGCAGAGGTGTGCTCATCTTGTTCTTTGTCAGCAATTACAGCTGTGAAATAACATGTCCGGTTGTTTATTTTTCTTGTAAAATATGTTATCACAGAGGCATCACAACAATTTCTGATTGGCCCAGCCTTGGTATATCAATCCAAGAATCAGCTGGCATTGTCTCTGCCAGACATGGAGGAAGTTCCTGGCAGCTTCTTACAGAAGCCACCCCTGTAGCTCCACTGCTACCAAAACCTGATCGTACAAACCCAATACACTTTCCCCTAGTTCCATTTTTCTAATAGTTTTGGGATATCACATATATCTAATAATAAATTCTTATAGACCAAAAAGATACTTTCATTAATGTAAGAGCACTCATATATATGCAGATTGAAATAAAGGAATATCTACGTTTGTTATCTGCTGAATTAAGAGTATCCATCAATACTTTACCAAAGCAATTTTTCCATGAGCTGGCACAAAAAAATATAGAATTTATCCATATACCAATTTAGAAGGCTTGGAATATGCCACTAAAGTTAAATGTTTTGGAGGAATTTTATAATAATTACCATGTGAGTAAAAATTATAATTGTGAATTATTTCCATTTTTATTTACTCCAAAGAGAAGCCAGCTTAATTCATTCATACCACTGAAGAATATGAGCATGAACAAATATTTCTTTTCATAATCATATGACATAACTTTCAGTCTTTTATGTCCCTGATAGTCTGGGAGGTGCAGTGTAATTATAAGAATTGACTACCCACCACTGAAGACCAAGAAATCAGAATACCTATTCTCCACAGAACAGGAAGACTGTAGATTAGGACTATCTGGAAGGCAGTCAAAAATAAAGCCAAGAAAGGGCCCTTGAAAAGAGGTTCAATAAAAGAGCTGCTAATTTCAAATAAATGAAACCTTAATTTTCATTTATATGCATATTTATGTTTGGTGAAGGAGGTTCCACAGCCCCTTTGGTAAGCTGTTCACAGCCTTTGTTTTTGTCATAATTAGGATGCCTTACCTAATATGAGCTTAGTTCTGATTTGTCTTACTGAAGACAGTATTTTTTAGCCATCCTAAGTGAATAATGTTCCTTTTATGACTATAAAACTGGCTGAATAGAAATAATGAGTATGGTGGTTGGATTTAATTCAAGGACAGATTTAGAAACATGGAAGCAGGACTTTTCTTAGGTGCTAAATATCATAAAAATGCATGCCAGATCAGTCTTCATGTATACACTTTCTTATTACTCTAAGAACTTTATTTTTAAACATGATCCGATAAAACTGAGGATGTTAATGCTTTAATAACAGTTCAAGAAACAAATACAAACACAGTGTGTGAAGAAGCCTTAAACTGGCATATATGACATATGACAAACTCAGGGTTCTCCTTCACAAAGAGAAATGTATTCTCTTTGGCTAGAGGAAAGAGAGTTTTCTTCCCAGCTTTGGTCTTTGCTAATCAATACTTGAACCAGACAATAGATTATTTCCTAAAAAGTTGCAGGACACTTACATGAGGAATTCTTATCTCCCACTAGAAGATTATGCTTCAGACTTGCAAGTCATAGAGTTTGCAATGTTCTGCTGTACATATTACATCAAACACTGTGGTCTCATAGAAATTAGGAAAGTGCTTGTGCCTCAGTCTTTGATTCACTTCATTAATTTTTTCCTTGTCTAGAACTATATGGATATACCAAAGAATTATTTTGCCATTCCTTCATTTATAGAGAGAATAGCCCATATTTTTCTTTTATAGTCTCGCCTTGAAAAATTCAATCCTTCTGTAAAGACTTATGAACACTCATTCAACTCAAGCTATGCAATCAGAATGGGGAGAACTTTTCTCTGACAATAAATCCATGAGCAAAATCAAAACCAGACAGATAATATGAAGCTTGTTCAGCTCAAATCTTTAAATGTTGAAAAGTGTGTTTTACTCCACACAGCACATAGCTACCAAAAAAAGATTTAATCAGAAAGAATAAAAATAACATTCACTTCAGTGCTTTCTGTTTGTTGAAATTGTTGGCAGAAGAAATGTTTGTATTATGTGAAAAAGAGCATTTGCTTTTAAAGTCTCATGTCAAGAAAAAGAAGAAAAATGTTAACTATATTTCCTTCAAACACATTATATCGTTTTTTCAAGTCCTATGAAATATACTACTTCTCCCTTTGGACTCACCATTGCATAACCTTATCTGATGCACTATATGCATGAATTTCTCCATACATATTTGCATATGTATTCTTTATTAAAAAATATTTAGTTTTGTCAGACTTGCAAGGAAATTCACTAAGTTCTACTCATTGGTGGGTACCTTTCTGCAACTTGCATATTTTTAATTGGACCTATTGTATCTATGGGAAAATAGTTTGATAACTTGCCTAAGGATAACCTATGGTGAAGTAAATGGAGATATTTGTGTCCTTTGTTTTATTAATACTCATAATAAAATATTTCAAAATGTGTGGACTGTTGTTTTCAGTCATATTTTTACAGAAGTAATATAATGCAAAGTATGTTTAAGTGCAAAATTTTCATCTGAATTCTCTGCTAAGCATAGAAACAAAACTTTTCTGATATGAAATGTTATTGAACTGAAGTTAAAGGAAAGATAAGTTTCCAAGATCTCTCTGCTCATGGTCAGACCCCAAAGCAAGAGCTCAGTCATCAGTACCATCAATTTGTAAAGGTCTCTCCCTGGTGATAACTACAGAAATAATTCAGGAAACTGTCCGGACTATGATGGATTTCTTCCACCTGCCTGCAGTGACCTATCCATCCACATCTGTACTTATATTCCAGAAACTGAGGTCTTCAACCACTCTTTATTCCATGACAATGCACATCTTTATTGAATATTTTCTGTTCCATGAACCAAAAATGCTATAATTAATGGCTGTTCCATTCTCTAGGTACCTTACCAGAAAATTAAAAATCAAACTTCTTGAAAAGCAAACTTATAGATATTCTCAATGCCAAAGAAGTGGTAAATATAGACACCTCAGAGCTAGTTCTCCCAAAATCAATATCACTTCTAACTCTTTAAAGTCACCACAAAACAAGACTGGCCATCAATCAGAAGCTGTTGCAGAAAAATGAGATAATGTATGCCTGAAGAAGTTTATATTTACTTGAGCATGGAGGAGCTGGGCAACAGTAGATCATCATCCACATAATTTCTTGCAGAGATTCATAGCTTCAGAATTTTTGTCCAGGATAGAGAAACACTTTTAGAACTGCATCATATGCTCATGTGTGTCTCTGCCTGGCAACAAAAGGTGCTGGCCTTAGCCAGGGCCTCTTGGCACTGTTGCAACAGCATACCTGATGTTAATAAGGTTCTGTGATACCTCCAGGGCCATGAGTCATCTTCTCTTGTTCTCCTCTCCCATCCGTTCTGAGGGTGTATGCCACCAATTTCAGGTGGTAACATCACCAAATAAGTGCTAAGGAAAAGCAAACATGCTGCTGCCAGAAAGGCACTCTTTGTCTGACTTCAGCACATAAAATAGCTGTATTAATAAGTCAGTGCAGGGCAGCTAACTGATTGGAAAAAATGTTACTAGGTATAATTTATGGGAAAGCATAAAGACCATACATTTTGGGGCTGCAGAGCATTGCTATCCATCTCATACAAATGAACCTGTCTTCAGTTCTCAGTCACTACTTTTTGGCCCAAAACCTTATAAATAGGCAGAGGTCAGAGGTGCAATTTATTTGTGCCCCAATTGCCCTCTCTTGGAATTGTTAGGAAGTACAAACATAGGGTCTGAAATTAAATCCCATCTGACATTGCTACCTTAAAACTGGTAGCCTGAGGATTTTGCTAGCTGTCCTTAAAATTCTTTCAGGCTGACATGTCTGACTAGAGGCAGGTTAATTTTCTGAATCAATATACAAGGCGGAAAAAAAAGTCAGCTGGTGTTTGACAACAAGATAATACAAATTGTATGACTTCTTTCAGCCTGCTCAATTATTATGAAGGCCAGGGATTATTTAACACACTTAAGAGCTGTTAATTTTCATAGCAGTAGCTTGCAGACAGCCTAAATTAAAACAGACTGCTGCTGTGCTGTTACTTTAGATAATCTCTCAGTTAGGTGCTCTGAATTTCCAGACAAGTTCATTACACACAGACAGACAGAGCTGCAGAATTTACATGTGCAAAATATTGCCAAACAGATGTCAGAGTTTGCTGTGCTGGGCTATGCCAATACTGTATTCTTCTCCTATTTGCATATCACCTCATGTTATCTGGTATTATGCTAATTGATGCTATACATAGTATGTGGCCACATGATCTCTGAGTTTAAAATAGTGTTATGACATTTTATCTTGAAATGTGGAATAATTTATAGAGAAGCAGTAAGTTTCAAGTATTTTCCATTCAATGCAAAAATGATTGACTTAAGATGAAGCAGCCGTGCAGGACTGCCGATGCTGCGCACACCAGGGACAGACCCAAAACCCGAGTCAGTTCTAAATAGCTCTAGTTATCATCTTGTTTGGAAATTATTACCTATTCTCTCCCTGATCAGGTCACAATCATGAAGTGAAATTAGCTGAAAAATCAAGTGAGGTTGTGTACCAACAACATGTTAATAATTCTGAGAAATGTTTATTCTGCTTTTGATTAGAGCTATGCTCAGTGTGGTGTTGACTGAGCAGTAAGATAAAATTATCATGGAAAAGGGGGTTAGGTTTCAGGTGAAATGTTTGTGGTATGTGCAAGAAATATCTAAAGCATTATAAAAACAGGTATGGTAAAGAGAAGAAGGAAGATGATTAAGAAAAAAGCATTATTTCTGACATAATTTTGAGATTACAGTTTCTACTGCTATGGCAGTGGGTTAGGAAGATTTGTTGAAATGGTTGAAATTACTAGCTATTAACACTATGCAGAGAATATTTACTCTAACATTATTTTTCTGAATTTTGAAAATGTTATTGTTTTTGTTAGTCATCAATAATCAATCATAAACCTAAATACACTTTTTTATGCACACAGGAAAATTTCCAGAGAAAGATTGATTGTCCTGATCTTACTAATATGAAAAGCACATGAACAAATATAACATTGAAATAACCACAGGAAATATTAGCTAAGGACAAGAATTGATTGAAGGCATGACCAAAGGTTTTTCATAGATCCTCAAAACTGGAGTACAGCAAAAGAGTACAGGGTAAGAAAAATAATATATTGAATTAATTGTCCACTAATTTTGGGAATGAACTTTTAATTATAAGGTTTTAGGGTAAAACAGTAATGTCAAACTGCATATTTACAGGTTATATTGATATTTTTTCCACTAATTTGTAACAAAAACAATTCCCTTGTATGTATCCATTCCTATACAAATACAGATATATAAATATAAATACATAAATATATGTGCATATATATATATATATATATATATATATATATATATATATATATATATATATTCAAGCCGATATCTATCTATCTATCTATCTATCTATCTATCTATCTATCTATCTATCTATTCACACCTATTTGTCATTTTGGAAAAACAACATATGGATTTCTGCAGAGACTTGAAAAATCTGTTATCATAACTAAATTCTGAAACTTTGATCTAGACCCACACAAAACTTAGTCTTCAGTGTTTTAGTCTCAAACAAAATTGTTTAAATAAAAAAACATTCAAATTTAAAAAGCAGTGCAAAATCCCACAAAATTAGAACATTAAGAGCTTATTTCCCAAAAAAGGACACTTAAACAACTGTTTTATCCATATTAGAAGGCAGTGAGTAATTGTGAAAAGAAAATGTTTTGAACAAACTGAAATTAGGTGTTCCATAGTTTTATTTTTACTTATTTTAATTTATTTTTATTTCCCCCAATACAGCCACTCAACTTACCAGAAGTTTAAATTATTTTATTGAAATTTCATTGCCACCTTTCTTATATGAAAAGCTGATGGATAAAAAATGCAAGATCATCTTCTGAGTAACATATGATGAATTATTTTAATATGGAATGAATTACTTTACCCTAAGATATTCAGCCCTACTTAACCCTAAGATATTATACCTCCACCATTATTCTACTGTTACATGAAAAATTACTTTTTCATAGCACCCATTAAAAAAAAAAACAAACAACCAACAACAAAAAAAATAGTATAACATGCTGGCTACACAAAACAAGTAAAATTTTGAAAATACCTGCTTTTGAAATTGAGATTTGAATGTTCCTTTATACATTGGCACACTTTTACTAGGAAATAGCATCAGTAGTATTAAAGAAGTGTAACATAAAGAGCAAATAGTGTTACTTTTAAATAGAAAGTAAAAATTCAGGTGTTGATGGACAAGAACAGCATTCAATCAGGACAGTCAGCTTAACTTAGATGATAGAGCTGCCTGACCAGACAGACCTGAAGTCTCTCTTAATACAGAGAATTTGTAAAAAAAAAAAACCCACTGGTCAAGGAGGATTATGTTTTGCAGATAGGGTTATGATTTTGGTTTCTCTTGTAGCATGTGTGCCTATATAGTTGATTCTGATTCCTACAAATAATTTATTCTGCGTTTCTTTCTTTTCTTCATCTTTCTTTCCTCTGACAGCTCACTTTGACCATTGCCTAGTAGACTTTAAAACAGTTCCTTTGCTATAATTAGCAATGATCTTTGCCTACATTCCTAAAAATGTTGACATAACAGTGATTTATACCATCTTTTTTTATACGGTAAAGACAGAAATATGGAGTTATAAGAATATTTTTTTCAAGACTTAGCATACATTTGGCTCTGTTAGAACATCCATAAAATATCAGTCAGAAGAATCCTTGGGTGCCTTGTTGTTTGGTTAACCCTGAATGAATCTATTCACTGAATTGATAGGAGTGCTTCTTGATTAGGGAGAAAATTGTCAGCTACATTGTGGAAAAATTGATTGGATTCGGGTTGATCACTCTGCCTCTGGAAAAGCAGAATAAGGTATTTTGGGACAAATCATATTTTTTAAAATTATTTTTAAATATTGCATTCTGTCTGAGATTCTGGATGAACTTTACACTTGATCTGTGTTCTGAGTCCATGACACACTCAGCTGAGAAAAAGCCTGTGGGTGAAATACTGTGCTCAGTGTAACAGAAACCTCTTAGACACCATAATGTGTTCCGAAGCCATCAAGGCATTGACAGTCAAAGCACTTTTAGTGCACTTTCTGTAATCTTTGTAGCAATACTGAGCACATTGATGACCTCCTTGTCAATCTGAGTAACATTCTGAAAAGGACAGAATTTACCATCTAGATTTGGTATATAATTTTCCATGTGATATTTTTTTGTTTTACAGGAAAAAATAAAGTATTCGAGGTAAGAAGTATATCAAGCAAATTTTAGCAAATACCCATCAAAATAAATTAAGGTCTTCTTTTCTAAGAAGATATTCTTTGAATCCTACCTGGAAAACAAAGTGTGCACCATACTGAGAACAGATTTCATGTTTGTAACTTAGGGGCTTCTAAGGTTCCTCTCCACAAAAGTTCCTCTTCTTGTAGTTTCCATACTTCAGAAGAACCTGTCAGAGATTTTATTCTTGATACATATAATGCATATTGCCTTGAGTTCTGGGACCATCGCAGGCAGTACCTTCTTCAAGGATGAATGAGGATACTCTCAGTGTGTCTGAGAATATGGGTATTTGATTACATTTTCTGCCACTAAATATTTTAATTGCCTTTATATTAAAATTTGGGCAATGTAGAATACTTTAACATTTTTACAACTTGGAATCATGAAAGAGAGTGACAAGTATTACCTTTATCTCCTTAGCTTTCCAACTGTGCATTAACCAAGTTAACTAAATGTCTCTATCTTTTTCCTCTTTTCATTAACATAATTTTACTTAAAGTCCACAATGTGTTCTGTAGCTTCCTCCAGAAAAAAAACATTTTTGGAGATTTTATTAGAAAAATTTCAGAAACCTCACTTTTGGAACTCTGATATCTGTCATGAAAAATTTGTGTTTCTGGTGATCAATGATGAGAAATATTTCCACACCTTCTTGAAGGTTGAAGATATTTACCCTGGTACCTCTAGAAAGTTTTGTTTGCAGGAAATCAAGAGAACTGATCTGACATGGTTTCACTGACCTAGCACATTAAAACCTCAAATTATAGTGCTAAGCTTTTGCTCTTTTTAAAATATAATTCTTGAAAGGTCCTAATAATCTTGATTATGTTTTCCTTGCTCTTCAAAAGTGAAGAAAACCAAGATTCCATTTAGGAGAAGAAGGTGAAGTTACAGAGTGTATTGTCCCTGTGAGGATAAACCTTCCACCTTCCAACATCCTGTCTCAAATTCTTCCAAATCAATGTTTGAGCCTTATTTTTTTTTTCCCAGGGTTTGGCAGAATTTACGGCAAAGCATCCAGCTCCAGATCACTCTGGATAAAACAAATGATACGATCCTGGCTAGAGGACATCTGGCATGCCTGCCCGTGGGTGATATTCAATACTTGTATGGATATCCAGGCCTCTAGCTCTTGTTATTTTTTTGTATGAACAGCTTTCAGCAGAAGCCAGGATTACCACCTCTTATTTGCATGTGGCGAAGAGATTATAATTTTATTTCTGAAGGCCACTTTTTCACTTTAAGATTCTGACAGCCACATGGTGTCCTACTTCAGAAAACAGCACATCATAAAAAGAATAGACCTTTGATAATCAGTGTGAAAACCAGGTAATTAAGTTGTTCCACTGGTAAAATGCCAGTGTCACTCACAGTTTCCAAG
Organism: Taeniopygia guttata; assembly: GCF_048771995.1. Classification (NCBI taxonomy): domain Eukaryota; kingdom Metazoa; phylum Chordata; class Aves; order Passeriformes; family Estrildidae; genus Taeniopygia; species Taeniopygia guttata. The sequence continues at coordinate 107,618,033 of NC_133026.1, forward strand.
TCTTGGCTGTAGCAATTTAAATTCTTGAACCGTCTCTTCTTGAGAAATAATTTGCGCTTAATGCAGTGATTCCTAGACTCTACTAATGCAAATAGATTTTCGACACTTTTTAAAAACTACTGGAAAAGAAATGTATTTAAAAGCTTTTTTTCTTTTTTTTTAACTTTTATTAATTTTTTCCTTTTATTTTTTTCTTGCTTATTTAAAATACATGTAGAATCCAAGGGCTATTTTTCCTTGGAATTTCAATGCTTTCTAGTATCTTAGGACTATGAAGGATCCAATTTGGGTAACACCACCCTGAAAGAAGGCACTCCCTCACACTGATAATGAAAGTGACATCAACCTATGCTAAAATAGTACAGACATATAAATGGAAGCTTTTTCAGTCCAAGTGAGGGAACTTTTATAGGTTTTTTCCCTTGCTGAATTTTTAGGTTTTAAATTCATTCTTCCTTCCTCCCCTAAAACAGCATGGATGTGTTTGGCTTTAGGGCATGCTTAAAGAATTCCAAAGATGACTACTGCAAAAGTGGAATTTCCTTAAAAACCAAATATTGTGAGATTGTCATTCCACCCATTAAAAAAGAAAAAAAATAAAAGCCAGGATTTAATTGATTCTGGCTTTATGCAGTAGGAGATGATAACTTTGAATTATGCCTAATCGACAAAATCATGCAACGCTTGTTGGTTTTTTCGGTTTTTTTTAAAAATTTTAATCAGTCTGTTTTAAATATACAGGCACAGTTGTAATAAATTAATGCAAATACATATTTTCTCTGTTTTCCACCTAAATATTAGGACAACTTTAAAAATAAATGACATCCTGTCGTTGTGAAATGTCATCAGAAATATTCCTAGAAATGCTTCTTAATTGTCCCTCAGCAGAAGAGATTTACATAATTTCAATTGCAGATGGCATCTGATGTTTTTAGAGTACATGGTCAAAACATGTTTCTTCAACTTGCCTATAAATAGATGGTGATTTTTCATCTTTATATGCAACATAACTGACATAAAATGAATGTAAGTGCAGGGACAAGATATTTTTGACTGGCCTCTTAAAGACGTCTGGTAGAGGGAAGCAAGAAGTTAGGTTTAGTGCAGCTTTGAGGACCATTTGTATAAGCTTGAATGTTGCTGTCTGGTAGTAGAATTCAGTTTCAAGGTCTGTGTGGAGAGATGTTCCTTGTTCTTCTAGTCTAATCCACACTGAATGTTCGGCTTAAAATGTCATATGGTGAGTCTATTAGCCAAGTTGCTGCTGTGGAGCATTCCTATCCTGGGACTCATTTAGGATTGTCTCTTCACCATCCTGAGGCACCATGACCACTGTGCAATGTCTTCTTTATCCAGCTCTCTGCTGGTTACCATTGTTGTTGGTGTCACTTGATATTATTTAAGAAAAATAATAATGAAAATGTAAATGCCTCACTCAAAAAAAGGAAAATAATGGTTAGCTTTTCCAAGGACTTCGCGTGTCAAATACCCGTAAGCTATGTAGACATTTTTTCCTTCTGAAAAACCATTAAAATGGTGGGAATCATAGAATCATAGAATGATTTGGTCTGGAAGGGGCCTTAAAGATCATCTAGTTCCAACTCCCTACCATGGCAGGAATGTCATTTACTCCACCAGGTTGCTTAAACCCCGTCCAATCTGACCTTGAACATTTCCAGGGATGAGGCACCCACAACTTTTCTGGGCAATGAACTATTTTTCTAATTTATTCTGCAATGTCCTTTTATTTCATATGTTTATATTACAAAGACTGGACATTTCTGTTGCATTGGTAATTGTCCAATTATTGTAATTACAACAGTAATTGTTCACCTAAGCAATGCAATTTTGCTTCTGTTTGTTCATTCTGGTACATATAAATAAAGATGAAATAGCTTCTTTCATGTGCAAGGATAAAATAATTTGCTTGACCATTAGTATAGGAGAGTGAATTTTGAGTTCTTAGACTAGTCAAGGAAAGAAAACAACAACACATAAACAAAGCAAAAGCTAATTAATCTAAAAGTTCATATGAAACCACATACTAAAAGTCTTCTTTTATTAAAAAAAATCTATGGAGTTCAAAAAATAAAAATGTCAATGCATTTGGATGGAGGATTTAAAGTAAAACTAGTGCATGCTTACACACCATGTTCACATTTATTTCTATATGTACTTCTAGTTCTGGCCTATGACACACTTATTTAAATTATGGACATAAACTTCCCAACAATTTCTGAATAGAATAATTTTTGTATCTCTACAAGGCTTCACTTACTTATTCTGGGTTGAAAAGGCTGCCTTAATAGAAGAAACTTCTCAACTGGGCATCTTGCAGTCATAGCTGCAAGTCCCACATTTCATATTACACTGTCAGAAGGAATCATATGAATGTGTAGAGACAGTAATTGAAAATATCTTATTTTTCACTGGAGTATTTGCTAGAGTTTTTTTGGGTTTTTTTTTAGGTTTGCCAAAACAGATGTTATATGTACAGATTCAGTACTGTCAGAATAATGATAAAAGTTAATCCTGTGCCATAATATGAGCCCATCAAAATTTTGTTAAAACTTCAGTATGATAATCTTCGTCAAAACAATGGGGGAATAAATAATATAAAAATGTAAATTTTAAAAGCAAAATAAAATCTTAAAATTTAAATATTTTAGGACATTATTATAAAATATTATTTGTAAGGTTTTTTGTGGTTTTTTGTTTGTTTGATGGGTTGGAATTTTTTTTTAAAAGACTAGTTTTCGTTAAATCCTAAGTAAAAATACAAGGGCAGATTTTCATCTGACTAGCTTGGATTTCAAAATAGCAACTTTCAGGATTATTCACCTACTTTCTTTTCTTCTGCTTTAGGTGTTGTACCACTGTCAAGTTTTGACATGGAAGAAAATAATAAGTTTGCAGTTCTAAATGAAAACAAGACCATAGAAGCAAGATCAACTTAAAATGCAGCAACCTGGGCTTTCAATGTGTTTGGCATTTTGTTGTGAACTTTTCACTTGGGCCCAGAAAGAACAATGCTTATTTTTCTGATCCCAGATTGAATTTAAAACTCTGGCAGCCAGAAAATAATCTTTGGACTTGTAAATCATTCGCATTTTATCCGGAAGTCACTGAAACAGAACAAATACAGAACCTCACTATGTAATTCATTCAGGGTTACTTTTTGGTACATAATATCTGGCTTGAAAAAGGACATGCCTACGCATGAAAGTTCACTGAAGCATATAAAACCACTTTTCTGAGTGAAAACCAGTATCATCTTTGTATTGGTTCTTTGGTCATTTCCAGCTTTGTTATGCTTTCAAGGACATTTTTTCCTCACTTGTGTAGCAATGTGCTTTGCATTCAATCCAGTTACCAATACACAAAAATCTATGAAGAGACGTGCATTTAAAGGAGACATATATACCTGGAATCAATATATTTCATTCTTTTCCTTCAATTAGTCTTATTTGTTGATAATATTTTATTGCTAGTAATGCAATCTTTGAAAGACAGCAGAGCAGCAAGTAAAGGGAGAAGATGGGAGTAGAGAAATGAAAAAGAAGCCATGTTATAGAACAGCTTGCTTCATGCTCATTATTGCTATTCTGTCAAAAAATGTGCAGAGCCCTCTGTCAGTGCATATACCCTTTCCTCTTTGTTCTTTTTAATGATTTCTTAGAGAAGTTACATCTAAGCTCCTTATGTGCATCCTTCACTGATTGTGAATCAGAAGGTATGTGAGGATCCATTCATTTACATCATAATTCTGATGTCAACCTTTCCTGTTACCACAGAAACACAGCCCATGACCATGCTTTGTATTAAAAAGGAAATATATGATACCATCAATGATGACAGCTCCCATGATTTAATCCTTGATTTTTGCCATAAAATCTGACCTTTACTTGATCTTACTGCTTTACTTCCACATTTGATTTTAAGACTGCTGATAGCTTGGCTTCATTTGCTTTCTCAGTTTGCTCTAATACAAATTTATAAGGGTTGGAGTTTCCCAAATGCACCAGTTCTTTGTGTTTTTTGTCTGTTAAATAGAATTTCGCATTTTTACCTACCTAGAAAAACAGTGTCTCTAATGTCTCTAATGCTCATCATAAATTATCTTGTCTTTCATATCTGAAATACAATCTCTCTGGAATATTTTCTTTCTAAGCCATTGTTCTTTTGTCTTCCTGGGTAGCAGTTTCTACATGTCAGACAAAGCATACACAGATCAAGTCCATTCTTAACTGTCAGGTATGGTTATAGGTCACAGCTATTTGATATTCACTCCTGATGGTTTTTATTTAAGTTCTCCTCATGCTGAGAAATCTGATAAGTGAGTTGTATTTGCTGTTTTACCTGCATTCCAACTTTTAGAGTTCAGGGAACCTGGAATTTGTCAGTAAAGATCTGAACCCATATATCACCCAGTGTTTGAAGGTTAGCAACATAAATCTTACAATAAAAGAACAAAGGTCTAAAAGCATGTTCACATTCCCTTAGCATTCAGTGATAAGGAATCCATTTTCAAAATAGCAATTAGGTTAAACAATGAAAATGCATTCTGTAATTTTGTCCTTTAGAAAACAGAGCCAGCATAGCCTTGCATTTAAACTCATCACTAACTGATTAGTGTGCAAACCTTCTGATTTGCCTCTAAATATGTTCAGTGTTTTGTTATTGGTCTTTGTGGGGATTTTTATAGTTGGTTGTTTTTGTTGTTTTTTCTTCTCCAGATTTTTCCTCTTTATGCTAACAGTTATTGCCCTTTTTTTTTTTCAATTTTATTTCTCACCTTTATCTCCCATTTTACTTCAGGTATTTTTCATTATCTAATGGAAAGCAAGAGTCCATTTGAGGCTACTAGTTTCAGATAAAAATAAATTTGATAGAAAGTTCTGTTGTCCTAGTTTAGGTATTGGAGAAGACTGATGATGGTAATTCAGAACTTTTCTATTACCCCTTTTAATTTCCAAATGCTTCTCAAACAGGAACTTTTCAGAGATGGAAAAAAGGGTAGTAAATTGTGTGTTCAAGGCTAAAGAGAGGGATTATTGTTGAGCACGATGAAGTTTGTGTCCCTTCTTTTGCTCAGATGAACCTTTCCTTTACAGCATCATTGTAGCTGAGATGTGCCTGGTTTTCATAGTTTTGATACATTGCCTCTTGCCAATGTGTTTCTGCTGTGGCTGCTGTGAACACTACTTCAGTTTGGCGTAGGAATTGAATGTTTTGAAGCTGATCTGAGCTGATCTGTGAAATGAAAAACAGGACACCCCTGAGTCTTAGACACAACCAAACATTGCTTATGTTTCAGGGAACTGAAGAAACCTAAAGGAAACATACTTTATAAGAAACTTCTTTTTAATAATACACTTCTTGTATCTCAGTCAGCAAGAGCAAATTTTACAATGGCAATTTTATCCCTGACTCCAGACTTGTCATTGACTCTCTAGGAACTGCATCAAGACACTACTCAGATTTTCACCCTGGTAATGATCATGAAGCAGCTTTTGAAGTACAATGACATAAATAATTCTAATGTGTATTTTAACCAAAATTCAGTGTGCGTGGGCTTCTTCAGATTTGTTGGAAATATCTCTAAATCAATTATACTTAATGCAAGTGCCATCTAAATCTAAATGTTTATTATTGAATTTTAGAGGGGGAACAAATAATAAAAAAAAAAATCTGCTTCACTTCCATAGAGTAAAAGTGACTAGAGCTCCCTTCTTAAAGAGGAAAAAATATTGGAATACTTTTTTTATTGTCGTTGTTTGGTTTGGTTTGGTTTTCTTTTCTTTTTCAAAAATAGAAGAAAAGATGAGAAAATAAAAAGATTTATTTGAATGCTGCAGTTTCAGCTTTGGCCACAGTAATGAGCAAGCTAGGCTGAACTATAGGAAAATAAATAACAGGAGACAAAAATATGAATAGTTGGAAAAAAAAAGACTGAGAGACAGAAATAAATGTAGAATACATGATTATGACAAGTGCTAGCATCATCCTGACTGCAAATAAATGAGCTAATTTGCATGGGATTTTTATTTATGAATTCAAGACTGAGACTGAGACATAGCAGGAGTGCAGCCAGGAATGCTCATGTTCCCTGCACTTCATGTGGGTTATGGAACATAGCAATATTTAATTGTGCCTATATGGAAAAAAAGAGACAGAGGGTATATCGATTTTGGTGGAGATTTCTGAAAGCATAATATAAGAAAAAAGCCTCAAAAAGAGTTCACAAGCCAGCTTCCAGGGATGTTGTCAACTCAAAATAAGCATTCAACATCGGTGAAATGGTATCATAAAGCGAAGGCAGCTATGGAGGCCTGGCAGATATACAGCAGGGGACTACAAGAGACTCGTGCCCTTCTGGAGGGGCTGTTGGAAGCCAGAAACATTATCTGAGGTACATCGAGTAGCCCTGGACACCTGTGTACCTGGGCAATTGGGTTTGCTTTTGTCCATTCTTGTTAACTGCTGGTAGCTTCACATAGAAACACAATAACATCTCTAAAATGGTCTGAAGAAGTGTGTTTAAAATATATGCAATTTTTCAGGCAGACAAATTATGACTTTTTTCAGAGCTTCATACTGGCAGAGAATAGGAATAAATAGTGAGGAATTATGACCTTATAGTAAATTCACAAACAAGTAAAAGAATAGTGAAGGATTTTAAAAGTTAAACAAAAAGGACCAAGCCTACAAGAAGACTTTTTAAACCCCTAACTGTAAAGTCCTAGTTTGTAAGAATAAGGGAAGCTGTAAAACGTTCCAAATAAAACAGTTCAAAAGATAATCTATATCTTCATAATCTGATACCTGAAAGTGGTTAGGGTTGGAAGCACAATGCTTGTGCCTTCAGAAACCAGAGCCACCCCCTTTTCCGATAATATTTACTCCATTCATTATTTCTATGAGGTCACAGGACACTAAACCTTAAACTTTGTCAGCCTGCTACTCATATGCAGGGTTGAAATTACACCAGCCTGGGAACAGAGCCAGGACTGCCAGGTGCGTATTGCTTCAGGAGAGGCTGAGGACATTGAATAAGATGCTTTTATTCTTCTGATTTTGATTTCTTGGGATTTAGGGAGATATCTCTGGAGAAAAAGCTGAATTCCCTTAGGATATCTTTTCTAGGAGGAGAGAAGCACTCCACAAGAAACACTGAGAGGAGATTTCTGCCAAGGTAATCTGCCAAAGATTCCCTCCTTCTAAATCTGCTAGCATGAGCATACCTAAGTATGCCAGCATGGTTTGGAAGGCATGTAAAGAATCTAAGCGAGCATATAAGCAGCTAATTTGAAGTGCACAGATGATCTTTCCCTTGGGAATTATCTCAGCTCCTGAAATTTCATTCCAGTAATTACCAAGGCAAATCACAAAGATTTCCATTTACTAGTCTGGGGCTTCCTGAAATCCTCTAATTAAACCCCAGCAAGATGGTTTCAATAGAACAAGGATTTGATTTTTTTGTCATGCTCTTTTCTGTTCTTCCTTCCCCTCAACAAAAGTCATGTGTTCAGATGAAGAGGTCTGTGTGAGAAGGCACAAGTCTAATTCCAGGAGGAAACTATATGCCCTGCAATAGTAAGATGCTACCAGTTTCCTCCATCAGTATTCTGTATCATGAGAATATCATTTAACATGGTCAAAAACTGATCTTACAATCTGGAAAAAAATAATATGGAGGTAAAACCATGTAATATTCATACAGAACTTGTCAACACTGAAACTTTGAATTAAGAATTATTTTTTTATTATATTAAATGCAGTTTAGTGGTCAAAGGTTTTAAAATTTACTTTCTTCTTTCCTTTTCTAAAATCTTTCCCAGAGCTTGACTGTCCATTGCATAGACAGGTGCCTAAGACAGTCTGCCACCTGCATTCCTTCTGTGGTGATAAAATCCAGAAGAGTCCTTGAGGGTGATTATTTCCATACAACCCTTCTGATCACTCCTAGAAATTAGACACCTGGAAATGTAATTACACTAGGCAGCAGCTGAGACTAATAGGTGAGAAGAAGTATAGAATGACTTTAAACCATACTCTCCTATGCATATTTAATAATAATAATATGCTCTGCTCAAGCTATAGCCCAAAGATAATCAGTGAAGTAGTGTCAAACAGACTTGTGGTTCTCCTGGCAGCTTAAGATTAGCTATTGCTATGTGGAGGTTTGTATACCAGTTTCAAGTTTCTGTTGAAAAGCAGAGGCCTTTTATGAGTGCACATCATGCACTTTCACATAATCAGACTGCTCACCTTTTCAGGACAAATGAAAGCATAGCAAAATAAGGATATATGAACCCTAAGGATCACAGAATCACAGAATCACTTGGTTGGAAGAGACCTTCAAGATGATCAAGTCCAACACATGCCCCAACACTTCAACTAAACCATTGCACCGAGTGCCACATCCAATCTTTTTATAAACTCATCCAGGGATGGTGACTCCACCACCTCCCCAGGCAGATCATTCCAATACTTTATCACCCTTTCTCTAATAAACTTTTCCTTATACCCAACCTATATTTCCCTTGGCACAGCTTAAGACTCTGTTGTCTAGTTCTGTCAGTTGGTGCCTGGAGAAAGAGACCAACCTTCACCTTTCAGGAAGTTGTAGAGAGTGATAACGTCACCTCTGAATCTCCTTTTGTCCAGGCTAAAAACCCCAGCTCCCTCAGCTATTCCTTACAGGGCTCGTGTTCCAAGCCCCTCACCAGCCTCGTTACCTCCTCTGGATGCACTCAAGTGTCTCAATGTCCTTCCCAAACTGAGGCACCAGAACTGGACACAGCACTCAAGGTGTGGACTCACCAGTACTGAATACAGGAGAAGAATGACCTCCCTGCTCCTGCTGGCCACACTATTCCTGTCGGCCTTCTTGGCCACCAGGGCACACTGCTGGCTCATGTTCAGCTGGCTGTCGACCAATACACCCAGGTCCCTTTCTGCCTGGGCACTCTCCAGCCACACCATCCCCAGCCTATAACATTGCAGAGGGTTATTGTGGCCAAAATGCAGGACTTGGCACTTGGACTTATTTAATTTTATCCCATTGGACTCTGCTCATCCATCCAACCATTCCAAATCTCTCTGCAGAGCTCTCCTACCTTCCAACAGATCAACACACGCTTCCAGCTTAGTATTATCCACAAATTTACTAATGAAAGTCTCAATCCCCTCATCCATGTCATCAATAAAAATATTGAACAGAACAGGCCCCAGCACAGACCCCTGAGGAACACCACTGGTGACTGGCCCCAGCTGGATGCAGCACTGTTCACCACCACTCTCTGGGCCTGGCCATCCAGCCAGTTCTGAACCCAGCAAAGAGTGCTCCTGTGCAAGCTGTGGGCTGCAGCTTTTCCAGGAGTGTGCTGTGGGAGACAGTGTCAAAGGCCTGCTGCAGTCCAAATCGACAACATGCACAGCCTTTCCTGTATCCACCAAGCAGGTCACCTGGTCATAAAAGGAAACCAAGTTGGTCAAACACAACCTAACCCTCCTAAACCCATGCTGGCTGGGTCAGATACCTTAGCCATCCTGTAAGTGCTGCGTGATGACACTCAATAAACTGCTCTATAACCTTACTGGGTACTAAGGTCAGGTTAACTGGTCTATAATTACTAGGATCCTCCTTCCCACCCTTTTTGTGAATGGGTGTCTCATTGGCAAGCTTCCAGTCATCTGGAACTTTCCCAGTGAGCCAGGACTGCTGGTAAATGATGGAGAGCAGCTTCACAATCTCATCTGCCAGCTCCCTCATCACCCGGGGATGGATCCCATCTGTTTCCATAGATTTATGAACATCCAAGCAGCTTGGCAGTTCTCTGACTGCTTCCTCCTGGATAACAGAGGCACCATTCTGCTTCCTGACACCATCTACCGACCCAGGAGGACATTTGTCCTGAAGACAAGTTATCTTCCCACTAAAGACTGAAGCAAACAAGGAGTTAAGCCATCTGCCTTCTCCTCACCTGCAGTTACTAAGTTTCCTCCTGTGACCAGTAGAGAACAAAGGTTGGTATTACCCCTACTTTTGCTTTTAATGTACTTGTAAAAACATTTTTTATTATCCTTTACAAAAGTTGCCAAATTAAGTTTAAGCTGAGCTTTGGCCTCTCTAATTTTTTTCCTATATGCCCTAGTAACCCGCTTAAATACCTCCTGGGAGACCTGACCTTCCTTTCAAAGAAAATACATCCTCTTTTTATTCCTAAGTTCCTTCAAAACCTTGTTGCCCATCCAGGCTGGACGTTTGCCTTGGTTCATCTTTCGGCACACAGGGACAGTCTGTTCCTGTGCCCTCAAGGCCTCTGTTTTGAAGCATGCCTACTTCTCCTGGACTCCCTTGTTTTTAAGGACTACTTCCCAAGGAGGTCTCTGAATGTCTCCTAAATAGGCCAAAGTCTGCCCTCCAGAAATTCAGTGAAAGAGTCTTATTGATGTTCCTCCTGATTTCACCTAATATCGAGCACTCTATAATTTCATGATCACTATGTCCCAAGTGGCCTCCAACCACCACATATCCCACCAGCCCATCTCTATTTGCAAACACCAGGTCTAACATAATTCCTCCCCTCACCAACTGTGACAAAAAGTTGTCCTCCACACACTCTAAGAACTTCCTGGACTGCCCCTTTTCTGCTGTATTAACTTCCCTGGTAAGTAAAAGTCACCTACAAGAACAAGGGCTGGTGATCCTGAAACATTCTCCAGCTGCTTATAGAATAAATTGTCCACTTCTTTTTCCTGGGTGGGTGGCTGATAGCAGACTCCCAGTAGGATGTCAGCTTGTTGGCCTTCCCCTTAAATGCTTACCCATAGACATTCAACCTCATTGTTATTAGTTTCAATACCCATGGCATCAAAATCTTCCCTAATATAAAGGGCCATCCCTCCACCTCTTCCCCATTTCCTATCTCTTCTGAAGAGCTGGTAGCCATCCAGTGCAGCACTCCAGCCATGTGAGTCATCCTACCATGTTTCCATGATGGGTTCATAGCTCTGCTGTTGCACTATGGCCTCCAGCTCTTGTTTGTTGCCCATGCTGTGCGCTTTAGTATACATGCACCTCAGCTAGGCTTCTGATTTCACCCCTAACTCAGGCTTACCACCCTTGGGCTTGCTTCCAGAGAGCCCACCTGCATCCCCTTCCCGCTTCAAACCTAGTTTAAATGATGGAGGGATGGCTGTTCAGGTAGATGTGCATTATCCTGTGCTGCTGTATGGCTGCACCACATGAGCTGGAAGGGATACAGGCTCAAAAGCACCCCTAATCCTTGGGGTCACTCTGTGCTTGCATAGCACTTAAGCAAAGGGCAAAATAGTGAAGTAAATGAACCACATAAAAGCTTTTACATAAGACAGTTAAATTAAAAAAAAAAATGAAAGACAAAGAATAGTTTGGAGATGAGATAATTAGAGGTTATTGGCGACATAAACCAACACCGAATGAGCAAGGCTTTCAGAATCAGTTAATATGCAGAGTGCTGAACACTGATGAGAGGTCAGTGTAGAAACAATAGATTTTAGTGGGTAGTCCTTGTTCTGGAGACCTTTGGATTGATTCTAAATATCTGCAGAACATCTTTATTAGAAACACAGTGATATTCCATTTAATCAGGACCTATATATCTTATAGAAAGCCTTCAGCATTCTGATATTTAAAAAAAATAATAATAAAAAGCCAAAAAATGAAAGCCAATAATATCCAAAGACCGAGTCCTATTGAGATCCTTGCTGTAGTACTTAATGGGGATATAGTAATGGTGCTCATCAAAGAAAAGCAATATGAAGAGATTTTAAACCAAGATAAACTTTCTTGCCCTTTGTCATGAGAGAAGAATAATGGGACAGTAGATGAAATTGAAAGGAAATAAATTCAAGCTGATAAAAGGGAGGATTTTTTTATACAATGCATAATTAGCCAGTCAAACTCACTGCCATAAGATTTCACTGAGACATAGAGCTCAGAAAGAAAAACAGACATTTATATGAATAATGAGAACAACTTTAGATAAGATGAAAAAGAAAAAAAGAATATAAAGAGTACTGCGTTGTGGCATAAATCAAGCACTAGCTTAAGATAGAAGATATTAAGAAATGGTATAGGACAGGTATGACCATCACAGAGATTATTAGTATCCTTTATGAGACTGAACCATTGTCCAAAGCATGAAGGCTCATACTCTCATATTTTTGACTTATTTTATTTGTCGAACCGTCTAGGTTCATAACATCCAGGTCTACAAAATAGGGACTGTAAGGCACTCAGCAGATAGTAAGAAACAGAAAATATTTGGGCATCGAGTAAGGAAGAATTTGACAACAAGAGGAACAGGGAAAACCCATACTGATTGGCCTCATTCTTTCTGCAGTAGAAAGAAACTGCAAAAGGCTGTGAATTTTAGCACAGCTGAAGTTTAACTACTCCAGCCTTCTGCTTCTGCCTCAGTGGATTCTGCTTCTATCAGCATCAATGGAATTGGAATAAGGCTTTAGGGCAAGCATTTAGCATACACTTAAAATCTACAGTTTTATTTAAGCAACTTCTCTGGAGGTATTGACTTGTAAATCTTTAAAAAAGCATTTTTTAAAATGTCAGCTTTTCTTATATTATGTGGTGGTACTTCACGGTTTAAGAAGTGATTATTCTAGTTCTGACTTGCAGGATAATGAATCACTGGGTGACACACTAATGTGCTTTTAACACTGTTGTGTTTGTATCAAGGGATGGTTGGCTTGATCTGCAGAAGAGAAAGCCAGGCCAGAACCTTCACTCAGGAATAGATCTGTGGTTCAACAATACTTGTAAGGGTTTCATTATTTCCTGTTTTTCTATTTTGGGATTCCTGTTGTGGCCTAAAATAGAGGATATTATACTTGTGAAGGAAGGCTATATTTAAGAACTTCTTCAGGGACCAGACACGCAATATAGGGAACATATGAACAGGGCTGAAGAAGATCCTAGATATGTGCTTGCAGTAGCAGGAGGCAAGCAGCCTAACAGCTAAGTGGGTTCAGCCAAGAATGTCCATCTTATATTTACTGGGGCTGCAGGAGGCAGCACTAGAGCTGTCACTGTTAGCTTTATGAAAAATAAAGAATAATGTGCAGCATGGTGGAAAGAAAGGAAAACTGTCTGGAGGAAGAAGTAGTACCAGCAGAACATCTGGAGCACTTACTAAGAGAGGAAAGAAGGTGCCTATGTAAATACTGGAAGCAATTGAATTACAATGGTCCCAGTGTTTACTAACTCTTTTCTATCTTTAGACAAAAAAAGAAGCCAGAGAAAACAGCAATCTTTTGAGCTCTCAGGCCCAAGTTGCAAATCACATACATGGAAAGTAAGTCATCCAAAAATTCAATCTACTGTGATTCATTCCTCTCTAATTTTGATATATGATGATATATCGTGTGCTTCATGATACACAGTGTGAGAATGAGATGCCTAGTCTAGAATACTTGGGCAGGTAGGTTGGAGAAATCTTTTTCAAAATAAGTTATATTCAAAATAATCTTAATAAAGTAAGGCATGTCAATCCATTCTTAAAACTTTTCTTTCACAGGAGAGAAAAACATATAAATATATGTATAGATACACTAACATACTCAGTATCAAGGCTTTAAGCTCCAGCTGGCAAGCTATTAGCCAGTTACTTTGGATTTCAAAAATTTTAGTCATGTAGAAGTCAATGTGTGGTTTAGTGGTTTAGTTGTGTACTTTAAATTAGACATAAACCTGCTGAATCAGCAACAGAATGTTTCTTTTTCCTGAGCTAACATTAATAATCATATTTTGGCTCATTGGCCTTCCCACCCACCACAAGTATTTGTATCTCTCACAAGAGAAGCGAGGCTAACTGCGTCTGTAGCCATCTCAAATCTCAGAAGAAGAAGCTAGAAGGGAGATAGGATTCTGACTCCTCATCCCAGTTTCTCTTTCTAATACCACCCTTCCTTCTAATTCAAGCCTATCTAGATTGCACATCAGTGGGTTCACAAAAAAAGAGGAATACTAAACTTCATATAGAATGAATGCCCTTTTAGGTGCTATCTCCTTTCAGAGCTGTGACTGCTTCTTCTATGGACCACACTTTGATCAGTTAAAATAATGCAGTTTTCAAATGGCTTTTGCTCCCCCACTTGGGTAAATTTCCTTAGTTTTTTGTTTATTTAACTGTGCAGAATATTTTCCTATATAATACTATACATTGCAATTAGAATACCTTGTAGGATGGGAAGGCTGACTTTCTTCTGTTGTTTCGAAAGTAAAGAGGTTTTTCAGTGTTTTCTATGTTGTCTTGTATTTGGAACCATTCTTAGATTTAGAATAACTGCCTATGTATGTATACCTCTGAGTAAATGTCTATGTGCATTGAAGTTTGCATATATGAATATGTAGAATTAGTTCTGTGAACAGATATGTGTTTGGTTAACCATGTTTCCCTTATTATTCTTTTTATCTCTCTGAGCCATCAGTGACACATCAGGATATGACTAACAAGCTCCACACAGAGAAACAGTATTTTATATGTAGAGTTGTTTATCAAAGTCTGTTCCTTGCAAACTGGTCACTGCAATCATAAAACAGCATTAGGCAGCATATATGATTAAACTGTTTTTGTTGGTAGAATATATTTATCTGACTTTCTTTTTTTCTAAGGGATTTGCAAGCAGGTCTTTTTTTAAACTTTAGTCAAAATGTAATCACTCTCTGTTTCTATCTAAATGTTACGTATTGTTCTTAGAGTATTTTTCACTGATAAAGAGCTCCTCAGGTGTGTTTTTCTTTGCTTATCTTGTGATATGAAGAACCTCTTATTGTTCAATATTAAAGAGTGGAGATAATACCCAATTTCCAAACCTTCAAGTGGAGTTTCGTCTTGTACTCAGTGAGTAGAAAATGATATACATGACAATCGGCATTTCACATAACTTTATCTACAGTTTTTCCATCCAGTCATGAAGTTATACATAATATTTGTGGATAGATGTCAGAAAGGAAGGAATACGACTGAAATTAGAACCAAACAAACAAAAAAAACCAAAAAAATCCAAACAACTCCACAAACGTAAAATCTTTTTCTTATTCCCTTTGCTACAGCTTTCCAATAATTATGAAAGAGTAACATATACTGAAATCATAGTCTACTATTTCAAAGAAAGAAGCATATCCAACATTCTTCTGTGTTCTTTCTAAGGCATCAGTGATCTTAAAAATAAATAAAAGGTCATTATCTGACACTTTCTAAAGGCTGGAATTTACTAGGATCAGACACAGTCCTGCTGAGAAGGAGGGAGAAAAAAGTCTGTCTGCATTCTTTCACAGCTCCATGGGTTCAAGCAATGTATGATTGGTTGGCATAGGAATTTCTGCTTCCATGACATCCTGTATGAATAATTGACATCAAAGAGTCACATTGAAGTACAGTGGTGTAAAGAACTATTAATTAAGTATTGCAGCTTGTATTGCGCCTGAGTGCACAGTCTGGCCCACAGTTATTGCTATTAAAACCTGTGAAAGCAGAGCCTCTCATTCTCTCATTCAGACAACATGGGACAGAGAGGACAATGTAGTATCAGCACAGACCTTGGCACCCTTTATGAGGATGAAGAAGTGACTTGGGGTAAAGATGATGACAATACAGATCTTGAGGCCTTTGCCTGTTTCAAGTTCTGCTGGCTGGTGACTGAACTTAGCTATCTATTCAGTGTCCTAGGCAAAATTTCAGCATTTAGTCTCCACCCAACTTTTATACAGGCGCAAAAAACTACTATCCTGTGTCCTTGTTGGTGATCACAACAGGGAGGCTGAATCACAGAATCACAAAATGGCTGAGGTTGGAAGGCACCTCTGGAGGTTATTTTGTGCCACCACACTGCTCAGGCAAGTTCATCTGGAACCAGTTGCCCAGGAACATGTCCAAATATCTTTTAAATACCTTCAAGTATGGCGATTCCACAACCTTTATGGCAACCTCTTCTAGTGCTTTGTCACCCTACAGTAAAAAAAGGGTTGATATTCAGCTGGACCCTTCTGTGTTTCAGTTTGTGCCCACTGTCTCTGTTCCTGTCACCAGGTGCTACTGAAAACAGCCTGCCTCTTTCATCTTTTCACCCTTCTTTTGGGTATTTTCAGAATTGATTGATAGATTGTAGACTTTTGTAGCCTCTGAGCCTTTTGTTCACCAAGCTGAACAGTCCTAGATAGCTCAGTTCTTCCTTACAGTTAAAATGCTTTGGTCCCTTAATCTTCTTTGTAGCTTTTCATGGATTGCTTCAAGTATGTCCATGCCTCTCCTGCTCTGAGAAGCCCAGAACTGGGCACAGTACTCTAGGTGTGGCTTCACCATTGCTGAGCAGAGAGGAAGGGTCCCCTCCCTTGACTTTCTAACACTTCTCCTGATGCAGCCCAGGAGAACAGTATATATGACCACCAAGATTTGTTCTGGCCTCTCTCTCAAAACCCTGATCTTTTCTGAACAAGGATGCTGGCAGTACTGCATGCTGAAGCCTGGACTGCCGTTCTCTATTAGCTTAACAGCCATTCTGCTGGTAAACACAGAAAGTCAGTCTTTAGGCTTGTCAGTCAATATCTGCTCAAATCTATGCTCTCTTTTTCTTCCTTTTCCATAGAGGCAGAACTTTGGCAATGACCATTCACATAAACCCTGTCTTGACATCCTCACCCCCACTGGGTTTGCACACAGAAAACAGCAGGAATGGTGCAAAAATTAATCTGGCATTCTCTTCCCGTGTCAAACCATGACAGCATGGCAGATAAAAACAGCTGCTATTGTCCAAATGGTATTAGAACAATTCTCATTCCTTCTATAATAACCCATAGTCTAAAGCACTTATCTATTTAAACCTTGACTTTTTTAGAAGATTTTTAGAAGAAAACCAGCCCAATGTAGAAAAATTACAAAGGAATTTTTCTAGTTTTCTATTTTTCATGTTTTGGAAGGTATTTGATGAATTAGATTGAATGAGTTGTTTGGACATATCTAATCTGTAAAGATTATAAATCAGAAGTATTTTTTAACCACATTATCTATTCTGCTAGCACTGGTACTTAAGCCATTTGATTTCCTGCTACAATCTCTTGATTTAAATTTTATGTATTTATCTGTCTATCTTTCATGTTTATACACAAAGCTTGCTGACTCAGCTAACACACCACCCAAAATGAAGTAGTTCTGCAAAGTGATGAAAGCACAAAATTATTTCAGCCTGATCTGTAGCTCACATCTTAGTACAGAAACCATGCCTGATGAATTTTTCTCTCCCAGCGTAAACTAAACATCAGCAAAATGTTGCTGACTGCAATAAACTGTCTGTATCTTCTAGTGAACCTTAAGCTTTCATTCAGTCTCACATCAAGTGTGTAAGGAATAGATTTTATGAAGGGTACATGACCTAATACTTAACAATAACTGAAAAAACCCCATTGCTCATTTTACTGGCTATTAAATATAAGACATAGCATACAGCTACTGTCCTAGTTTCAGCTCAGTTTCGTCTTAATAATTGGTACAGTGCTGTGTTTTGGATTCATTACCAAAATAATGATAACCTGTTGATGTTTTGGTTGTTGCCCAGTAGTGCTTATTCTCTGCATCAAGGACTTTCAGTACCCGCTCTGCCAGCCAGTAGGTACACAAGAGCTGGGAGGGAGCACCACCAGAACAGCAGACCTGAACTGGCCAAAGGGATATTCCATACCATGGAGCACCATGATTAGTATATAAACCAGGAGAACCGTCTGGGAGGGGCCAGTCTGGCCCTCACTGGTAAGCAGGTGGTGAGCAATTGTATTTGGCATCACTTGTGTTTCTTGGGTTTTATCTCTCTCTCTCTCCCTTTTGTTTTAACAATAATGGGAATATTAATAATGATATTTGAATTTTTTGAATATTTAAACTGTTCTTATCTCAATCCAGGAGATTTATTTTCTTTTCTCTGATTCTCCTCCCCATTCTATCATGGGGCAGTGCAGCATGTGAACAGCTGCATAGTACTTAGTTGCAGTATGGGATTAAACACCTACCTATCTGAGAAATTCCTATTTGCCAGGGGTTTGTAATCCCCAGGCTCTGAGAAAACAGAAATTATACCTTTTCTTCAATTCTTTCTTTTTTGCTTTAGAAAGGAAAAGATGGTATTTTAAGTGTTGGATTTGATGACCCTTGTGGATCCCTTCCAATTCAGAATATTCTGTGATTCTGTGATCTTGATCATGTGATGGAAAACCAAAGCAAAAAAAGCCTTTAGACTCCGTACATTTTATAAATTACTGTATTAGGCAAAACAATCAATGAGAAATACATTTTAATAAGGAATATCCATTTACCTACTTCCACCATGGTGTCCTTGAACATCAAGCTGTTTCATTACTCACTGTTCAGCATCACTCAAACATTTTCTAAGAGAGCATGCAATCTACCATTCAAAAAATTGTAATCAAGATTTACAGATTATGTCCCTAAAACTCAGCACAAGCATTTTAAATAATCAATTGGTTTTTAATTAACGCACAATTGCTGCTCTAATACTGAATCAAATCCTCTTAAAGTGTGTCCATAATTCCCACTAGAGTGGTAATGTCCTGAGAGTGGAAGAAATACCCTGTGATCATTAGGAGAGTATTGCAAATTATGGAGTTCTTGTCAAGAGATTAAACACTTCCAGAATATATTGCACATGGCAAATAAAGGCACTTTAGAGCAGAAATGAATTATTCCACTTTTTGAATAAATATATTATCTCACCATTCTTTCCAATGAATGTACCTAAGACTTCTGTGTTGTACTTTTTTATAAAATATTGCACAGGAAACTGCTTTGGAAAAATTATGCTAACACAATTTTTGTCAAGTTAGTTGCAACATCTCTCCTATGAAGACAGGCTGTGAGTTGGGGTTGTTCAGCCTGAGGAAGAGAAGGCTCCAGGGTGACCTTACAGAGACCTCCTTGTACCTGAAAGGGACTTAAAATAAGGCCAAAGAAGGACTTTTTCACAAGGGCATGTATTGATATGATAAGGGTGAATGGCTTAAAACTGAAAGAAGGTAGGATTAGATCAGATATTAAGAAGAAACTCTTTATTTTTAGGTTGGTAAGACATTAGAACAGGTCATCCAGAGAAGTCCTGGGTGCCCCATCCCTGGAAGTGTTCAAGGCCAGGTCGGGTGGGGTTTTTAGCAACCTGGTCTAGATGGGTTGGCCCTGCCCATAGGCAGATGGTTCAGAGCTAGCAGATGATTCAGACCCAACCTGTAGCAGGGTGTAGTCTGTAGTGGCTACAGTGATTATTGTGATCCAGGGAGGCCACAGTGGCAACAGGGAAAACAGACAAGACAATCTCTGGTGTTTAGCAGGGGAGTCCATTTATTCCCCCCCTGTCCGCCCCATGCTGTGGGGAGCAGGGGGGCAGAGGCCTGGGAGCCTGAGCAGAGCAGAGAGCAGAGAGCAGGGACAGAGAGAGAGAGAGAGAGAGAGGGGGCAGACCCAGGGCCTTGGGGCTTTATCAGGTATCCCACAGGAGGAGTCTTAAAATAGGATTACAACCTCTTTGGCTCCACACCAACCCAAACCATTCTATGATTCTAAGAAAATCTAGAAAAAATATTAACTGCAATGTGCAAAAAAAAGAACTCCAACATTTTTGGGAGACATTTCCTTCAATTTTTCAAAGATAATTGGTTGGAAAAGTCCTAATAAAAAAAAATTCAGGGAACAGCCTCCATTGTTTCTTTTGAAAGATGTCAAACATTATCTTATAATTGGTTATTTAGTGAATGAAATAAAGAATTATGATATACATAGACTAATTTTACCCAGCTTGTTATGCCACAGTCAGAATTTACAAAAAAGATGTAAAAGGAGAATAATAGTTGTCCTGAACTATTCTGTTGTGCTGAAGAAAGGATTAATCAAAGCTGGGTTTGAAGTCCAACGTTTGAATAAGGGAAATGTATGTATTCAGCTCAATATATGGTAGCACCTTTTGTGATGGCACCCAGCTTCTTCCAAGCTGTGGTTTCCTCACTGAGAGTGTGATCCTTCATATTTAGCTGGTTTTTCACTAACTCTTTATTTTTTTTTTCTCTCCCCAAGGACCTTGTGATTTTTCAGCGCCTTTATAAACCTAGCATTTATGATCTCCTGAGGCAAAGATTTCTATTATCTAATTACTTACAATGTGCAATAGTACTTCTATTTGTCTAGCCTCACTGCCCAGTCATTGTACAGATTAACTTCTGGTCTTGCTGCTGTTACATTGATCACAGTTTTGTATACTCTTGTCATCTGCAATTTTAATTGCATGATTTCAGTGGGAGGCTGAATAACAGTTCTGAAAACTGATCCACTCCAAACCAAAATGCTTTATACTAGCAATGAGTATTGCATTTAAAAATAAAATATATATAAGTTAAATATTTGCAGTACTTCATGAAGTCAGTGGAATTCCAAGTTGCTGTTCCATGGGTCTTATACAGAGGAAAACTCTTTTGTTACATATTCCTATGATTTTGTGTTCAAACATCTATCAGAAAAAAGAGAAAAAAATCTAGGTAAGTATGAAATTCAAAGGCATAATTCTGCAATACTTAAATCAATTTTTTCTACTACCAGATCCAGAATTCTTTTTCATGTGTTTTGTTTTGATTTGGTTTGGTTCTGGTTTTTGTTGGGTTTTTTTTTTGTTTGGTTGGTTTTTTTTCTGTCCCAAATGATATATAAATATATCTGTGGCAGTATTTGTGCAATAGCTATAGCTTCTAGCTGACAGATGAATATTGTTTCTTGAACTACTGTGATTCTCACATATATTGCTTCTCAAATACATGCCTTTGTGTAGGGTCTAGATCTTTATCCATATCCATACATTTCTATTTCTATATACACTCATGTAAAACCTTACTTTGGATTTGTAACAGTTGTTTTAAGGTCCAAGAGTAAAAAATTGTCTGTACGTGAAAAGCACCAAGGAGGACTATTCTCTGGAATTTTTTATCTGAAGTGCTGCTGAGGTATACCAACCAGAAAAATTCTTATTTTTCAGTCTCATCTCCTACAGAAATAATACAGAGCAATGATCACATCTCAGTATTTGGAGCTTTTTAATTCTGGCTATATTTTGCAGAATATATATTGTCAGCTAATTAGCTAATTAGATTTTCCAGAATTTTTTAAAAACAGACATGGCCATGGTATGGAATTATTTTTTAAGAGGCCAGCTGGTTACATAGAATCCCAGATTTGATTAATGTCTTTAACTTATTATTCTCCTCAGCTTTATTTTTTTTTCTTTAATACATTTATGTTAGTTAGCTGCATCAGCTAGAAGTTCATTCCATCACTCAGCTCTTTCTATATATAATAATTGATTTCTGAGTTCACTTTCTATTTATGCATATTTTCTTTGTCATTTAAACTCCATTCTACTTGACCTGAAAGCTCAACGAGATAATCACTTAGCTTGTAAGGGCATGTTAGACAATATAAATTTTGGACAGATGTACAGCTCATTAGGTAAAAAAAAACCTGTCTGGATTGCTGAGCCCAAGCTGTGGTGGTGAATGGAGTTATATTCTGCTGGCGACTGGTGAAATGTGGTGCTCCCCAGGGCTCACAATTGTAGCCAGTTCTGTTTAATATCTTTGTCAATCACCCAGATGAGGGGATCCAGTGCTCCCTCAGTGAGTTTGTAGATGACATCAAGATGAGTGGGAGTGTTGATCTGCTGGAAGGCAGGAAGGCTCTGCATGGGGATCTTGATAGTCTGGATCAATGGGCTGAGGCCAATGGTGTGAGGTTCAACAAAGCCAAATGTCAGGTTCTGCACCTGGATCACAACAACCCCAGGCAATGTCACAGGCTGGGGAAGAATGACTGGAAAGCTGCTCCATGACAAAGGACTTGGGATGTCAGATTTTGGAACAGGATGCCCAGGAATTTGGTAGAACCATTATCCCTGAAGATATTTAAAAGTCATATAGATGCAGCACTTGGTGATATGATTTATTGGTGGACTTAATAGTGCTGGGTTAATGGTTGGACTTGCTATCTGAGAGATCTTTATCAGCCTAAATTGTAGAGTTTTATGCTAAATTTGAGGCTTGAACTATTTATAAAACTGATTTTTCTGATGCTATAAGATGAAATCTCTACATGCTATTTAACTCTTTTTTCTTTAACATAGACACCTCTCTACTACTTCATATTTTTTCCACTGAGCTATCTGACTGTCTTCAAATAGGCATTGAGCAATGGCTTTTAGCTAGAAAATGCAACTATTTCATTCATCCTCTCTAATTATCTAATTAGGTATGGATACTTTATTTCTTTTACAGGTATGATGTATTATATGTCTTGACTCTTAAAGAGTAGATCAGAAAGGGCATTGGGAATGCAGAGAAGTAGATGAGGTTGAATCTGACTCAGATATTCTAAGGATTCTTCCTACAGTCTTGACTAAAGGCCTGAAAAAAACACCCAAATTCTTTTTCTTCCCATGATATATAGATCACTTTAATAAAATGTTTATTTGGTTTTAAGTAGCACTTCCTGTCCCCACTCCTTGTTACTCATTTTTTAACTGGAAGTAATCCTAGAGTTTTATCTTTCTGGAAATCTTAAACCAGTATTTTATATAATGGGTGATTAGATATACCCATTGGCATCCCATGTTGCTTTAGCAGGATATAAACTTATCTATCTTTCTGCAGGATAATGTCATCTGATTAGGAAGCAGCAGTTGCGTGTCTATTTAAAATGCCATTTTTGTTGTCTCTTAGTCAAAAACTAGGCCACCTATTTTTTAATGACAATGAGCACAGCAGCAGCACACTCTGTGAATAATCATTGTGCTATTTTTGTTCAATTTATAGGATGGAAGTCAAGAAAAATGAGACATTCAATGTTTAGATGATAACAAGAGAGAAACCACATTAAGGTTTTAGATTTTTTCTTTTCCTGTTGAATATTGTCAAACTAGATAAAACCTCTAAAAAGTAAAAGAACTAATTAAACTAGACCCAAAACTCTATGTTAGTACAATAGGCTAAAAAAATAAATGCTTCTACCTTGGCAAAATGACGTTTGCATTTTTGTTATTGTTTGCAAATAGTAGTGATTTTACTCTAGATATGGTTGGAATTATCCAGTCTTTTCTTTCAATTAAAAGTTATCTTTTGTTCAGTTGTCAAAGAATAACCAAATTACTGTGCCTGAAATTCTTATTTTGTTCTGTTTTTTACTAGCTTTATTACACTGAATCACATAATTTCTGACAAATGTCAACATCTAGATTTTGGGTCTTTTCCAGTATGCGTGGTTTAGTTTTGGTGTCATATTAGAGGAAATCAGGTTCTGCACGGAGTATCCAGCCAAGTGCACTACATTATTCCCAACTGCTAAATTTTGACAATTTCATATATGTATATCAGGTTACTGTTTAAAATAATGTCCTTGGGAATTATCAGCAAACATTACTTTCTGTTGTACGCTAATATTATACATGGGAGACAATTATTGAAAGTGTTATGAACAGATGGTGCAGAAGGAAGAATAGCATTCAATAATGAAACATAATGGGACAGTGCACTACACAACAATGTTAAAAATCTTCCACCTTCTTACACTTGAGGGATAAAATTTAATTATTTGTGAATCTATATTTGCATGGAAAAACACTTTTATTAAAATGCCTTAATTTTGGAACCTTTCTGTAACAGATCATTATTTTCCTGGCTTTAGAGGGCAGTTATAGACGCCCACTTGTATATGCAGGTGTTCACTGAGGAGACTTCATGATGAATCCTTCCTGTTTTCTTCTTTGCTTCTGCAGTCCTTTTAGCCAAGAGTTTATGATAAAAGAGCCAAAAACCCATCTACCAGAAAATTAGTTTCAATCCTAGGATTTTTTTTTTTTTCATTTTAAAATACAAGTAAAATTAACTGAGCTGGTCCTCACAGCTCTAAGTGAGCTAATTATCCCATTGAATTTTAATGTTTCTGAATGAAACTACTCAAAAAAAAAAAAAAGTCACAGCTGGCTGATGGGGAATATACCCACCTTGGACTCTGATAAATGTATTTTAGAAATATTTTAGAAGACATCATTCAGTAGTTTAACATGACAAATGAATATTACCTGAGAGTCACCTGTCATTCAGACCACCCATATCAAACAATTAGTGTGAAATACATCTCTACCTTCATATTTTCCCTTAAGGTCCATGTGATTTCCCATACTGTAGTATTAGGGAGCTACAGATATTTGTAATGCAGTACTTCTATTTCAATAACAGAAAATAAGGAATAAAGTCTTTAAGTCATCAGATTTCACAATGCCTTTGAGTCTCTATTTCGGTATGTTTTGTATTTTTGAAAGGGTTGACTTTGAACCAATGGCTTTAAAAGATCTCAGAGGGAAGGAACTGACTTCTCCAAAAGAGTAGAAAAGCTTTTTTCAAATATCTGTCCCATGGATTATAAAGTGACTTTAAAGGACTGTTTGAATAAAATTAAGTATTTTTATTTTTGATCAAAAATGTCAAAGAGAAATTATTAAAAACTATGATGGAAAACTAAAGGAATTCTAACGTCTCTAACAGACCAACATTTCTGAGTCAGTTTTAGAATGGGAGTGGTATGAATAACCATCTAATTTTATCCAAATCTATTTGGCCATTTAGAATTGCTAAAAATGCATCTCCATCCAGTAAATACAAAGCTGCTGTGCTGTAGCTGACAGTTTGGATTTAAGGTAAAATCCTAAATAGAGAAAACCTCTCTTAAATTCATGAACCTCTTAAAACACATTTTGTTTTTTTTTTTTGTTTTTTAGGTTTTTTTTTTAATAATATAGTTATATATCTTATGCAGTATCAATCCCTTCAGAAGACATTTGATTTAAGATTATTTTAGTGTCTGTATAACCATAACGTGCCAAACCCTATATCAGGACTGAGTTTTTCATTTCTCATTGAGTAATACAGGGCTTTGAGAAATTGTTGCTATTCTTAGATATAGAAGCCAGGTACTGGTTATTAATTATGGCTAAGCCTCAGAAATTTCAACTTTGAATGAGAATATTACAGCATGAGATGTTTTACTGAACATCTCATTAAATAATTTAAACTAAATATTTGAGAATCGTGTGGAATGTTAACAGCTGAAACCTCTGGCTGGACTTGCCCTATAATTTCCATTCACTTTTCTGCTTTTCCCTCTGTTGAGCTACAACAAGGTGACAAATAGCTCTAATTGACTGTCTCCCATCCTCCAGACAATGTTTTGGCAGGTGCAGGCTTCCTAGAGGTTGTCTCCCCGGAGTCTATCAAGAAATATGCTTATCTTTTGGAATCTGCCGTGGAGCAGTGTGCTTTCCAAAGGACTCACTCAAGTGATGTGGACCCACCTCTTCATGGCACAACAAAGACAATCTCCCAGGTGGCTCATAGAGTGCTTGATGATGAAGAGTATACATCCCCTGACATCAATTTCCCTACATACTCAGGTCTTCCAAACGTTATCAAGGGTTTGTCCAAGGCAGGAGGAAAGCTGCATATAAGATAACTGGGGAAACAAAATTTTCCTGAAAAATCTCAGTGTAGTTGGTTGAAAGGGTTTTGTTTGGTTTGGTTTTTTAACTGACATCTTTGTCTAAACGTTAAAGAAAATGAAACATAGCTGTTACAGTGGCACTAGCTCAGAATATATAATCTAACCAGTCTTGTGGCTTTGAAAGGAAGAATTAAAAATTTATTTGCAAATTAATAATTTTCATTTAAGTAATATTGCATCTTCTGGCCCTGTTAACTTTGCAAGATGAATTTCCCTCTTATTATTATATAAGTTTTTATGAAAATAGCTGTAAAAAGAAAATTTATGAAGAAAAATGAATGAAGAGAAGAAAATGTCTACTGAGATTTACTGGATTATCCTTATCTTCCATATGTATTATATATGAAACACAGAAAAATCATCAATCTATTATTTTCTTCTCTGATGTGATGGAACACAAACATTTTAATTTCATATGTCTTTCAAAAACACGTTTATTTTTATCAGAGGAGTTGTGTTGAGGTTTTTTTTTTTTTTTTCTCTATAGCAGGAAGTGTGTATTTTAGCTGAAACACTTATTTGTCTTCTATTCTGAAAATCATATTTGTTTGAATCTGTGACTCTTTCTCTGGATCAGACCCAGAAAGAGAAAAAATTGATTTTGGCTTGACACTAGTTAAAGCTTTTAAAGTAAGTAACATTTTGATTCTGCTGCTGAAAAATGAGAAGAGAAAAGCCAGATAGTTTCTCATGATGGTCTTTTCCTTCATGGGACCTTAAATATCCCTTGGAACTGAATGCAATGAACAGATAAAAATTCTTCCACAGAATATCCATCTGGGAAACATATGCTTCATGCCACCTCTCCAAATCAAAATTAAGATCAGAGAGAAGTAGCAATGGCGTCTACTGGGATATGAGTTCAGATCTTTTCAGATGGGCAGGAGTACAGAAAATGTGCTGAGAGTGTAAGGAAATTTCATACATATACAACCACCCTTGGAAAAATTTTGTTTTAATATATAATAAACTTCAAATTTGAATTTCAGAACATTGCATTTACAAAATTGTTCACACAGGGAACAAAACTATAAATGATAGAATGTTGCTACCGCAAATAAGTATTTTTCATACTATTTTCTTGTTTCATTGTTAAGGTGAGTATATATATATATATACACACACATATATATATATGTATATATATATATATACACATATATATGTATATATATATATGTATATATATATACATACATATATATATATGTGTATATATATATATATATACTCACCTTAACGTGCAACTACTGAGAAAATTCTAACAATACACCCATAAAATAATAATAAATAAAACCATAACGAGGACTTCTAACCAACGTTTGTCTCAGAATTTTTTTACCCTATAGAGTCCATTTTATTAAGACCATGTAGCTCTGCGTTTATAGGGTTACATATTATCTTAGTGGTTAAATATGCTTAAAGTTCTAACAAAAAAAATCCATCAGTAAGAAAAATTACTAGTTTAATTTATATTTGTATCAGTGATAGAAAATATTTAAAATATATTTTTTCCATTTAGATGCAAAGATTCTAAGTTTTTTATTAATTTATTCCTTTTCTCCTTCTCATCTATTCTGAAATACCTTATGTATTGCTATAATTTGAAGTTTACTGTAAGAGAAAGCAGATGTCATAGAATAACTTACATTACATGGATAGTGGGTTTTTTTTATATATTAAGTAACATATATTACACTGGTCTTTTTTAAGTTGTTTCATCCTTGCCAGCTTTCATATGCACTTAGCAGGAAAATTTCTGGGCCATTACGCTGTCAACAAGAAAAGTGAGAAAACTAGGCAAACAACATAAATCGCAGGAGAAGAGTGGAAGTAATGTTGAGTTTGAGTTTTTTCACAAACTCCATTTAGGGTATTTAAGATTACTCCAAATGTATGATATCAAGAATGTAAATGTATTTGAATATGAATGTATTTGTTTTTTCCATTAAAGTAATGATATACTGCATAATATTCATTTAATGAATGATTATTAGTAGTATTTGTGTACTATTACTAATATATTTTCACAAAAAGTATTTCTGACATTAAAAAAACATAAAAAACCTTCCCTGTGGGATAACCAGATTTTTGTTTTGGCTGAAAGGGAACCTCTGCTTAGTCTTGCCTTGTTCTGCTGTATGCAGCTGCCTTGGTACAACAGTCAGCCCAAGAGTTACATGTAAACACTTTCTAAGGCTATTCTGAATGTTACTGGCTCCTTCCTTGAGAAAAAGAACTAATAGCAAAACTGCTGTGAAATCAGGAGAATCTGTCTTGATCTAAAAAATGGAAATCACTCAGTTACACAATTTTCTTAAAACCACTTCTCAAAGGAAGATTATTTGACTGTGATTTTGTTTATGAACATATTTGAAAGTTTACTTTCATCAGATAAAAATTTGATTTCCAGAGGGTGTTAATATTTATGCAGAAAAGAGATATAATGTATCATAGAAAGCACTGCCTTCCCTAACTTATGATTTTATCATTTTCTCTTGAACATTTATATGTAGTTATTATGCACTGAATTTTGCACTATATTATCCATTTGTTGTTTGCTATTTACTTGCCCACTCAGCAGGGTACAGATTGTGTGTGGGTGTCCTTTCTTGCATTGTGACTGCACAGCTTGTTTGTGGAGGTTTGTAGCTATCCCAGGACAAGCTCGTGGACTCAGTGGTACTGGCACTGTGCAAATGAGGCAGTTATAGTCCCAGCTCTGAGGAAGGTGTGAGAGAGTCTCCTGTCAGGGTCTCTGCATCATTCTGCCATTAGTTTATTTGAGAGAAGTGATGGAAATCTAGACCATTCTGCTAGAAAACTCAATTTTGTGTCCCATTCTGGAAAATAGTTTGTCTTCCAAAGGTCATTTTTGTACCTGGAAGCCTGTGTGTGCATTATGTAACTCTTACATGAATTGAGTCCTTCAAGGATTAATTTTGTGGAAAGATCATTATTTTATCCAAAAAGGGAATTTTGAATGAATTTTTTGAGGAGCTTATCAAGGTTGCTAATGCGGATTATTATACAGGTCACATTTTGTGCTCATATGAAATTTTGTTCTTTGTACTTCTGTAGATATTTATTAAGGGAAAGGCTAAACTATCATGCTACCTAAGTGAAGAGATGAAATTTCTACCCCTCCTTTCCTTGGCTTTGTTGAATAGCTGTGCTTCAGGACTGAAGCCACGGACCTGAGGGAACTGCTTTTGGTTAAGGTAATGGGAATCTTCAGCCACTGGTCATGAACTTCTAACCATGAACTCCTGATGAAGCAATCTCCAATAAACCCAGGTGATTAAAACCTGTGGAAGTAATCAAGCCAGTAATGCATATATATATATATATATATATATAGATATATACATACACACACACACACACACACGCACACACACACACATATATATATATATATATAAGCACTCTAAAATACTTAAAGGATTTTAGACAACAGCTTGGGAAGTTCTGCTCTCTGACAGATTTGAAAGTCTGCTGAGAATGGCCTTACTTGAGAACATGCCTTACTGTATCTCACACTAGAGTGACAGGCTTGGTATACTAGGGGATAGAAATATAATCCTGTCTAATGGATGGTATTGCTCAAATCTCCTGACCTCCCAGGGTAAAAATTAGATCAAATCTTATCTTAGATATTTTTGAACAATTCTGGTTCCTTCCTGTAAGAAAAGAGATATTTCAACAAGAAAAGTTACGCTAAGGGTAACAAGGATGATCAAAGGTATGACATGGCTTCTGTAAGAAGGGCGTTCAGATACAGCAGTCTGACCTGGAAGAGAAATGATCTAAGGTGGATATGGCAGAATGTCAGAAGTGTCAGGGAGAAGGTAAATAGGGAAAGATTGTTTACTGTCTCCTCTAATACAAGATGTAGGGAGCATCAGATAAGACAAGTATGTCTGAAGTTCTAACAGAAAAAAAGGGAGATTCTTCAGGTGTAGTTATCCATGGAATTCTCTGCCACAGGAAATTAGACATACTTTGACTGTAAGTAACTGAGTGTCACATTCATGAAGGAAAAAAATAGTGACAGCTACACAGCAAGAATAGTACCTCTCTACATAGTGTCCCTAACCGCTATAGATTTGGTGTATATTTTAAGGCGTGCCTTTGCAGTGATTACTACGCATCTGTTATTGCTTTTGTCAGCTACATAAAACTGGCATAGCTGTTTCTTTGGTCTGATATGATATGACTTATATTATTCCTGTAAATGTTTCTTGTTACAGAAAATTCTAACTGTATTTCTAACTGTAATTCCTTAAAATTAATATTATACAGAAAATTCTAACTGTATTACCTAACTGTAATTCCCTACCAATGTCCACAGTCCCCACCAAGGAGTACACATCATTTGGAAACTGTTTTCTCTGGTCACAGAGGTAAAAAAAAAAATCTGTGACTTTAGAGCCATGAAGAAGCTACAAAAGCTTGCCGTCACACAGACACTGCCAGGAACAGGGAGGGACTCTATGAAGTGCCAGGGGCTCAGAAGAAAAAAAACTAAAAAACATGCAAGCAAACCAAACCTTTCTGCATAGTCTATGATATCAAGAAAAAGTTGATAATACTGTATAGGTATGTAGTAGTTAATTATGATTGGGACTATTTCAAGTAAAGAGCACATGATTGTCTCTGTGTGAGAAACCTGCTCGCGCCTTGCATGTGTGTGTATGTGTGATGAGTTAAATTAAACCTGCAAGGGAGTAAAGGGATAACTGTTCCTAGACACCTGTCAATGAAAATGTCCTCAACAATTTATATATACAGCATGTGTCAAAAAATGGACATATGCTTTCAGAAGTGTCTATATGCCCATGAAAGATTTCCAAGAGCTAATCTGAAAGGAAATGAGACTGTTCTGAAAATGTCTCTCATAATTTTCACCACAATATCTCTTTTTAGGAAACAACTAGAAATAAAGTTTTTGCTTTAATGCACACTGAAGTGATATAAAATAGGGTTATTTTCATTTTTTTGAGAGATAAGTAGCATTTTTGTATAAGGACATACTGTCTCAATTTTTTTTAATATTAAGAAATCTATCAGTCTCTAGTTTAGGCCACACATTTCAGAATATTGTCTCTATCTTCCCACTGATGACCAGCCATTTTTTCAGAATTGGTGACAGAACACTACGAACTTTCCTTGTTTATTCTTTTGGTTGCTTAAGATCACAGTTTCATAATAACAATTTTTTACTGGTTAACTTGCAAAGGGTTTTTGATTACTATGGGAAATAATCCATGTATTCTCCTTTAGATCTCCCTGAAATTGCCTGTGATTTCTCTCTCTAAGTAATTCATGAGAACATTAACAGGAGGAGTGGGTAGAGGTAACCGTCACTATTTACATTTAGGACCTTTTGATAAAGAATACCTGCCCAGTTGCTGTCTCATTTCTGAACCAGTAAATAACATTTGTTGCTTTCTTCTAACGACCAAACACTGGAAGGAGAGAATATTATAGTGATGGTCAAATTAAATTTACCAGACCAACACAAAAAAATTAAGGTATGTAGATTTCATGAACTGGGATCATATTAGATTTCTACATAAAGAGCTTTATCTTTTATACTTTGAAGGTATTACTCACTCTTAAAACATTTCAAGCTATTACAGGAAAACATGAGACAATGACTAAGCATGCATTTTTGTTGCAATTATGTCCAAACTGAAACAGAATAATACAAAACAAGGGAAAATCAGTACTCTTAATGTACTCTTAATCATAAACATGAAAAAAAAGTGAACAAGAAGCTGGGGTTTTAGCAGAGGACTTAAAATTACATTTAAAAAATAAAATGTGTTGATCATAACCATGGTAGTCCTAAATGTTCCTTTTTAGTTGGAAATATTCCTCCTTATTTCTGAATTCCAAACAATATTTTAATATAGCTGGTGCATTATTTTATTGGTCATTGCTTGATATCTGCTTCATTTTCTGCACCCTGTGATTTTAACGATACGGTTAATAAGTAGTTAATAAGCTGTCAGTAATGTATTTGTTATAATTTTCAGATAATTGCATATATAGTGATCCTGTCTAGAATATGCAGTAAGTATTAACAATGCTGTCTTTTACTTCAAGTAGCTAAGGTTTTTGTCTGGAAGATGAATGCATCTGCTCTTCTCTTGACAGAAATACAAAGCCTTCAGCTTCTAGAGCATCCTGTCAGCTATCACTTGTCTTACTTTAAATCGAGTCATTTTACCCAATACTATTTGCATATTAACAGTAATTAATTATATGCTATATTTGGCAACAACTGCATGCAGATTTATTAATGAGCCTGGTACTTGGTTTGTTATGTTGTTTTAAACTTTATAACAATTAGCAGACCACATGCATCTAAAAGGGTAGGTCTCTCTGAATTCTTTCCTCATGTCTAGTTATCTGTCCTTGACAATACTGTGATACTTTAAAGATGGCTAAATACCAAGTAAAAATATATTGATTTAAGTCCCTCAGGATCTTGTACACACAGGACACTACTGGATAGGATCAAACCATTTCTCTTATGCTGAGCTAATAAAGAAAAATTCCCCCTTTTACTTGCTCCTATTAAAATGAGACATATGTACTGCTGATATTGCAGATTTGTCCATTATTCATGTGTAGGCATCAGAAAATCATGAACTGAAATCAAGAATGAAAAAGGGATGTAAAGCATGTTCTTCAAGAGTAGGGAGGATAACTAGTTGGAATCTTTTATGCACATAGAAAAATTGTATACATCCATTCTGATGTACAGCTTATAAATTTTAAAATAGAGTTTTGGACTTGACAAAATTTTATTTCGTGTTTTTGTGAAAATTTTCAACTGCAATACAATTGAATTGACACAAACTCTCAAATATACAAACATTTCCTTTCATAAGTATTTAAAAGCGACATATCCAGACTTTCCAAATATAGCTGAAATACATATTTCATTGTAAAAGCAGTATTACAGTTAGCTCTTACAGTTAGTGGAAGTTATATCTACATAGATAATTAGCTTCACAGGTTATATAAACCCTGAAGAAGGAGAACTGCACTGCCATGGTTGGACTTGTTCTTAAAACTCCTTCAGAAGCATCACTGGTATAAACTTATCTTCTGTTCAAACCCCAAATTTGGGTGAGAAATTTCACTTTATAAGTAAAAAGGGTAAAGTCAACCAACACTTAGCATTTTTTCTCTTTTGAACTTTCTTCTCACATGTTTGTTTTAGAGTAAAAAAAAAAAGACAAAATTAATCTACATTGACCTAGAGTCATATATTTCTCCTCTTGGTTTTTGCTTTTAAAACTGTGGGGGCAAAATGCCCAACAACTATCAATGTTAGCCCTAGTCAATTTGCTCTAATACAGATATTCTCCAAGACAACCCATCCTTGGGCTTCAAGTAGATTTTAGTCTAGAAGGAAAGTATTAATATTGGTCATTCAGACTGATATTAAAATGGTGTACAGTTCAAACAATCTGAGAGTTTTCTATTGAAAATGGCCCAATTCACTCACAAGGTAGGTGTTCCTCATGGCCGAAATAGACATGAAATGTAAATTGAAGCCTACACTCCATCACAGGACCTTGAAGCAAGGACAAGAGTCTGTGAGATAATTTGCTGAAGGGCCAGTGGAGGGTTTCAAGGAGGGAGAAACCATAGTCTGTCTAATCACCAGCTAAACTAATTTTTAATGGGCTAGAAAGAACAGCAGTGCTAATGCTTAGACCTAAGCTGTATTCCTATTTGCTGGATAAACCAAATATTTCATAACCATTTCCTGATCCTATTTTATTATTCCCTGAATCTTCTTCTAGCTATTCTCTTTGCACAAAAGGGCTATTCCTTTCATGGTTAAAGTCTGACAGTAATGCACTGGAACACATCAGCATGAAATATAGAAGTTTATTTTTATACATTCTTGATCATATTTTTAAAGAATAGCTACTGAAACCACTTTAGGGTGTAACTGAAGAGACCTTTTAAAATGTCCCTGCTGGCTGTATTGTGCTGATAAGCTTGATAGTGAAACTGGCCTTGCTGATATAATAGTGTCTTTTCTAGGCTGTAAACAATGGCTTTAATCGAAGTCCTAAATGCTTTACAGACAAAATGTTCTTTCAGGCTTTCCTGATTTTATGGAGTCAGAGAGAGTGTTTTGCTTTTGCTCCCATTGTGCAGTTCTCCCCATCCTCAATGTCTTCTTATCCTTATAAATCCTGACAACTAAAGACAACTGCTTAAAGTACTTTTAATGCACTGACAGCTGTTAATATTATAGATTTCTGTATGTGGTAAATAATGTCTTTGCTCTCTCCTATTGAAATGGAAAGAAAAGATGTTCTAAGAAATTCCTCTTGGGAACAGGTTTCATTCTGTTTCTGAAACACATGCATGAAAAAGGCAGAGGTCCACCTTTGTACTCAAACCCCTTTCACCTTCTAAAATGTTATGTACACTGGGGAACTGATGATTACTAAACAGTGCACCCACATCACCACAACCAAAGTACTGATTAGGATATTGAGATACAATAGTAAACCGAAAGAGAAAAAAGCATTTACACAGAGTGAAAACAGCTTCCACCTATTTCACGTTTTCTCAGCTTCACTCCCAGGCTCAACTTTACTCCTCCACTACTGATATCTCTCCTCCCTGCTTGTTGCCACAGGTTACAAACCTTCAGGGAGACATGTAAGGTTGTGGTCAAGGCATAGTGGTGGATCTCCACTAGCTCCTAATTTTAAAGGTTTCTCCCAACCTTGTGATTCTGTGATCCTGTGGTTCTGACCCTTTTCTTGTGCTTCAGGTGGGTCCTCCATGGGTCCCTGTCCCTTTGGAGTGCCAGCACCCTAAAACTTGATGTCCTCTCTATTCTCTTGCTCCACTTTTCCCTGCCCCGCTCCTTCTCCCCAGCATTTTCTGCCCTTTTTTAAACACACTTCCATGGTGACACCACTATCTAGGCTTGGGGGCTGCAATGGATCCATCTGGAACTGGCTGTGTCTGGCACAGGGCAGCCTGGTCCTCTGCTCATGGAGGACACCTCTGCATCCCACCACTGCCAGCACCTGGGCAATGCTACCGAGACAATTTGCATGTAAATTTACAACTTTGCATTGCATGATGTGTTTGCATGTTGCAGGAAGTCTTTGGCAACAGGGCCAAGGGAGTGAACATTCTTCTAGTCAGAGTCACACACAGTTTGCTGCCTGAGCACAACAGAGCATAAGTACACCACAGTCAATCATCTGAACCACTTGGGGAAAGATTTTGATATTTCAAAGTATGGCTTTAATATTTACCAGCAAAATAAAGTGGAGAAGTCACCTGATATTTTTTTTTTTTTTAGATTTATCTTATTATGAATAAGATTACTTTTTTGTTTGGTTTGATTTTTTTTTTTTTTACTTTATAATATTCTACAGCATACAAAAAAAAATCAGTGAAATGAAAAGTCATTTAAGCCAAATAATAAACACTTCATCTATAAAATGTAGAAATGAAGCATGTTCTTTTCTTCTGGAAGGCGCCTCTTAATATTTGAAGTGTTTTGTTAAATTATAATTCCACAGAGCTTTCTTAAGGGACTCCTCTTACATGATCCCCTTTGAAATGCAGTCTATTTCCAGTGACACATAAAAATCAGATCTATAGCTTTAACAGATCATTTTTGTTCTTAAAAAAAATCCAACCTGTTCAGTATGCCTGCTGATTGGATTTGTGTAAAACTTTTTAAAGGATCCTTACTCTCCCACTCAGATGAGTCAAAAAAGAGGACAGGAATTAGGGTGGCCATGCCAGTATGTGACTTGCTAAACCTACAAAAATCCCCCCAAACTTACTGTGGCCCTCAGGCAGTTCTGCTTATTGCAATAATATCATATAGAAGAAGCATCTATAGCCCTTCATATATCTTCTTATATCTTCTTCACTGATACTTTCCATGAGAAATATATATTTTACTGTAATGTATCCAGGGTTAGCAAGAGTCTTTAAATATTTTAAAGAATCACAGAATCGGTTTTTTTCAGACTATTTAGTCTAGTCATAAACCTAACACAAAATCTTCCATCTTCCAGTTGGCATTGAGGTTTGTCTATGTTTTCCCTTCAGTAACAGCTACTTAGGGAAACATTATGAAATGCAGGTATAGTGCAAATACTGCCTGTGGGGCTTGTTGTACATGTTTGCTCAGGTGGGGGTGATTTATGAACTCTTGAATGTTGCTTCTCATTTAGGAATTGGTTTTGACAGAACACCAGTATCACCCAATGACCTATCTACCCATGTATGCAGTATTTCAGTGTCTCACCTCCTTAGGACATAAATTAAGCATCATTTCTAAGGTGCATTAAAAAAAGGCACCTCTTTCCCTTACCAAAATAACCTCCAGTTTGAAGAAAGATGTATGTAGTCCAGCAAAATAAGGCTACCCATATGCCTACCTCCATGTATAGCACTATCTAACAAAAGTAAACCTGAACATTTCTGTAGTCTTTCCACTGCCAATCACTGAGGAAAACAGTATCTCATAACACTGTATATAAAATTAAGATGTCTGAAGAGATGGAAGGGGACACATGCAAGTCACTTCTTACAGAGTCTGTCAGCTCCAGTCTGCTTGCCTGTACTCATTCTGATTATAAAATGAGGTAACTCTAGTGTGGTCTCCTGTTTATTCAAGCTGCATTTTCTAGGGAGGGTGTCCTGTGAGCTGTGAATTCCAGAAAAGAAGCAGCTCATATACTTGTCCATTGTGCAGTCTAAATGCAGGAGCATAGAGTGGTTGTACACCTTTGCTAACAGGTAGGATGGAATAATTTCTAGGTGCCCTGCCAGTGTTTGCAAGTGTGGATTGTTCAGTGCTATCTTTTGGATTCAGGAAGTAAAACTGAATAAGTTGAGATTTTTCATCAGACTTAGTATTTTCTTATCAGTCATAATATTTTGGATATATTTTTTTCAGGAGAGACTGAATCCAAAAAACCCTGCAAAATCCAAACCTCCAACCCACCATATAGTTCTTTATATGGTGGGAAGAATGAATGTCACACTGGAATATGAATTCCAATAGAAAGCTTTTATGCATGTAAAATGCAAATTTAAAGTGTTTTTACTGGCAGATGTATTTCTATTACAAATGAAAAATGTAGGCATATTTAAGGTTCAATAATATGGAATCATATTTTTAGCAAAAGCAAAGAGGTTAGTTTACTGATTTCCATATAGAATATATGCAGTCTATTTTGAAACTGAGATTAGGCACAGCTTACCTTTTGCTGACAGTCACTGTTTCCCCATGAGCTAGAATAGACAGGAATGCCATTCCTATGCTAATTGGACAAGAAGATTCATTGCCACAGCAGTATATAATGAAATATTTGTATCTTATATTTTACTATATGCTTTTCTCTAATTACTAAAAGGTGCATCCAGTTTTGCTCATAAATGTGTCTATTGGTCCTGATACCATATACATGTGATAAAGACCAGGGAAAATATACAATAATTTGAAAAAAAGTAAAAACTGTTAATGCAATTCTGTCACTGTCTCAAAAAGGTTGATAAGGCATTTCTGTAGTTTGCTGATACTTTATGTATTTACCAATAGGAATCAGCAAGGTGCCCAGAAAATGATTCTTGCTTGACAGCTTTTTTCTCTTTTTTTTTAACCTGTCCTTATATTTTTTTAATAGCAAATGTAAATTCAGAGATTGGTAGTGAAAAATAATCAGATTGGACCAATTATTAGGACAATGATGAAGACAGTAAAATAATCATATTAAGTGAAATCTAACGAGATGCTGTCACATTGTAACAACCAGTATCAATAGCAAATAAACCAATCTGAAAAATTGTATGAGGAAGATGCATTACTGTGTCCAAAGATATCTTACTGATTTGATCTATAGGATACATGACCACATGCATAATAAATGACTTCACAAGAACAAGGTAGGACAGTGCCATTGGAGCTATGTCCTTGTATCTCAGTTAAAGATATAGACGCAGACATTAGCTTTATAATGCTTCTACTTATTCTCTACACAGAAATGTTCCAGCTCTATTTCCTTAAGTTTGATATAAAAGATCAGCACTGAGAGGATACATCAAAGACAAGAGACCAGTCTCATTATTCCAGCTTTTCTTTTCCTACCATAAAAGATTTAGAATACACAGAAAATAATATAAATCAGGTAGCTAGACTGAGAGAGCTCAGAAGCAACTAGAGAATTCCATTAACTAAAGAAAATCAAGACCTTTATGAGAGCTAAACACCCAAAAGGATTATTTCAGTGTCACAAATTTATCTTTATGGCTTAGAATTGTACACTGATCAAGTACTGATGTAACAAATGAATTAATATATGTAGCTCCCCAGCTACTGCAAGCTAATTTGCCCTTTTCTTAAATTAAGCCTTTATAGACTTGTGGCATTGAGTAGCTGGTACAATTGAGTTGTGTGTGTCCATCAGTTCTGTGACAGGAGATACTATAAAGCCAAGTAGCTAGAAAATAAAAAAATGTTCCATGTCTCTCTTCCAGCTTCTTGTCTCGCTCACTCAGGTTTGGCTTCAAAGTGTGCTGGCTGGTTCACAAAAGCACCAGTCTTGCGGTGTGCAATGAAACCAGAGCAGAACTAGGTGTCATTCCTTTCTTCCTGATGCATGATTTCACAGTGCCAGCGTTATGGTTTGTTATTGAGAGATACCTCTGTCTGAATAAAGGTGCAATTAAGTCCATATGCCAAAGTCAATAATATGTATTTTATTTAACAGTAGATGTGATTTAGAAGAAAATAAAAAGATGGGATGTGGGAGGAGAGGAGAGAGAGGGAGGGGTAAGGGGGAAGGAGAGGGAGGGACAAGAAAAGAGAAGGATGGAGAGAAGGAGAGGGAGAGGGAAAGGCACAGGGCTGTCCATTGGTTTTTTTTGAACCTGCTCTTCTCTGTGGTGGGGACCCAAAAATCATTCTTCTTTTCAGTATTTATACATTTTGGCAAATGAGGGAATGCTCATTGGCCATACAGTTCTTTTATTTTATTGGTTAAATTATTCCCTTGCTTCTAATGTTAATTAGCCATATAATCATTCTTTCTCTTTTGAGTCAGTGTGTTTCTTGAGTTGGTGGGTTATGATCTCATTGTGATCTCCCCCTGCCAGAATTACCTTTTACCCACTTTAAGCTTATTTCAGCACAGTTGCTGAGTAGGCTTTTCACATGGCTCATCATTCTTTGTGTCCACTATCAGCAATACACTCTTCTCCCCAACTTTTTTAACCTCCCCAAGGTCTCAGACAACAGTATCACTTTTATATTATCTCAAGTTTCAGCTATGGTTGCTTAACTTACTGTCTAAATTCCAGGTATCCCTGAAGGCGTATTTAGGACAGGCTTTGGTGGTCACAGTTGCCATCTGTCCCATAACTTGGGATGATCTTTGTCTGGCTAATGATATGGGTACAAGAAGTAATTTCTTTATACAGTTTGCCAGAGTGGGAATTTTTGTCCGGATGTATTACCCAGGATGTGCCATCCAAATCACAGCATGGTTGGCATTGCCTTGTTGGTGGTGGGATTGTTACTTGAGAGGGTAGTAGGAGTGGGGTTCTTTTCAAGGGCCTTTGTGTACTTGTTTGTGTTTTTTTTTCTTTGTTTATTTTTCCTTGGATTTTTTCACCCTTGCTCTGGTAAAAAAAATACCCAGAAATAATACAATGAGATTTCCCCCAGAATTAAACTTAATATTTTTCTGGAATGTGTAATTTAAAATCTGAATTTTACTGAAGAAAAATGAAAAACAAGCATGTTTCACTATTCCTCTTCCCGTCTCAATATATTTTATAGAAGATCAAATACTGGGTTGAGACAGTCTGAAAAATAGGATGCACCTCATTCACTATTAATTTTCAAGTGTTGCAGTTAGACCTCTAAAAATCTCAGATGTCTCTCATGAACAAAAATATACCTTCTAACATCAAGTTCTGATCTTTCTAACTTAGCTGATTTTTATCCTACTGTTTTCAAAAGGAAAGCCTCTCATCTTGATAAGTGGACACACCCCTGTAGATGCATCTTCAAAAGGAAATAAATTAATAAATCACAGAGTTGTAAAATTAATTACATGGAAACTGAGACAGACATAAAAGTTAGGGAGAAGGGAACTTACAACGTGTGGCGTTGGGCACAGTAAGACATAGCTCATTCCTTGTTAGCTTTGTGATAACAGAGGGCAAGAACATAGAAGAAAACTGTTTCTAATGAAGTTGTTGCATTTTCAAGAAGCATATGTAAAACAGTAAATTCCCAATTCAAGGCATAAGTGGTTGTTACAGTCACAATGAATGCTGGATAATTCTGCTACAAAGTAAAGACAATAGACTGGGATTCTCTGAGTATTTCAAGGTCTAATTTGCCTAAGAAGTTATCATTTACCTTTGTAGTCAGCAACCAGAAGAGGAATTTGGGAACAACCAAGTAAACATCTGAGTCTAAGACTATAAATCAAGATATGTCCCTTCGAGATCACATTTCAAACAGAAGCCTTATCAACACCCTGTTTTTCTTTTCACCACTGGCTTGTGGCACCTGGACTCTGCTGACTTCTGGTCACACAGCATTTTGCTGTGCTTTTATGCGAGTGCAAATGACCACATAAACATGTGGCGGACCACAGCCATGGTAATTCATGGAAAGAACATTTGGATGCTCCAAGCTTCTTGCACCTTGAGAATTCAAAGCTGTCCATGGAAGTAAGTACATAATAAAAGTGTTCATTTATCTAGAGGAAAAATTAAATTATTTGCCTTCTAGAAAAATATTGTGGATTTTTACAGAGTTTGTGTGATGTGTCTGAGTCTTCATTTTTTTGATGTCTTCTTCTCATATTTTCATATCAACTCCAAACTCATATATTCCCTCCTTCCCTCCTACCTTTTTTTCTCTAAAGACTGTAATAATTTCTGGGACAAGTGGCCATATTAAATTCATATGCCTTTTACTATATCCTGCAATCATGTAGATTATGGGTCACTCAAGGTGAGTAAGCAAATAGAATTTTCCATGAAGCTGTTTACATATGTATGCATACAAATGACAAATGAGGAATGCAATGTCAAAAAGCAAGGAAATGCAATCAAGAATTTTTATAGTGGTATTACCAGTCAAGTGGAAAAATGCCTCTGTAAAACAATGAAGTCACCCTGAATGTGTAAGTTAAAAACAATTGCCAGTATGATTACCACTAGTATTACATGTAGAAAAGTAATATCTATACAAGCAACAATTTGTTTTAAAGTGCCTATTTCTTGGTGTTGAAAAGAACAATATTTCTCTCTTGCTTTACCTTTCTCCTTGAAAGTGCTTTCTTTTTATGAGGAAGTGCAATGTGAAATGGAATAGATACAAGCACTGGATTTGAATTAAATTATTTCTTGATTTTCCTTTTAGGGCATGACCT
Organism: Taeniopygia guttata; assembly: GCF_048771995.1. Taxonomy (NCBI): domain Eukaryota; kingdom Metazoa; phylum Chordata; class Aves; order Passeriformes; family Estrildidae; genus Taeniopygia; species Taeniopygia guttata. Next base: position 107,659,161 of record NC_133026.1, read on the forward strand.
GTAATTCCATAATGATGTGCATGCCTGTAAGTTGAAGTTTTTAACCAGAGGAACTCTGATACCTATTTTAAATTCCCAGTGCTCTTTGATCATTTTGTTATGTACTTTGTATTGTTGTGTACCCCTTTGTGGTACCATCTGCATCCCTAAATTTTGTTGCCATGAAAAAAGAGTATAAAAAAAAAAACTTATGGTTCAACAAACTCCAAACATTGTTTAAAATTCTAGAGGTCAAATATATGCAGAATATAAACGTTCTGGAGAAATAGCTGAAAGCAAGATAAATCTTTCTGCAAGTAAGTCACTGGTGGTACTGTTTCCCCTGTGTCCCTTTTGGTGTGCACATACACACATCTGCACACAGTCAAGCCATTGTATTGGAGGTTCAGCATTGCTGACTCCAAAAGCATGTAAAATGGGCAGAGCAGCACTTTCTGCAAGGACAGAGCTGCAAAGGGAGGGAAAGGATCAGGACCAAATGCAGGGGGTTCATCCAAGAGACACAGTCTGTCCAGAATGGTTGCTGTGAATGTTTCCATTGCACAAGGCACTGTAGCAGTTGAATCATGCTGAAGGTCAGTTTCCTATTTCTAATCTAACTGCAGCAATTTGGAGCTTAAAATGGTCTAATTTATCATATTTTTAATAACTACAGAAAATTTTCCAGCTAAGTAGCATAAAGGAGTTTGAAGAACAATCCCATTCTTCTCAGCTAACTGTTTAGGGAATATTGCATGGTCCGCTCCTGTGGTCACAATTATTTGGCATATACTAGCTTGGCTAAAAAGGAAAAAAACCCACTAGCTGTGATATCTGCACTTGGAATGCACAATATTTCACAACAAAATTCAAATAAAAAAAAAAAAAACACAACAAAACGAAATCCCAATTCCAACTAAAAACCAGAAAAGGAAATTCCAATATTACACTGATCAGTCAAGGAAACACTTGAACTAATTCATGATACATTATAAACATTTTCTTTTTAATTTAAAAAGGAAATAACTTTCTGATTTTTCATTATGCCTAGACTGAAATTTTTCTAAATTCACATTCGAATTTTTTTCCTTAGAAATTTTAACATAAATATTTTTTCTAAAGAAGATATTGCTTATTTGAGGGCAGTTTCTAGTGAATTGCAGGTCTTGTGTATGCTAAACAGTAAAAAGGTGTTTTGAATGGTTTTATACTTTCTAAACATCGAGTATATTTGTCTAAATAAATATTCACAGAAGTAAATAACAGTGATCCACAGCACATCTGCAAAACACAGTCATACTTTCTCATAATCTGTCTGCTGATAATCTGGTGCTTTGATGCATGCTGCCAGTGTACTGTGCACAAACACTTTGTAAGAACAAATTTTTATTAATAAATTCACCTGACATCATGATCTAAAATGACTGGGCCCTGGTATTTTGAGGTTAGAGGTTTTGAATGGCATATGCAACACAGTTCAAGAATTTTAAAAATTTAAATATTCGGAAGATTCCACCAATATTCTATGAACATAAATAAAAGTAGTTGAAACCCTTAATAATATTGATGGATTTTCAAGAATATCTGAAAGGAACTAAAATTCATTTATACCTTTGGAACTCAGCAGAATTTCTGTTTCCTAAATTTTGGCTATCATATTCTGCCCATGACTCTTACTCATGTGATTTAAAATTCATTAATTTGCAGGAACAGAAAAGTCATGAATTTACAGGCTTTCAAGTGCAGAAGGACACAACACAACTACTAGAAACTTCTATTTGACCATAGCCATAGAACTTAATCAGTTTATTCCTTTCTATGCAAACTACTCATATTTCACTAGCATATGACTATCTACTACATTTTAGAAGATATGGAATGATGGCACTTGGCACCTTTCCTAGACAGTGTATTTAGGTAATGTATTTTCATTGCTCTATCACTGATTGTTTAAAAACAAAAATGTTTTGTTGAGATTTAAAGTAGTCTAGATTTAATTATCAGATGCTTCCAGCAATGGCTTTCTCTATGAGATCATAGGCTTCCATTTTAATTTTTTTATTGTCTAGAAGAACACACAGTATATATATAATGTGAGTAATGTGCTCTTTCTTTTAGTAAGAGAAAGACCATCAGAGGTATTTCTTGATCCAGTTTCTGCATCACTTTTGCTGCTCTTCTAAGCTTTCTTCCTTTTTTAAACAGCCAGCTAGTATCAGTCTTGACAATGTCACATATTGAGATATACCTCTGAACCAGGAAATTATATTCTATTAAAATCCAGTGATTTTCTATGAAGACTTTTGCCCACTTAATATGCAGATGAAAAGAAATTCAACCTGTAACAAATAGGGAGTTTTTTAGTTGCTGTAAGTGAAATTAATTATAAAAGGTAATATTTGGCCTAGAAAAGAGCTCTTAGCTTGTGTCTCCATCACTAATAAATATTGCCCTGCTAATCTGCAATGTGTGTATAACACACTAATGTTGTTGTGGCACTACGTGTTTTGATACTTGTCTAATTAACTTACAAAAACATGACAGCCATGGTAATGTAGTCAGTGCTGATGAAATGTGAGTGTTTAGGTTACCCCCAAAATCAGGGAAGGTACGTGACCATGTCTTTTGTTTTAATACATTAATAGATTATTTAAAAGACAACATTTTGGGCAGTGTTTCTCTGGAGCCTTTTCTCTAAGACAAGATCTGTTATATCTATCACTTATGTTTTTGCCAAACCATGAACAAGTGAAAGAAAATACTTCTAGGTTTTATTCTAATGAAAGAAATTCTCCAGACTTTTGCAGTATGCAACAGTTAATTCACATCTTGTCTAGTTTTTTACTGTACAAATTTTCAACACCCCAGAAATAACTTCAAATGTCAACTAACTACTGATATGGACACGCTTATAAAAAGATCAGGTGTATAACTGGCCATGCCTCAACTTGACAGTCAATACTTAGGATTTCACTGGCCTGATTTATCTCAGCCTCCCACAGGCAGCTTATGTTGAATTATTTTGGCTATAGGATCATAGAATCATAGAATGGCTTGAGTTGGAATGGACCTTAAAGATCATCTAGTTCCAGCTCTGGTAGGAACACCTTCCACTGCACCAGGTTGCTAAAAACCCCATCCCACCTGGCATTATACTACTCTCAAATGAAGAGGGTTTTTTTATACAATCCTTGTTTTCTAGAATGGAGTTTTAAATTTTGGAGATATAGATTCTATTTCATGGTCTCTGTGAAATTGTTTCTTCAACTATATTAGGACTCATTTAATGGCAGGGTCTGATGCAGTCAACAGCTTCAATTGCTTGGAATGAACACCTGGCCACCATTATTTGGTACAGTACAAATCCATATGTCATTTTAAAAGGCAGTGATTTGATATTTATTTCCAGACCACTGAGAGGAACACTGAACAAAGTCAGGTCTAATACCAATGACTGCAAAACATTGTTATCAACATCTTTGTTCAGGGATGGTTTCCCTTTACTAGCTGCTCTGGGAACAGTTAGTTAGCTAATATTTAATCCATTTAATACTATCTTTATTGATATTATGGAAAGTTCATCTATTCATCAGAAAGTCCCTGATAAAAAGAAAAACTCTTTAGAGAAATCTTAAGTATCTTCTACTCATGCATCAAGCAGGAAAAAAAGAAATCACCAGTAAACTCATACTAACCCAATGCTTTGGAAAACTCCGGGATTCCCCAGAGTTATAACTTTTCAACATGAGTGATAATCTTCACTTAGTGCAAATTGTGTAAATAAGCATCCATGGACACCATAGGTTTGTTGAACCAGTTTTCAATAATATTTGTGACAGAATTCACAAGGGATCACTGTGATTCCATTGCAATTTTCTTCCTTCAGCTTAATGAGTCTTCTCAGTCTGAAAAAAAAGCCCCTGCCAGCTAAAAATCATCCTTTTTCTCTGGCTATATGTGTTAGTTATGACTTAAAAGTATGAAAGAAAATTAATCAAGACATTGAAAATGAATCTGACAAACCCAGATTCTGCAAACTGTAAGAGACTTCTCTAGAAAAATCTGAGCTTCCCAGTGAAGTCAGCTTTGTAAATCTACTTCATTGAGGTTTTCTGCTTTGACTCTGTTTTCCCCCTAGCGGTGAGAGTCTATCAGCATTAAAGATAGTAATCTAGGATTGCTGTTCATTTTCTCTAGCCTCTGTTTGGTGATAAGATATCTGGCTAGACTTTTGGGTACCAGCTAAAGAGAAATCCTAAAATGAATCGACTTGTGAATCTGTCTCTTCAACTTACAAGAGACATATAAGTGGTTGAAGGTAAAGGTAACTCCTATCCCTTAGTGTTCATTGCTAAAATTGCTCCTAAAGTACTCCAGAAAGATTCCTGAAAGCAGATTGTGTATTATTGCTTCATTTTTATATTCCAATACTTACCAAAAATAGCTGTCAGCCATAACACAGGTGATAAAGTGGAGTATATAGTGACCCTATAAATAGAGACATACATCTTAGTTGAATTTTTGAAATTTAGTGAAAAGATAATTTCTATCCATTCAGGTTTCCACATGCAAAAGTAGAGTTACAATTCAGTACTTAAGCCAAAACATGCGTAGAATTAAATATGAAATTAAAAAAAATACTTAGGAAAGGAAAAAAAGAGAGTTTCCCAAGTGAACAATTTGCATCTACAATGAATAGCAGCCTTGTCACTGAATGTTTCCAGATTTTATCCAGGTAAAACATGCACACTTTCTGCTAGGTAGCATGATAATGAAATTTATTTCTAGAAAGACTTAAGATCAAAGGGAGCCAGGCTGGTCTAGTGAGCTTGGTGGTGGAACTGTCAGTTGAAAGACATTTTCTGTTCACATCTATTACCACAGAGAAGCTGAGGCTGTCTTGGAACCCTGTCTGCTTGAAAAGAAAATTAGAAAGTTGCATTCCTGCACCACTGCTTTTCTACCCTAAGTCTGTTGGGCTGTCCTTAGGATACTCACTCATGGTTTTATTCAATGAATTAGGATTTTAATGAAGCAAAATGTAGAGACACATTTCACTGTATTTCAGATTCCAGTATGCAGGCAGAAGATGAGCATTTGAACTGGGGAAAAGTAAGTGACTGACTACATGCATAAGTAATTCTTGTGTCAAGGCTTTGACAAGTCATTTGTTGGAAAACCTATTTTACTGATTGCAGTCTACACTTAATAGATGTGCCATCCAGGGCTGTGTCAGCTCCCTTGCAGCATACCAATTAATAGCAGTCACTGGTGGTAAAAGTAGCTCTTTTAATCTTATTTAAAGAAACGCCATACAATATAATTTTCTTTGTGGAAATGTCTGAATACGTTTTATCTGCTGAAAAAAGAACAACACCACACTTGAACAAGCTAGACAGAAACCTGCCAACCTCCCTGTGCCTTTTGACAAGCTATCCTTTGTTTTCTATTAGTGTTCACAGTTTTTAAATCTGATCAATAGCAAAGCAGTTTGGGTGCTTGTGTCCCTCCTATTCACACTTTTATACTACTACTTGTTTAAAGTTAATTGAATTTTGCCTTGACAACCTTGAAATATTTCACATGAAAGTCACAGATCCTTAAATAGAATGCTTCAGTATGTTAGATGGAGGTTTTTTCTTGCTCTTCATGATTTTTAATTACGTGCATGAAAATCAGATATTATAGTTTAACTTTGATCTAGAATCTAGACACCTACTGCACTTGCACGATTGATAGAAAAACATATGCTTCAATCTTGTCTAACCCTCTCAGTATGACTCTATCAGTATGTGGAATGGCTTAGATTTTAATTCTTCCCATTGCCTTGGACACCATACCTACAATAAGAATATTGGAATAGAAATTCATCAACTGACCTCTGAGATGGCCTTCTACAGAAAAAAATTACCATATTTTGCCAGCAATTGCCTTTAAAACTTCAATGAGTAGATCACACCCTTGGTCTGGCTTGCAAGCATTTATTTTTCTTATTCAGGCTGATGTTCAAGAGATTCAATATCTCTGTCCTTGGAGATGTTAAAGATATGACTGGATAAGACTCTGAGCAACCTGATCTCATTCAGAATACTCTGAACAGGGGATTGGTCTAGGTTGCCTGGAATCCAAATGAGTCTGTAATTACTAAATGATTTGGAAGTTATTTTGACCACTAAAATTTAGCAGTGAAACAAATGTGATAATTGGTGCTCTATTTCTTTGAGACTCTGGGGTCTTTTTGTTTGGCAAAATTATCCTTTATTTGAGGTCAGATAAGTTTTTAACCAGATTTTACAGCAGTGGCTTTTAACCACATAGCTTCAGTCACTTCTGAAATGTGGGATCAGATATCTGACCTAAAGCTTACCGAGTGTCAAGCTAACATTGCAAGAATGCAAACATACAATTATCACCAGAGATATACTAAACTTGGAATATTTAATAAATGTTTTTTAATGTTAAAAAATAAAAATGTTTGAATATTTAAAAATTTGTATTTGTATGTAAACATTGTTTATAATAATGGATTTATTGTATTTGTATTTGTATGTAAACAATGTTTATAATAATGGATTTATTGTAATCTACATAACAAGGCAGAATACAGTATTTGATAAGCATCTATTTAGTTTTCATGGAATTGTCGAATATCCTGAATTAGAAAGATCTACAAGGATCCTTTGGCCCTTGTAGACAACCCTGTAGAATCAGGCACTGTGTGCCTGAGAGCATTGTCCAAACACTTCTTGAACGCTGGAAGATTTGGTGCTGTGGCCATTTCCCTGTGGAGCCCGTTCCAGTGCCCCTCAGCGACTAAGAATCTTCTAATATCTAAACCTAAATCTCCCCAGTCACAGAGGAGTTAGAGTTTATATTCCATTCACAGAGTTTGTTCCATAATGAAGGATCTGAATAGAGATACTGCTGAAAGACCTGATTTTAATTTTTGTGTTTCAGCAGTTATTTTGATCAGCATTGAATCACCATGCAACCTACAATAATTGAAGTCATTCTTTACGCGCTCTGTCTCTATGAAGTGAAAGTAACGCTGTTTCATGGGAGAGCAAATTAAATGTTTGCAGTTTGGTGAGAAAAGTTTCCATCTGAGGGATAAATTTTTGCATACTATTAAGAAGTCATAACTTCATTGAACGAAGATGAAGATCTTAAACAAGTAAAGAATGGGGAACCAAATATTTTCACAACTCCACATTTTTCCACAAACTGCTCAGAAGTCTTTTTTATTTTCCATAGTGAGTAGAAGCAACTGACACCTTCTCAGGGATCTCCTGTAAGAGGTTTTATGAGACAGAAGGAGTGGGCTGATGGATTGGCTTTTAAAATAAAAATTCTACATTACAGAAATGCAGCAGAAAATATTGAGGTATAGCTATGATCACTGGTCCTCTACATGAGGAAACAATAATGACTTTGGAAATGGGCCTCCCAAACTATTTAAAGAATGCATGGGTCTTTGACATAATCCAGAAATATAAATCAAGATGTCCAGGGAGATTCAGAAGATATCAATTTCTTTTCAGGCACAGACATTTCTGAACAGGGTTCATACAATAAAACTGGTTTGCTAAAAGAAGGACTCAGAAGGAAAAAGAGAATAAAACATGAATTATGGTAGGCTTTTTGGCCATATTAATTATTCTGGGGTTTGCAAGAACACATTTCCCTCTTCCAAAGCATTTTCCATTATGTCAGTGCAAAATGGAAGTGACAGACATTTCTAAAGTGGGTTTTTCAAATTTGTGATTATTTTAATGGATCTGTAAAACCAACTAATTCACATTTTCCTTATACTTACTATAAACATAATAAGATCTTTATAAATGAAACAAGTAGGCATGTGTCTCTAACAGCAGAAAGTTACCTGAGCTACTAACTACATGTTCCCAGAGGGAGGTAGTCACTTAAATATTGAGAAAATATAATATTCTTTGTTTTATAATGCAATACACATGTATAATATTATCTACTATTATAGATATATATATACATATTTAAAACATAGGCAATGTATGCATATATGCTTCTTAATGTTTTATCTACATATGTATTACATTCTCATATACATACGCATATACATATATAAAAATCTAAAGTAATGTATCATAAATACATGTAAATAATATAATTTATATTGCAATCTAATATATAATAAAATATGTGTAATATAAATATATAACAGTGTGTATAAAATTCTTTATACATATATAATGCATACACACACACATGTATTTTTTTATATATGTATGGAAAATGGAAGTGTGTAATTGCTTTTTATTATCCCCAAAGGCAGTGGAGGTTATAAAGGGAAATTGCAGGTAACTGTAATCCCCATGAGCTCAAGATCTGTAAGCTGTAACCTCTTTGTGAAAATCTGTTATTCCAGGGAGCTTACTTCCATGCTGTGTAAAGCCAGTTCACACTGAATAGTGTACTGCATGTGGAAATGAACTGGAAAGCACAGGGCTACAGCTTCCCTCTGAAGAGCAACAGCGTTTCAATTATCTCAAAATATTTTGAGAATGTCTCTAAGTAATAAGAAAAATAAAGCCGATGACAATGAGATATTGGAAACATTCTTTAGGGTTTTTTTACAGATACCAGAGTTGTAGAGGAAATTGGAAATTCAGAGAACAAGATTGTTTTTATCTATTCTTATTTGTTCTTTTTTTTTTTTAATGCACTTGTAGTGACCTTGAACACACTTTCTCTGAACACATACAACACAATCTGATCCACAGAATTGAAATATTTAAACAGATAATTTTGAATGTGAAATGTCTAGATGACTAGGTGATATTATAAAAATATGCTCCGTTCTGAATGCATCCTCCTAAAGGCTGCAGATGACATCTGACCATTTCCATGAAGAGCCACTACATTTAATTCCAAACACTCCAATATTTCATATAATTCACAGATAATCTCAGATAATTTACGTAACTTTGCATGCCATGAACATCTTGATTGACTTTTCAGAGCTATTCCCAGTGCATAAAGTGAGGCATGTGCACAAAAACTTGGCAAGATCTGTTCTTATGGCGTTCCCCTTCCATTGTGCTCTGTAGACGACTGATGGAGGAGCGAATTTGACTGATGCCAGCATCCATTTTGCTAAAGATATACACCCTAATGACAGCAAAATATGACTATTTCAGAGCAGATTTCTCATTTGCATACTGTATATGTTCTGCAGTGGGTCGCTACCAATGGCTTTCTGCTGCTCTACTAGCCTTTTCAATATGTGAAATGTTGAATATGGGTGAACTGGCATTTCCTGCTTTAATTGACACACAGATAGACTGTTTCTCTCTAGTAGTTTCAGAGGATTGTTATGGGTCTGAGCTGAGTAAAATGGGTGCAGACATTTAACTAAATACAGAAATTTCTAGCACCATCTATTGGTAAAATTGTGAAAAAATTAAAAATATTTTCACAAAACATGCATGTACTCAAATTAGAGACTGATTGAATAAATGAGTGTTCTTGTTTTAATTATTTTAAATGCCATTAAAATATATGTAAATATATCTTTTTATAACTAGACATTTTGTCTAGGGTTTGCATCTTACTGAAGACACTTATTAGTTTAAAAATGTTCACTGTTTAGTGTAGAGTTTGAGTCTTTGAAAACATCTGTTTCTTCCTTTCCTGGGAAAGTCTAACCAAGCTAGGAAATTGGGCAGAATCTTGGGTATAGCATGGTTTTAAAAAAGTAATTAAATCACAATGTTACTCTACAGAGAGCTCAGTGAATCTGACTGATATTTATACTTAATTATTCAAATTTTATTTGAATAATATTTATATTTTTATTTGAATGGTATTTATAATTCATTATTAAAATATTATTCATTTTCTGCAACAAAGACAGCAGACACTAAGCATGGAAGAAGTCCACTACCTGTAGGAATCAAAGAATGAATTTTTGAGGAATAGTTGGCTTTGCGCTGAAGAAAGGATTGCCACAGCATAACCATCTAGCCCATACCTGAATGAACTCATGTTCTTTGTGTTTTCACATATTGACTAACAGCAGCAGTAATAAAACTGAGGGAAGGACTTGACTGGACTGACAGATAAGACACATTTTGATCTGCTGTTTATGATAGTAAATTGACTTCTATGTGATATTTGAGAATGGCGGACACACAAAGCATGACATGTTTCAAATGAGACTTACAATGGATAAAGTAGAGTTTCAGAAAAATGCCTAAAATCCATTCATAATATCTGAGCATTCCTTCATATACTGCTTCCCCTGGTTCATGACCTCAGAATCTTTTATTTTAAAATCAAGTCTGACTGCTCAAAAAATTTGGTATTGTGAAAATTGAATAAAAATTACTGCAAATATGGTGGAATATCCACAGCTATTTTTTTTTTATGCTTCTGTTTTACACAATAGCATACAGAGGTCAAACACAAACTGATGTCTAGTTGGTAATATTGTGAGGGATTTGATGGTAGTGACTTTTCTTTTGGCTATATGTACTCCCTCAACATGACCTGTTCTGTGCTTCCCTATTTTGGCCACTTTTAAATTCACCCTGGTAAAGTCACTTTCAGAAAGCAATTCTTCTCTTACGGGATTGTCAAAATAACTGGTAGGCACCCAAGTTGAGGTTAAACATAATATTTGAATTGTTTTTTATGAAGCATTTAACTATGTCTGAAATTCTGATTGAGGGTCAAGATGGAAACATAGAAGTACTCATGCTAAGTTTTTAATATATTGCCAGTAGTAATCACCAGGAAAGCCAAGGCAAGAAGATATTCTGATTCCAAGCTTAACAATGAGTGGAATGCATTAATTTCTTCATGTTGAACCAAATGGACGTCAGCAGTTCTTTCCTTTTCACAGGAAAGTAATTCAAAAGACTCTAATTTAGGAATTATCAGGTGAAAAATTTAAGATTTTTACAAGTGATGCATTCCATCATGGAAGCTATCCAAATGGTCTTAAAGGACTTGTTGAATAAAGGGACAAGGGAGGCTCTGCATAGTGTCTCAATTCCTGGTCCTTTCCCTGGAAGTTCTGCAGCAGCTTCCCTTCCACGTGGAGTACAGAATATGGGGGCTAGACCATTTTAGTCTCTGCCTTCACATTCTCATTCACTGCCTTCCACATGTTAGCTGCCTCTTTGGCAGTGCTGTGATGGGGATCATTGGAATGAAATAGATTAAAAGTATCCGAGAAGCAATGAGATTACTTTCATCCTTGTAGGAAAAACTTTCATTACTTGTTGGATGGACTGGCTTACAGTGGAAATAGCTCTAGCAGGTCAGGTAAATAGGAACAAATTGCAGCTGGAGGAAAGGTATCCTGTGCCTCCAACAAGAAAGTTATTTTCTTGTGGAGTCACATGATGATAGTTCGTTTTAAAGGCAGAAGACTGGGAGTATTTTAAGGACTAAAGTTTTTCTGACAGCTAAGAAAGATAGTGGATGAGCTGTGTCCTGTGTTTTTTGGCTTTAATCTCTCATGTTTTGTATATCACTGGTGACATAGATATCCCCAAATGGGCTTACTTCTGTATGAAATCCTATCTGTTTTCTTCATCTCAGAAAAATATACTCCAGATTCAAACATGTATTTTACCTGTTGAATGACAGCTGGTATCCACTGAGTTGAGAGTGATCACTATGGATATGGCAAAACAGGCTTGAATTCCCAAGATAAATCTTGAACTAGTAGGACAAGGAGACCCTCTATAGCAACGTCTAGTCCTTTGTACAGGTGGACAAGTAATATGGCTACAGTGTTAGTATGGCTAGAGCATTTGTTAATGCATATCTTTATACACACATATACTATGAGACAACAAAATTCTGCCAGACGACACAGCCTTGATGGGGTAAATCAGCATTAAGTCCACCTGTTGGAATTCCAGACAGTGCACCTGGAAGGAGAAAGGAACTGGGCCAATCCTATGTGATTTCTAACTGGCGCTGGCTTTAGAAATCCTGAGTCAAGGCACTTAATGTCATAAAAATAATGCCCCAATTCCCAGAGGAAATTTTGATCAGCTGTCATGTACTTTTCCCTAAGGTCAGGAAAAGAAATCTGAATGTAATAAAGCCTAACATAGTTTATGTTCATTATGGAAATATTTGTATCATGTTTCCTTGCAGAAAGCATTATTTTTCTTTTTTTTTTTTTTTAATCACTAAGCTAGCTTCAGACATGAAGAAACCTTTACCTAGAGGGGGTCCTCTTTAGAAAACATTTGAGAAATCCACAAACAAAAAAAAATATGGAAAATAAGGAGTTTTTGATCCTGGAACTCAGTCAACATTTTGGGGAAAGTTTTTGCAACACTGTAACCAAATGAAAATGCTCTTTTCCCTCCTGAGAATCAATATCTCCTTGTTTATCGTTGGATAAAGCTCAGCAGTTGGTTGCAGTCCTCATTGAACTTTTTTTTTGCTTCACCATCTTCCCCCCCTCAAAAATCTGTGCAGCTGCATCATTTGCTAAAAGAATTTTCAACTGAATAAATGAGTTTGAGAAGCTCTTTGTTGCCTCTCAAGTCTTGTTGTGCATAAGCATTGTCATTGCCTTGCTCTACTTTCCATGTCATAGGCAAAAGAGGAGCTTCAATTCAAACTAACTGTTTCCTACTGGTACTGGAAGACCAAATCTTTTTTTCTTGAAAAAAAAGTTTCAATAATTAGAAATTTTGATTTTCCAACAGACAACAATACAAGTCCTGTTTAATGAAATAGAAGAAGCTGATACTTCTTAATCAGCTATACATGCATCCCAAAATCCAACTGTAGGCAAAATTCAAAAAGTCACATACCATTAGTCTCACAGAAGTGCTTTGTTCCTGTTGGGTCAAGCTAATTCATTAGGACTAAAGCAGTAATTAATTTGAGTCACAAAGACAAAATTATATGTATATAAACATATCTCTATAAGTCAATTTCTTAGTATTATATTTTTAATGGCAACTCACAATTTCTTAAAGGACATTAATGAACTGTACATAGAACGATCTTCCAAATGCCATGTGCCTGCTTAAGTTTCCATTCCCCCTCCCTTCCCTATTCCCAATCTGTCATGAAAACATTGCTTGGTTTATTCTGATATGGAATAGGGAGAAAAAAATCTAGTTTTTAGAAAAGAATAAATTAGTATTGGACCTAATTCCATTTTTTCCCTTGATGAATGTCAGTGTAATAACTAGTTATTGCCTTCCTAGTACAACAGAAATGTGAAATTGAACTATTTCATGGTTGCAAAATAATTTCACAATTGCACTACAAAATCACTAGAAAAGATAGAATCTCATCAGTCTTGCACAGTAATGCAGCGTGTATACTAGATTAATGGGACGAGCCATGACATTAAAGCTTTTTTTTGGTAGGAGCTCTAATATGGTGGAGGATACTCTTTAATCTAATTTTCAGGCTGTTATCCATTTGCAGACTGTTGCCTTATGGAGTGAAATTCATCAGGCTGTCCCTGCATCCAAAAGATGCAGACTATTTAGTGTAAGGAATGTTTGGCAATATTCTCTTTTATTGTTTGTAAGAAGACAGATATTTCTTCATGATGTTCACATATTTCAGTCTTTCCCTCCTCATGTGTGCTCTTTTTCTCTCTCTGTCTCTCTTTATTCATTGTTGTTAGTTCAGAAATTATTCTGCTTTTGACAGAACAGAAAACATACTGTTTTCCCACAACACAAGTTGTGCTTGGCTATGTTATGCACAAACGAAAATGAAAATGAGGAATAAATGACATTAAGTACATTATTTTTCAGACTGATACAAATGGCTGATCCTGTAGTGACTCTGCATGCAGAATATTCATTAAGAGCAAAACAATATAGGATGCCCATGCAAATGTCCACCCTGTTGGAATAAATATAGTTAGCATATAAACCTGAATGAACTGTTGATCTGGCTGTTGTTTCTAGATGAACTTGATCTTAAATCTGCTCCCTTCTGCGGCCACTGCTGTGCCTGACATTTTCCAAGATGACACTGGGTAAAGATCTATTGTTTCTAGAGACCAAGTAGGCTTCATCAACAACAAGGAATAACTCCACTGGAGGTGACTTTCAAGCTTCAGGGTATGCACCAGTTTAACAGACTGGGACATAAATCACTTTGTTTTGCACATCAAGCTCCTGCAAAAGTGTCAGGGAGGGAAGAAGGACATTTCTTTAACACCTTCTTATAATCTGTTTTTTAGTCTCTGACGTGCTGGTGTGATAGCCCAGCTGCCTCCTGTGGAAGTCTGCTCTAGCCCAGGGACTACCAGGTTTCCACAGCACTTTATAGAAAGACCACTGGAAAAACATAACTTCTGGGGAAAATTTTAAAGAAATGTGTCATGAAAGCTCCGGGAAACACATTGCAGAGGTAGAGTGATTTGGACCATGTCTTGGGGAAAGAAATACTGAGAGGCCTTTTAATAGAAATGTAATTTTAATGAAATAAAAACAAGGAAAAGAAAAACTCAAATATATTGTGAAACAAGGCACAGGTGCTTAGACAGCACTTGTATATGGATAATTCTTCATCTCTCCATGCCTTCAAATCAAAATAAAATGCAATTTGAAGAAGTGTGCTTTGACAAAAAATTAAGGCAATGACTCACTAGGGAGAACAAGGCTGACATTCCAGCCTATGTGCATAATCTCAGACAGCAAAGTCTTTAGCTGTAGCCATATGTGTGCAACCCTCAAACCCTAAACCTTAGCCCCTTTGGACATAAATGTGCCCCATTCCTGCCCACCCTGCAGTTCACTGGAGGTAGTAGATGCTGCCTCACTAGGCCAGATCAGCTGATACAGCAAGCAGACCTAAAGGGTTTCGTTGGTTGCTCAATCTTATTATCAGAGAAGCTGATAGAAAAAGTGTGAATTATTACAAGTACAAACTGAATATTTAGCTGAAAATTTGGGAACTGATTAAAAATAAATATTAAAAAATAAAGGAGCAAATATTTTAAGCATATTAAACAATCAGGTTTCTCATTAGCCACCAAAATATCTCAGTTAACTTGGCCTTTCTTAACTTTGGTCTTTGCTGCGCTAGGGAGATTCTTTTGTACCTTTCCTTAGTATAGCTGCTCTCTTTTTTCTGTGCTTATTCTCAACAGGGGCTGTGAAGAGCTCATTTTTCTTTGTTCATGTTGCAATGTTTTTTTTTAAATCTTCAGGAGAACTTTTTTCCTTATTTCTCATGCTTAGAAATGTTGTCCATGACTGACATAAATTATGATAACATTCTCTCTCCTATTAACCTCTGCCAAGGAATTTGAGGTATCATATGCAAATAGAAGTGCAACATTTAGCAATATTTGGAAGCTGAATTTCCCTTACCTCCTCTCCAGTTTTCCCTGATTTCCATTACTATTGCATTTATTAATTAATCTGTCATTTCAACCTCACGTTAACTTCTCATGTTTATACAATTTTTCAAAAATGTGGTTGGAATGTACAGTTCCTATGTGCTAAAAATAAGGTAATGTACAAACAGATTATTAATGCCAGAATGATCAGCTAATTGCAGGACTGTGCACAAACTTGATGGAAAAAAATAAAGAAAAAACAGCAAAAAGCATCAGTGTATGAGCTGTTAACTTTACAGAGTATCTTCCCATTTAGCACATATAACAGTTATTTCACATTGGAATTTGTCATGTATTTATTTTGCGAAAAGCCAAATTAGATGTTAAAGCAGCAGCTAAGATCAGCTTATGGGTTGACCTGATGAGACAACACAACTATACTTCATACTCTGCCAATGCCAGGAGAGCATGGACAAATCTTATATTCTGTGTGCCTTTGCTATTAGCCAGCTTCTGTACTCCAATACATCTTTGATAAATGACTTTATTCTTCTTCTTTATTCTTCCTCTGCCATCTTTGATTTTTTATGGGTTTCTTTTTTTCCCTATGAAGTTATATCACACACCTTCCTCCAGTCCAAAATTTACCACTGGCTGCAGAAGTTCCCTAAATCTTCTTGACAAGGTGAATCCTATCTCATCTTGTGAAACTATACAGGTTTTTTTTATTGCTGTGATTTCTTAAAATAAATTTAATTGGAAAGGTTTTGTCACCTGTAATACATTTATTTTGGCCCACTTGCATTCTAATCTCTTCGTAAATATTTCTCCTTTACTGACAGCAGTGTGTCTCAGGAGATACTGGGGGCTGTAGTCTCATACTTAAGAGTTTTCCTCCACTGTCATCTCAAATGTCATTTCTGAAACATTTATCAGAAGGCAATGTCATTGGACAAACAAAGGGGCTGCGTGATAGTGGCTCAGATATACAGAGCCTCTTTGCTTCAATGACAGGTCCTGCTGTTGGCTACTGGAGAAAACAGAAAAGTTCAGATCTGTCAATAGATGTGGTGGGAAGGACAGGGGACAGTATCCGAAATGGCACTGCACATGCTCCGTGCGGACAGGAGAGCTGTCCGCCAGGAGCAGGTGCAGATTGCAGCGAAGATAGCGCTCCCTGGGAAATGATAACATTTGTTGAAAGGGCAAGGGACGGATCTGCCCGTAGAACTTGCACACTGCTAGGTATGCACCAGCTCATGCATGATAACCATTGTGTAGCTTGCTTTCAAGAGAAACTGCCTGCTTCCTTTAGCAGTCTTTGTAAAACTTTTTTACAGTATTTTTCCCAGTTGTGTCTGTTTTTCTTTTTTTTGTTGTTGTTGTTGTTGTTGTTTTTTTCTTTAATTGTGAAATTTCCTTGTGATGTAACTTTGAACTTTAGAGGTAAAAATGATTTTCTGCTTCAGTATAGCTCTTGATTTTATCCAGTAGACCTTTCCTAAAATAATAAAAAAACAAAGCCTAGCAAAGAGTGAAAGGGGGAGGGAGTGGGCTTTCCTTCCAAAACAAATATAAAAATAAGTCTGTTTGGAGAGATTTTCAAAGACACTGAAAGACATTAAGAAACATAACTAATTCTCCTATGCCTCATTTCCATGGTAATAAAAGAACTGAAGGATCTGTCTTGATTTTCATTGATACCTAAGCTCCAAAGTCTCATAGTCAGCATTAGTTTTTGCAGATTTTAGAAGGATTTTAAGAACATCACATTTAGAGTACAGGGTGTCACTGTCCTATCCTAAAGCAGTACAAAGGCAGGACATGTGGCAAAGAGAGTAAACTGCCAAAGCAGAAATGATGAAATGAGAAAGTACCACAAGCAGAGAAGACAACACATTTCACTTAATTTTAATATATGGTCATCATTACGAAGTCCTGAGGTGTTACTTTGGTTTGGTACAAGCTGCATTGTCAGATATCTCATAAAATAGTACTTTTTCTTCCTTGAAGACAAAGACATACATTAGATACAGGTACTGTTTATTCATAGACAAAAAGAAAGAGAACACTCAGTGCTGAAAACATAGGGAATCTGAACTGAATAGGGCTGGTAGTTAAGAGTCATTACTTCATTTTTTATGTCTAATGCTGTTTTTGTGTGGTTTTGGGACACATACTTAAGCAAAACTAATGATACATGGAAGTACCCTTAAGCCAGAGCCTTTAAAATAAGAGGGCTCTTTCCTTTCCTTTAATGTACACAGGATGCTTAGATAAAGCTATGATGTCATGTTAGAAACAATGTCTTATCTGTGGTATCACCCTGTAAAATCTGCCATTTGGGTTAAATATTTTAGGCTCAGAAGTGTCCTTTAAGAGATGAAATTTTGAAAAGTGCTAATGGAATCACATAGCATATTTGAAGAACTTTCACCTTCAATTAATAGTTTATAAGTTGCTTTGAGCTTCTTGGATGAAAAAATGCTATAGCATGCTTTTGTACTAATCATTTCAGTAACAAACCAAGTGAAAACAGAAGCTTTTTTTTTTTTTTTTTCCCTGTAGGATATTTTTACCATTCTGTTCTGTCAATGTGTCTTTCTTTCTTATCTCCTTTGGA
This sequence comes from Taeniopygia guttata, assembly GCF_048771995.1. NCBI lineage: Eukaryota > Metazoa > Chordata > Aves > Passeriformes > Estrildidae > Taeniopygia > Taeniopygia guttata. The sequence continues at coordinate 107,677,091 of NC_133026.1, forward strand.
AATTTTTTTCTTCCTCTCCTGTGTACTCTATTAAATTAAGAGTTTAAGCTGTGGGAATAATAGAGCCCTTGTAAGCTCTGTCTGTACTCACTATTCATTATTTATCCTGTGGCCAGGTATAGTGGAAGCAGGCACAAAGCTAAATGCTATTGGACTAACTTTGATGCAGACAGTTCATTGTCTGAGAAAAAAAAGCATTTAAGCCTCAATGTTCTCAGTTCCATGATTTTCAACACTACCTCTTTCCCCTCCTCCTTTCTCTTTTATTAACTGCTTTACTCCAATGTCCTTTTGACTGCAGTAACTGGCACTGTCTGCAAAATCCAGTACAATGATACTATTCATCCTGGCTGTGCCATTTATAGATTCCATAGCATGCTCCATCCCTATGGTAAGGATCATTCCGCCTCGCCACTTTCCTTCTTTTGAGGCAGTGATTGCCGAAGCAAAGGCCAATATTCGGAATCTGATTAGTACATCCGAGATCTAAAAAGCTTAAATGGTGAGAGCAGGACTGGGAGTTGATGTGTGTGCACACATAGAAGGTATAATGAGGCACAGAGAGTCTCACAAGGCTGACGTGGTCATGCTTCAGCGGAGAGAGTGCCAGATGTGCTGTTCATCCATACACCCTGCCTGACCATCCACTGAGCAGCATCAGTGTCCTCTGCAGGGGTGCTGCTCTCCTGCCTCTGAGCTGGTAAAGTACCACAAACTTGACAGAAGCAGTAGTGAAAGGACTCCAAGGAAATATTTGTACTGACAAAGTGAACTCCAAAATGAACATGTTAATATACGTTCATCTCTTAACCGAAGTTGTCTGGTTTCTGGTGTTCCCATGTCATGCAGTTATGCTTCTTGCATGTTTGAATGTTTTAGGACATTTCTAGAGGCATGAATATTCTTTCTTAGGTATGGTATTAAACAACTCTTTCAGTTTGCTTTTTGATTCTTCTTTTTTTTGGTTTTTTTTTTGTTGTTTTTTTTAAGAAAAGGAGAGGACAAATGGGGAGGGGAGAATATTGTTTAATAATATTCTTTTATGATATCAGGACCTAAGTAAATCTGGTAGTAACTCTTAGGAAACCCAAAGAGTGGCATACATTCAAACACCACCATACATTCAAATACACACTAAATTATACCACTAAAGTTGCCAGACAAAAGGTTGCTGGGAGTCTGTCCTTCATAAACTTGTGGGTTATGTATTTCTGACCGCTGTTTACTATCACTATTCTTTTATTCAAATTTAGTCACTGCCTAACCATCAATGCTGTCTTCATAGAAATACTCAGTTTATTATTGATCAGTTAAGCCATTTTGAGATGCAATCAGTGGCAGATTATGGAAGGCTACCCCTAATGCTGCCTCATAAATCTATATTTGAAATTGAACAATTTTTTAAAAAGTTGTTGCTACAAAAATTATTGCTTTTTTTCCTTTCAAGGGCGTAATCCGATTTTTAGATCATAATTTTTGAGAACAGGAGTTAGATTTTTGTAACTTTATTGTCAGCAAACAAACCAAGGCATTCCAACTTCTACATTTATTTGAATATTATCTTCCTGGACACTTAGTAGTTTCCCTTTTTTTCACCTAATAAGTAAAAGAATCTTTAATCTTTCACCTTTAAAATTAGTTAATCCAAATCAAACTCAACCAAACCTCAAACTCTTTTCAAGAAGGCCACTCTAAAATATTCTAAGTCCATAGACAAGGTAATTTTTTCATGAGCTAAAAGTCTGTCAGTTCAATTATATGAAACATGGCTAATAATGTCTGCTTGATAAATGTGGCAAAAGCTCCAGTGTATTGCATGATATCCAGTTAAAAAATATCTTTGTTCTTATTCACTAACCCAGATTGATTTCTGATATTTTTGAGGAAGCTTGCCAGGTGTGCTGGTTCTCACTGGGGTGGAGCAAATTTTTTTCACAGTAAGTGAGGCGCTATACTTTGGACTTGTGCTACAAACAGGATTGGTAGCACAGGGATGTTTTCATTATTGTTGAGCAGTGCTTATACAGAATAAAGGCCTCTCACTTTTATTCTTCCGGTTCTATCCCCTGTCCCACCCAGGGGAGTGAGTGAAAGTCTGCAGGGTCTTGACTGTTGGTTATGTTAAACCATGATAGCAGAGCAGCTCAAAGCATAACATTAGACAGATCAACTTTAAAGTATCAATGGGTGGATGAAAGCTTGACATGAAATGAAGGAACAAGTGTGGTGATTCAGAATAAAAAATAAAACTCCTTCAAACAAAAAAGGGTGTTAAATATTTTGGCTCCGTTGCTCCTCATGACTAAAAAAATAATCTGAGTGTTCAGAGAGGATGACCAGACTACCAACACAAGACAAAAGAGCTAAGCAGTACTATTTACACTAAGATTGGGATGTCCTGCAATGACCTGAATCTGTGTTAAAATAAATGGTTTTTTTAATACTTATTTGCTAAAAGGCATTTCAGTCTTACCTTAAAGAAAAACCCCACATTGTTATGCAATCATTTTGGCAATTAGCCAAGTGTGTTATAATGGTATGACTTGACATTTGTTCATTTATAGCACATTTATGAAATAGAAAACAGCCTTTTTATTTTTTTTCCTGTGACTAGGAGAGAAATTCTTGAAAGAAAAAATATTGATAGTTTGCTCATGAAAGACTCAGAAGTTTCATAATTCAAAAATGGTTTGTATTTTGATTTAATAAATATTTAACACCTCTTCCTTTAAATCTTGCCCCTTTTACTGAAAAGTTTGATATTATCTCCTTAAAACTTGTAAATCATGCAGTGCAGATTTACCAGTTCAAGTTAACAAAGAATTTGAAATATGAAAGTATATTTAGAATCAAATTTACTCTTTTAGAGTAACTGGAACATATCTTATTAACTACTTACTTCTCATTTAGATGACTGGCAAATATAAAGTATAAGAAGTTTTGGCATCAGTGGAATGATGAACAGGTTGTACATTTGAAAGCATGAGAAAATAGCCTGATTAATCCAAAGCTAAATTTGTCACTGTTGGGATGGAGTTAAACAGTGTTTGCATCATAAGATTTTTTATCATGACAGCTTTATTTCCAGCACTTAACTCATTATGTCAACCCATGTCTTCTAATTCTATTTTAGGACCTGAACAGGTAACAGAACTTTCAATGTTCTGCAAAGGAGTAATTTTCACTGGGAGAAAGTTTGGCCTAAGTCATGATGTTTAGCTCTGCAAATATCCTATTGTAATCCAGTTTTATCACAAAAAGATACCCTTCTGAAATTACTCCTTTCAGAATGTAGATTGTCAGATTTAAGTTCTAATGTTTTCTTTAATGCTAACTCACAGAAAAAAAAACAAACAAAAAACAAACAAACAAACAAAAACAAAACCAAAAAAACAAACAAACAAAAAAAAACCCCAAAAAACCCCGCTGAATGATTCAGGTAATAAACTTTTCAAAACCCAGACTAGTCCTTAAAGTAACACTTGCTTGACCAATGGAAGAGGAAATGGCCAGTATGTAATGCATACTTTCACTGTTCTTTTCATGCAAAAGCACCTTTACAATAGAAGATGCTGAATAAAAACACTCTGAAAGGCCAACAGCTCCTGCTATTTAAAATAAAAACATCAGCATGTCTATTATTTGTGCTCAGCAAGCTTTTTACTCCCTTTTATATTTTCTTTAGGTATGAAGGCTGTTTTGCAGCAGAGCTGTTCAGCAGACCCAGGGGAGACAAATGTCAGTTTTCCAGATGGCAAACTGCCAGCTTGTTGATGCCAGGGTGAAAGGCACTGAGGGAATTTGCAGAAGCAAAAGAACACCACTTCCTAACACACCTCGTGTACAAGCTCACTTCTCAACAGCTGATGCAGGAGCCAGAAAAGCTTCAGTAGCCCTCCTCAAACAGCTTTTTGGATAGTGTCAGGTTTCTACATGTCCCCAACATCTGTTAAAAGTTTCTGCTAACTTACAAAGAGAAATATCCATCTTTTAAAAAGCAGAAATTAAAATCAAAAAAACATCTTTATCAAAATGACCTCGTTTTCAGCTGCAAGAGACCCACCTTTTGTCTTATGAAATGCTACCTAAAGGTACTAGGTCAAATGTCTATTTAATAATGTTATGAACTTTATGTCACCAGCAGAAGCTACTTTGCAGACATAAAATCTTGAGTGGAAAATTACTTATCTATCATTAACAATAAATTGTAGTATAGTATCTATAGTCATTAGAATGCCACTGTGGAGAGCCTGGTCTAAAAAACAACAATCCATTAGGTTTTTCAATGGAAGCTTAAAATGTCGGGATGTATCTGAGGCATTTGTTCAGGTGTAGAATACAAAGATGTCACAATTCAATGGACTATCATATGTTTGAATTCAAGAAAACTATTTTTTCAGAAACATATAAAGAATTAATTTTGTATAAAAGAAAAAATAATTTTGTTTTTAACAAATCTGACAAATTTAATACTTTCTGTGTAGCCCAGGTCTGTGTGTGCTAATGTCCTTTGTCATAAGAGGCAAATGTGTACTTTTTCTGTCTGAGTCTGTCAAAGGGTAAAACACTTTCACAGGTGAAAATTTAGCAGATGTGATATAGTTTCTTCTGGCATTAGTTACCTAAGTTCATGGAGAAGACTTATGAAACACCTTAAAATGTCTTGATATATATCTTGCGCTGTCAGAGTGCCTTGTCCAAGAAGGACAGGATTCATAGAGGCCAGCCAAGTCTCCTCCTGATCTTTCCTTTACTTCCCCACAAACAGAAGACATTAAGCATGGAGCTGATTTCATCACTGCTAGCCTGAAGGTTATTTTGAATATATTTAGAGAAGTACAATGTATTTTGCCTTTCAGCAAAAATCCTGGAGAAAATACAGAAACAACACTTGGAGAGAGGCGTGAGCCTGGTGGATAGAAGTGGATAGAAGTGCCTGGCACAATACAACTGACCTCCTGAGTAACTGTATCCCCAGCCAGTTCCTATTGGATCTCTTTCAATGTGTACAGAGACATTTACACAAGAGATATTTTCAAAGCAGTGGAAAATGTTCTACCTCATGGTCCCTTACTTTTTAGTTTTAATCCATGTAATTTCAGAAAGATGCAAAGTTAAGCAATGTAAGGAAGTTTTAATGAAAAGCAAATGCAAAATGTAAAAAATTTGTTACAACAAAAAATTTGAAAAAAATGGCATCCATGCACTCAAACTCAATAGTTTATTAATTCCTTCATAATTTATTTATCTGTAAAGATGTAATAGGAACATTTTTACTTCAGCCTACTTAGTTAATGAATTAATTAATTGCAAATAAAGTCCAAATGAAAGTAGAATTTATTACCTATGAAAATGATTTAGAACTGGGAATAATTCAGATGCCAGCAAAAAAATCATATTATGATATGCAGATGCTGGACAAGATATTGTGCTAATGTCTATTTACACGTGACAGCAATTACTAGTTTATACTCAGAAAAGATCATTTACACACATTTGTTCATGTTTGTTCATGCATAAAATTCTTTGCAGCTGTTTAGTTGTAATTATAATTTGATCTTCTTTTCGGCCTTTCAGAATGGTTTCATTCTGTGACCTACTAATGGTCATTTGGAAGTTCTTTTGGTTAGTATCCAACCAACATGTCCAAAATATAGCACAATGTTATTTAAAATCAACTTTAATAGAATTTCTGATCTAATGAAGAACAAAAAAAAAAAACCAACAAAACAAACCACCAACCAAAAAATGACAAATCCTTATCATTCTGGAAGAACAGTAGAACAGTTTTGAATTGTTTTGAAAAGTGGTAACATCTAGATTAGGGATATTGGAAAGCTCAATTTTCTTATCTCTGTTGAGCACATCCTATATGGGCACAATGTCACTTCTGTTGGTTTGTTCTATATGCAATCAACTGCATTGGGTAACGTTAAAAAGTTCAAGTCGTTGTTTTTTTGCCGTCTAGTGATTAATTATTTATTTCTAGCAGATACATGACCAGCTGAACAGACAACTCCACCTGAATATTAGAACAAAATCTTTTGTTATTCAGTCAAGGAGGGAATAAAATACCTGTTTAGTTGTTATCTAGTTTGCTAGCTTGCTATTTTGGTGCAAGACAGCTCTGCTGTTTCAAGCTGTTTCTTGAGATGCAATGGTGCTCTTTTCTTTCATAAATTACTCGAACATTTATCTACCCCTTCTAGGTTGTTAGAGCTTGCTGACCACAGTAATATTAGAAAACTCTCAGTACGTCTTTGGACAAGGTGGGTAGCATCTAGCGCACATTTTTTGGAGGAGAAGTGTTTCTTTACAAATGCATCCACACCATTTTTGAAAATTAATTTTCATCCTCCTTATGATATAATTTTAATGTAAATTGAAGTCATAATATCACAGATATGACCTTCCTCTCAGATGGAAGTAAGATGACACAGTAACAGTTGGTAGCCTGGGAAAGGTGAATCAAATTATTTAAAAAAGCAAGAATAGATGACCTGCTAATTAAACATGGACAAAAGTCCTGCATTGGTACCTGAAACTCTTTGCACCTCTTTGCAACTTATTTTACTCAAACTCAATAAATACAGAAATATTCTTCATGATTTGTAAAAGCTTTCTTTCTCTTACATATTTTCAGGTCGCTGCAGGTAGAATTAAATTGTCACATTAAAGTATTTAGTACTTATGCTTTTCTTGGTCATTTTAAATGAGGAGGGCAAAAGGTCAAAAAAATCTAGAACATCAGGAGATCAGAACTGTTGCCAGTTTATAGTTTCCTTTTCTATATAGTTTTTTTTCTTTAATTATTATTATGTCATTCTTATAAGATCTCTTCTGCTCTAACCTGCTTCTTGCTAGATTTGGAAAAGGCCCAGATCACAGGTGGATGTTGCCCCAGCTACTCAAAGTGTCCTACTCTCTGCAGTAATCACTTAAGGGATATTAAAATCCAGGACAGAATTTGATGGCTCCCAAGAGAATTGTGTTCCTCAGCGTGTGTAAAACCCCAGACAGCTGAACCTTTGCATTTGAATGTAGTTAAAATGTCAAATGTAACTTTCCTAATTACTGACAGAAGTGTAAGGATGCACTTCACTGTGGGATTGCAACCCTGACTTCAACATGCTGGCAAAGTTAGCATTTCTAACTAGTTCTCAGTATTTTTCAGGCTTTTTGGAAAGTTCCTCTGAATCCTGATACCTGCTAACAGTTCTTCTGTGACCTCTAATAGATAGTCTCTTCCAAATGCTGTTATGCAATATTTGAAGCCTTGCCTAAGTCTTCACGTACTGCTTGAGTGAGGAGTAATGTGGGACTAAAAAATTTTTTTGGGCTTTGCCTGGCCTCTTCATCCTCCCCGAAGGGAAGGAGCAGGGAGGGAAACTTCCTCACATTCATTTGTCTGCTTCCTTCTTTCCAGTGGACTTGACACCCTTTCACACAGCTAAAGGGCATGATTTGGGTTCAGAAAAGATCTCGCAATCCCATCTTCCCAAGAGATATCATCACAAAAAGGTAAATAGGAATTCAATGACGGGAGTAAACAGAAACTGGATTTTGTCCCCTCCATCTGTCAAACATCAGCTTTTAAAAGGACCAGCACTCAGGGAGATGAGGTCTTCTAAACCTGGTGATGGATATTTCCTTTTTTTGGTTTTGGCTTTGACTCCATTGCGCACTGCAGGGTAAGACATCTCTGGCTGTTGTTTTTCTGCCAATTCTCATTTCTCTTGCTTCCGAAGGTGGGAATTGGAAAAGCTCCCCCAGCTTCCCTATAGTTAGGAACACCTTTAACAGACACAGCATGGGGGTATGAGACTCCACAATTGCTCTGTTGAATATCATTTGTACTCACCAGATGTACATGTGCATACATGCACATACCCACACATCCATCCTTCCCCACTATGTAAGAAAAAATTACAGGAATTACATATAAAGAATTACAACTTTCATTTGAATTCTTTTAAACTGATTGCCCTCTTCTTTAGATAGTTTAAATTCTAACTTCAGTGGGTCTGCTGACATGTTTTTTTTAATGTCCTATTTTTCTATGACCATTTCAGAATACTGAGCTTTCATTTCTTAAATTTGTGTGTTATCAGTTTTCTCAGTATCATGATAGCTACTTCTTTTCTAGGTATATTTTAGAGCAGAAATGCAGGACAGAGAATCTTCTGCTTTATCCTTTTTGTGGATGTTGTGCATGTGCAATAATCCAACCCTCTCTGTCTACCAACCACCTTTTCTCCCCACCCCGATCTCGTACACTGAATTATTTTCACAGCAGCTGTTCTTGATAACACTTAAAAAGTGATTATATCTGTTGTCAGTTTGGGCAAATCATTAACATCAAAGCTAGCAGCAGGCTTCTTGACATTAAATTTCAAGATTACCACTGGCAAAGAAGGACAAGCCGTGAGAGAAGAGTGGATGGAAATGTAAGGGAAATGAAAAGAGAGGAAGATGTGTGGATTAGGGCTGTTTGGGGGAAACTATGACTATAAAATGAAAATTAATTGATAAGAAAATTTCAGCTTGTATTAGAGATGTTTTTTTGTTGTTGTTGTTTTCTGTGAAGTTTCCATTATGCAAGTTGTCATTTCAGCAAGGAGCACAGAGACAGGGGAGACCCAAAGCCTCACCTGTGCAGAGGTGCAGAGGGGATAGGAAAATTAATACCTATTTAAGCATTTCTTTACAACTTGTGCCTTAGCTGTTACAGCAAGCTTATACAATCACCTCTTGTTTAACAACAGCTTGCTGTTATTATGGGTTATTCAGAAAAGAGTTTTATGACTTATTTCATAAAGGAGGAATTTATTGAATTCTAAGAGATGAACGATGAAGATAAATTGGGATGTGTCTAAGTGAAATTAAAAATTATTACTTGTAAAAAATTTAGAGTGTGCCTTACTGTACCACCACATTTGCAGTTAACACTGTTAGGAATTAAAGGTATGTAACTGATAAAGATGGATGTCTCATTTTTTTGGTTCCAACCTATGCTGTTTAAAATAAATATTACAATAATTGATCTCTGGGAATGACATGCATGTGCTAAATGACGCTTGATGTATGACACCAACTTCCTGATCTTGGCACTGATTGATGAGCTTATTCTTCCTATAATGAACAGTTGGTCAAAGTTTCAGTTACACTTATCACACCTCCACAGACAAAGCACCATGAAAATAAATTCAACACTATTCAGCTACCAACAACCTGGCATTAACATAGACCCAAAAAGAGATTTAATCGAAATTCTGTGAGAGTGAAATGGGCACCATTTCATATTAAGTCCTGACTATATTACTCTGTAGCATTTAATGTTAAATGCATACTTCTTTTTATTTCAGAGCATTTGTTGTTATATTACCTCCTCTGGAATCAATTGAACCATAAGTGGGATTCATGCAGAGCCATAAAGCACCCTGGGGAAACTCACAGGAAAATATCTACTGCAGAAAAGAAAAATCCCTTGCTTCCTCATTCACAACTTGAGGAACAGAAACATAAAATCTACAATACACAGTTTTTTGGTACCAGGAAACACTACTAGGCAGGGTTTCACCTATTTTTCTCACCACAGGTTACTAATTATTTATACATTTTAAAGGTAAATGTAGAAGACAATGTGATGTTTTTAGCAGTGGAATTTTCCCACTAGAAAAAGTGGAAATTATGGAGTATTTTTTCATAGATATATCCTTTTCCTTCCCGTCAGGAAGCAGTATAAAAAAAGGAAATTCAAGGAGTGCAACCAAGACATGCAATTGAGTAAGAGGTTTTTCCTAAATGACTTTAGAAACCAACTGTTGCAAGATGTTTTTTGGCTATTGCAGGTATTTTCTTTTTTATATCGGATTTAATTATGGGTACTTCCTTATATTTATAAATGTCTAATTCCTTGGGGAATTTTTACAGGAATTACAAATGACAGGTAATTCAAGCTAACCCTTCTCAAGAGATATGCTCGAAGTACTCTCTCCAGGCCTTTCACAGAGCTGGGCAGAAGTTGGTGGTAGGAAAAAACTGAGTGTCAGTAACCATCTCACACAGCACAGTTTTTCAGAAACAAATCTCAGTTTATGATGCAACATTTTTGCCATTATAATGTTCTTCTTGGCCAAGCATTTCATTATGATGCCTGCAAGAGTTTCTCCTGATCAGTAAAGGTCGATATTAAACTCAGTAAACTAATAGGTAGAAATAAGAAGTGTGAAGTGGTTGCTTTCTAAGGTTAGTTTCCTCTCTGCTCTCCTTTACATATTAAATGCTAGATGAATACCTTGCGTCTGAAGGATTGGAAATGCTTCCCTGGTCTGTATGAAGTAGCAATATCTCATCTCAGTCTTTCTCTATACCGAATTCGTAATCAAGCTAAAGAAAATTAATAATACCCCTCTAGACTCTTATTGAAGTTTCAGTTTGCACACGCCAAGCCAAGGCCTCTTTTTAAACCTATGAACTATAATAATTTGTGATATTTTATTTAACAATGTGAATCAACTAGTCAGTTCATTTGTAATTGATGCAAAATTCCTCTACAATTTTTCACAAGCATTAAATCATATAAGGCTAATTTATATATTCAATTACACTCATAGTAGTAAAAAATTGAATACAGATCAGAAATCACATCTTCTCCTTAGTATGGTATAAGAATTCTTCATTCTTCAGAGCAGCTATGGAGTTTATTCTCAGAGGTTACTCACCAGACCCCCGACCTTACTACCCTCAAAAACAGGTGCACCATTTTAGTCAGATGATTCTTGAAAAATTACTAAAGACTGAATTTTAGAAGGCATGAAGATGAGTGTGACTTGGAAATGAGTGGGTCTTTTTCTCAAGAGTATTGTTCCCTTCTGCCTAATATAATGTATTTTACATTTCCAATGTGCTGCAAATTTTCTGTTTAAATATTTTTTTAATGCCTGCATTTCTGAAAAAATAAAATATTCCATAAATAAAAAAACATATTTATTTGAAATATCCAGACCTTGGGATTATGGTGGGATGCACTGAATGTTTTGTTCAGCTGCATAATGACTATTCAGTCTATACTTTTATGTCATATTCAGTAAATCTGTTTTTTGAAGAATTGGCAAACAATCGCAATCTGCTATTTACAAATTATTTTCCGAAAAAAAATAGTCAACTGCAAATATATTAAGTACATTTTCAAGAAATTTTATTTTTAAAGGGACTAATTTTAATCTTGGTAGATAGTATTCAAAAAACAACACTGCAACAGATGTTAATATCTATCAAACATGATCAGATTGGAAAGGGCTGATGTCCATAGAAGTGAAATTCACACCAGATCCTGTGTTTAGAAACACAGGTAAAATCCTGGAGCAATCAGTTTTTACAAAGACTTATGAAATCTCTCTGATGGAATCAATAATTTCAGTTTTACAGTGTCTGACATTTCTATTAAAAATTTAACCTATCTAATGTAAAGGAAATGTAGGGTATTCAAGAAATAAAACAGCTGAAATATAATTGAGACTTTCACAAAGAGAAATATCTAATGGAAACCTGCTCATCAGTGATACAACTTCAAAATGAGCTGAAGGAGGCATAGAATTACTTAGGTCAAGCCAGCATTTATCAACTCAAGAATATTTTAGCAAAGACAAAAATCCAATACAAATGTACATTTGACCTTATAATACACTAAATCATTCCTTGATAGTGCTGCATTTCAGTGTGGTCCTCTTACCACGGTGCAGCAGTAAAGCACAGCTCTCAGTTTGGCACTCACATGGAGGATGAAGAGGCTAAATATTAGAAAACCTTTTTGGTGAGATGGTGTTTATAGACATTGTACAAACAGATGAAAAAACTTGCATGTTTGGCTCTGTGTTTCTATAACTATGGGCCCAGATGGTAGTAAGATGCTTTTTTCCTAAACCATATAGAATATCAGGGGGCATTAATCAAAGTGGCACTATACAGGAAACAAAGAACATAATCTTCTGCAAAGAATGAATAAAACCCTGAACAAAAGCCTGCAAGAGCCCTAGCATAAGCCCTGCTTCTAAATCTAATAATAATGGGATTTAACAGCCAAAAATACCCACTCAAGTCATATAGGCTTCCTACGTGTGGACTAACATGTAGGACAACAGAGTTATTTAGAGGGAAAAGAAAATAGAAGTGAGTGAATTAATGTCTCCCATCCAGTAAGTTTTCCCTGTGAAATATATGTGTCTATCCCTGCAAACATATGTGGGGGGCACACCTAGACTGACCCTGCAACTTCACTTAGATATTACGCAAGTGGCTTTCAGAAGCTGAACTGGAATTTATAGGAGGATACAAATTATGTTTGTAAAACATTATCCTATATATAGATGCTTTGAGATGAGGAAGTGCTGTTTCCCCATCTTGAGAGGGAAAGGCCTGAAAAATCAAAGCTGTATCTAAAAAATGTAGTCTTAAACGGCTTAAATGCTAAGTCTTGCCAAGGAATTTGAAATCAATCTTAGGATTGTGACCTAAGTACTAGACTCTGACTACAGAACCATTTTATAATAGCACCGCCTCAGGAGGGTAATGTAGACAGTTATTATGGGACAAACAGAGTACATCATACTATGCCATGCCATGCCATATTATTTCTTCATTTCTAAGCTTTCCTCATGTCAATCATTTTTTTACACTCACTCTGCCATATTAAATGAAAGAATTATGAAGTTTGGGTCTGCAAATCAGAGGAGGGAGCATATTTTTTTTTCTAGTGAGAGGGTAGTAAAAACCCCCATAAGTTTAGAAAATGGTTATTCTCAATACATTTATATATGTACATATATATGTATGCATATATATATAAAGAATATATTTAAACATAAAAAGCTCAAATGCATTGAATTATTTTATACATTTTAAAAAATTTATCTGAATCTTCAAATATTTTTGCTAATACTCTCATTAGAATTATCCAAGCTAATTAGGTTAATAGGATAATCACCTTAATATGGCATGCAAAGAATCAAAACTTTTTAACAAAGTCTAATAAAAAGGCCAGATTTTTCTGAGGACCTAGCAGCAGTTCAGAAAAACCCAACAACAGCAGCAACAAAAGCTTCAGTTATTCTCATATAAAATTGTTTCCATCTCATATAAAATTGTTTCCATCTCAGAAGTATCAGAATAAGAAAAGTAATGTTATTCTTGCTAGACTTTTTTTTTTACAGCACAGAAAATAAATATTAATGATTTGGATTTTTTTACTTTTAAACTTATATTAAATAATAAATATTTTTTGGTTTAAAATTAACAACAATAAATTATAGAAGCAGAACTAATTTTTCTGCAACACAGGAAAATAAAACAAACAAAACAAAGAGTTTCTCCAAAATTATGAGTTAATGTCCTGCCTATGTACACAAATAAATACAAGGGAATAGCTGAACAGAAAACCATGAAACGTTCCCCCAGTTAAGAAATTAATCCTGAAAAATAAGTATAAGAATTATTTAGTGCAATATAGAAATATTCTGTTTTCTTGACTACTTGTGTTTTATGTAAACTCTTACATTTGGGGGAACAAAAAATAATTTAGATCAAATACTCAGGAACCAAGTCTGATCTTGGTATTACTGAGATACACTGAACAAAGATTTTTCCTTTTTTTTATTCCTCCCTCAGTCCCCATTTCTCCTCCCTCCAACCTCCCTCCCCTAATCAAAATACCACAAGATCTTCTCAAAAGATGGACAAGTGAAGTCTTCCTCTTATTTGAGGACAAAGAGAGCTTTATGTTTATAGAAAGGGAAAGAAAATAAGGTTACTTTCTGACAGTAATTCTCCTTTGTCATGTGCAGGGAGCGCTGAAAGAGGTGTAATCCACTGAGGGAAAGGTCATAAAATCAAAACAGTGTGCAATGGTCAAATATACATGATGTGGTGGTTGGTCTCATGGGACACATACTGCCCAGCTACCAGTTGCTTATTTTGCAGCAGAGAATGCCCCTGGGATTTGCCAAATCAGTGAGGCGAACGGCTGGCACCTGTGAGCCACAGCATTCAGAAACTCAGTCTGCTGTAATTTACATCTCACTGCCACAGAAAGGTAAAACTAACCATGATTCAAAAAGCTTGAGGTGTATAGGAGAAACTTAGACATAATCTTCTTTCACTGGAATATGTCCCAAGATCTAACTCATTCAGACACATATGCAAGCCTTGATCGTCACCTTTTTTTGTACTTTCATTGACATTGACAGTGTCATTGACATTGTTATATATTTTGATCTTGTAGCTATTTTGTTCGTCAAAGATAGCAAATTAGCTGTGATCCCTGACTTATAAACTATAGCTTTGGAGAAGCACGGTCTCTCACCTAATCTCTCTAATTTTTCAAGCAGCAAATTATGAACCCAAATGAACCATACAGTCACTCCCATGGTGAATTTCCTAAAATATTCCATCATACAACCAGTGTATACATTTCCAAAACTCTGGTTCTTGCAAGAAGGTTCCTATGTGCCAAAAGAGTCTGGACTGTCTTGATTGACAGTGTGACAATATAGAGTGGAAAAAAGAGAGAAGATTTGCAGAGATCCATCACTTAGAAGGTTTTATAGCTTTGGATATGCTGACACTGAATTATAATGCAGGGTAATCCTTTCAAAATGACAGAATGTCTCACTGCCAGGAAAAAATGCCTGAATGAATATGAAAAGTCTAAGGTGACAGCAGTCTCCTTCATGAATGCATGCTGCCAGGTGGCAAATGTGACAAAAAAAACCCAGAGGATCCAGGTATTTACAGAAATATTACTACACCCAAAGATAGATTGGACATAAGATCACAGTCAATATCTCTTTGGGAAAAATGAGGCTAAAGATTTTTAGAGCCTTAAATAAGAGATGGAAGCCATAATTCTACAGAGAAAAAAAAAATGTTACTCTGACTCTCTGGTATTACATATCACATATCAAACACACACATAAGATGAAGCTGGGAGAGAAAGTCTGTGCAAAAGTATTTAGACCATTCAAATGTTTGCTGTGAATGAAAGAAATAAGATGCAGAAGATTTTGATGGAACAACTAAGTCAAAGGTGTTCAACCCTCACTGGAGTTTGTAGCCATCTCTCTAATGTGGAATGATAGCATAAACCCAGGTACTACCCAGATTTAATCCCATGGTGTGGTACAGGGCTACAAACACAATTCCAGTATATAATCTTTATAATGGATAGCAAATAAAAGCTAGCATGGATGTTCCAGTCCCACTATGGGTGTGCAGCTTTTTTTTCAGATCCTTCCCTACTTCAGTGCTGTCAGTTTGAACTTTGCTCTGCCTTTGCTTGATGTGATGAATGTTTAATATACCCAGTTATTAAATGTCAGATTTAAAATCTCCTTTTATGCTCTTCCCTGTTTTTCAAGTTGATAAAATACTCCAGTTGATTTCTCTACGCTGATTACTAATTAATTTAGAGGTATTTTCATGAAAGATATCACCAGGGTATAAAACAGTTGTCAGTAGCTGGAAATACAGAATTCCGTCAGCTCATCTCTTTTCTCTGTGTTTGTGACTTTTAATTCTGTATGACTGTGGGATGATTGATTTCTTATTCACTGCTGGTCATAATTATGGAGCTGCTTGTAGAAATATCTAATTATGTTTGGATGTTTTACAGTTTGCTCCAGAAGAACTTGGTGAATATGATGTGATGTCCCAAAAACCTTTGTTTAATAGCAGCAAATTATAAGCATGATATATTTATTTATATTTCAGGTACTGGAATATACACAGAAGATGACACTGGGCATGGTAGGTTTACACCATAAATAGGTATTAGATAAGTTGTAGATTTTTAGAGTATCTCGGAAGGGAAAAAATCCTTTGCCACAGTTATTCATAGGTTTAGTTCAAAAAGAAAGAAATCAGATCACACTTGATCCCTTCTTTGCTAATTCCAGATTATAGCCATAGTGGGGGAAAAAAAATTACTCCTTTATAATCTATTTCCAGGAATGCAGGATGTTAAGCTCAGGTAAAATTGCAGGCAAGTCAAAAGAATACAAATAATTCCTAGAGCCTATGGACTAATGAACGTGGTGTCCTACAGAATTATCTCTCTTTCAAGTGCCTAAGAAGATAAGAGTCTTGTTTGAATGTTTTATTGTGATTCTGGCACTTGTAAGTGTGCTTTGGCTCTATAGAACACTAACAGAGTTTCTTTTTTCTCTTCCTATTTTAGTACTTTTTCTAGTACCATTAATTATCTTTGCAGCAAATTCTGTTTGTTCCAATTTTGTCAGAATTGAGAGAACAGACATATGACACATGAATAGCCAGTTATATATATACATATACATATATACTGTTTATCCAAAAGAATTGACGCTAAAAAGCAAAAGGATTAAAAATAATGGGGAATATTTGGCAAAAACAGTGCATGGATAAATGGCATTACACGCCTGTGAGTAGGAGGAAATTTGTACTACCCACACATATTTGTCTTTTGATAGCTATATGATCAGTTTAGCCTTTACATCTTGATATGTCTTTCAGATGTTCAACCTCATTAAAAGCTTCTCTTTAAATTAAGACTTACTCTTCCTGTTGTATTATTTTTCCAGTAATAGAATTGGAGTTAGAGGAGCTCTTCATGATTCTTAGCTGCCTTTTTCTGACTTTATCCCTACAAGGTATTTTCCTGTTTCCTAATTTTATTTGCAAAGTTTCAGTGATGGGACCCCAAAATTTCCTTGGAAAGGGCATCATAAATTCTAAAGGATTACATTCTAAAGCATACTAAGAGGGACAGTTTTTCCCCTTCTGTTCTGATAAAATTAAATTAAAATTAATCCTTCATGAATTTAATAAAACTAAAATTGTTCAAGGTTCTTAGGAAGAATTCTGAACATGCTTTTCATGAGGCAATGAGATCTTTTCTGTACAGTCTGTAAGAAAACAGAAATGAGATGGCCTAATTTCTATCTCTGTGTTAGAAGTGTCTGCTCTCTATCATATTTCCATAAGAAATAGAAAAAATTTTTTTGATTGGTAATTACATTTTTTTCCCATGTTAAATGTTTTCTCAGAAAAAGATAAACTCTCAGGAAAGGAATGTTTATTTATGAGTGTAATGCACTTGGAACACGATGCAACCATTACTTTAACTATCTGCTTGCTGAATGGGAAGCCACAAATACTCCTATAATGCTTACACCCAGTGTTTATGCCCTAAGAATTTCCAGGAAGGTAAGAAATCATGAGAACAGTTCTTCAAAAACAAAACCCCCAGATGCTCTGGGAATCTCCATTTCACTGAGTCATCTGGAATTTAAGACAAGGATGGGAATCACAGCCCACAGGCTCCTAAAGCTGTATAACAGATCTATTTACTAGTGAAGAGCAAGAGATGGAAGCCATAATTCTACAGTTTGTGACCTTTGACTATGATTGAAATCTCATTTAAACGTTTTCCAAATGAAGACTTAATTGGTCAGAAGTTTATGTTGAAACCCTCTTAAAAAACCAAACCAACCAAACCCCTCTAAAACAAACAAACACCCCCCACTAAAACAAATCCCCCACCCAAAAAAAAAACCAAACAAACACAAAACTAAAACCAAAACCAACCAAACAAAAATCCAACAAAGAAAACCCTTTTCTTCTTGCTATTTTTGGAAAGCTACTTAAAAAAAAAAAAAAATCTTGTGAAATGGAATCTATAACTTCTGATTAGTTCTTATAGATTCCAAGTAGAAAAACAAGTACAGAAAAAAATAATAATTCAGAAGAAACTTGAATCTAATTTTGAGATTGAAATATGGTCTAAAATTGAAATAAATTTATTTTACTACCTCCATTGTTCTACACTTTGACCCCATAACAAAGGTACTCGTACTCAGGATACTTGCATTGCTTTTTAAGAAAGGAAATTTTTGAAAATCATGGTTTCCATGTTCAGTTTTGCAAAGTTAATAAGAATTAGTAAAAGCACTTTAACATATCTAGCCAGCTTTGTTTTTTCAACTAAGGCCCAGCTCTTGACTAAGTCACTCACTCCCTTTTGAATGTGACTCTGTCTCCTGGCCTTCACCTGCACCTGTTGGTGGCTGGAGATCCACCCCAAAGGTGCAATCCCTCTCAGCAAAGCTACAGTCAGGCTTTCTTGGTTTTTTCCTTATCAGTGTGATGAAAAGATTCTAGCTCCTGAAATGTGTGGTAGGAGCATGATACAGAAGTCCTTTTGGATGGCCCTGGAAAATATTTGCAGAAAATGGTATCACTTTATTTGTATACTACTCTCAACTGTGTTTATCTGTCAATTGAACTTAAACAAGCTTATTACAAACCTTGTAATGCAGGGCCTAGTTAGAAAAACACAAATTTTCCTCTATCATATGAAACAGTTAATTAAAAAACAAATATAATAGTTAGCTATACTGATCTGCTAATACTGCTCAAAATATGACTTCATTTGTGTTCATGTTTGCAGTTTCTCAAGGCCTCTGTAACACACATCCCTACATATTCTACATGGGTGCCGAAGGTGGGAACGACACTACCGCCTTTAGGTGAGACTTTAGGGGAACTGACAGCTATGAGTTGAGTATTCACTCCACACAGCTACTAACAAACACAGGAACAGTTTATTCTAGACACCTTTTGCTTACACGTTACTACATTTGTTGCATTGGTAGATTGATTTTTTCTGTTCTTTTAAATCTCAAACTATTTGGTTCCACAGGCTCCCTGAGTTACTGTAATACCTTTGAAAGTAATAGAAAATTTTGTCTCACAATCTTTGACTATATTTAGTGGAGACCAGAAATATTAAGACCTTTCTTAGCAGAACTAAAGAGCTGATCTAACCAGATTATGACAACATCAGATTTATTTCAGAAAAAACTGAAAGATCTTACCTAGATAGACATTGTGTTACCAACAGTCTTTCCTTCTTCTTCTTTAATTCCCAAAGGAATCAATGTATTATTTTCAAGATAACATGAGCTACCAAAGTAAAGTTACAGGATATTTTATATATTTAAAGGAAAATATTTATATTTTTAGTTTAGTATTTGAATAAAGTTCAAGACTTCATCTCTGAAGCAAGATTTTTGCTCATTTTGGGAATATGCTGAACTTCCAAGATGTAATATTTTTCAGGTTTAGAGTGAAATCAGAAACAATTCAGTAACTAGCCAGCAAAGTCAAGAATAACAATAATTCCAAATATTTTTAGAAAATAAATCCTCTCATATACTATCCCCTTACTCACCAGTATCAAAGGATGTATTCCTGATTCAATTTAAATACTACTAACTTTCAAAAAAGCCCCTGGAAGTAACTTGTAACCACATATAATATTCTCAGCTATCCCTTGTGTGGTGCCAAACTAATCCTTAGTCTGACCAACCAATAAATAACATGCTTATTGCGTTAAAACCTTTCCAGTGATGATGTAAATCTAAAAAGAATGTGGAGCTTAAATTTTCTATTTAGAGTAACTAGTCTCTGTGATCAGAAACAGCTCTGCTGATGGCCAGAGGCCTCCTAATGTATTCCCACAGCTTGTTGGAAAGAGTTATTTAAAAGTCTCCTAACTGTATATAATTGTGCTGAGCTAGTTTCAGCTTGTTATCATAACTTCCTCCTAATGACAAAAAAGACCCCAAAACCTCAGAGAGCTCCAAATTATGTCATAAGACTAAGGAATACTGAACTGTAATTTCTGCTGGAGAATCATCATGTAAAAATGCCGTGTTCAGACTGGACTTAGAGAAACTTTTCTTCTTGTGGGAGTGGCTTGCAGAAAAGCTTTGTGAGTGATTCTCTGGGAGAAAAGTTCAGGAGTGGTGAACTTTGCTGGTCCTCTCCTGTGCACCTGCTCAGGCAGTTTGCTGGTAATGTGCGTGTGATCCAAGAGCTGCTTTTCACAGAGAAGCACATGATTCACCATGACACTTTGCTGCCTGCTCTGGAGCCCCTCTGTTCTCGCATCTTATGTGTCTCATCAGAATGCCCTCAACCTGCTGAGGCCTCCATGACTGAGCTGGACATGTTGTTTAGGGTGTCTGCGTCCATGGAAAATTTTTGCTGGGGGAAGGTTATGTATGTAGCCAAAGAGAGAACAGATCTGGCCTCCCTCCAAACAGCAGAACAGCAAGGCTTTGGCTTTCAGAGGCAACACAATGTCTTCACCTTCCTTCACTTTCTAACTGAGCAAACATCAATAGCTAAGAAACCTTTCACATCAGAGCTTGGGTCAGTGCTCTCCAAACTCAGTACAGCTGGGATGGCATCAAAAGCACTGCTCACCAGCATGTTGTGAGCCTGGGAAAGGTCAGAATCAGCCCTGTGGGAGTTTGTAACCTCATTTTGGGAAAAATGTCATCAACTGGCATAGTCAGTGTAGGTTCCTCAGGGTATGCTACCTGCTGAAGTCTTAAATTGTCTCCAACTCAGCTCAAATTGCAATTTAAAAAATTATATAAATTGTCTAACCTTTGATTATTTTTCACAGGGAAAACAAAATATGTACACTTGACCCCAAAACACCTTCAAATATTGTTTTCTAAAACCCAGGTGGGAACATGAAAATACTTATATTTTAAGATAGTCAGAAGACTGAATTAACCTCATTAATTCCTCTCTCAGAGGTAATAAAGCATTTCAACAAAATTTTCACCATACAGGTAAAAATGCTCTGATTTTGTGACAGAAGAAATGCAAGAATTATTAACCCAAATATATGCAATTTTTAAAGCTATGAGCAGATGAAAATAAACCCTCCCATTATAAAATACCTGGCAGCTCTAATAATAGGTAGTGTTATCAGCTCTACCTGCAATAATATATGCTATACGTAAGTACAAAAGATGTACTTACTTACTCCAGTGAAACCAGGAGGGATTTTCAATACCTCCCATTACTATAGTAAATTGTTTTCTCAAAAGTGTCATTTCATTAGAGAAAGTAATATAAAACAATTTAAGAAGTAGGAAACAAGGAGGAAAAAATTACTGTAATAGTACCCCCATAATATTACTTACTGGCACCATACAATAGCTTATACATTATGAAAATGTACTTAATTCTACATCTGGTTGTGAGCTGTATGTGCTCCAAGCATTACTTTCATGCAGGAGAGGCAGGAAGACTCTAATACTGCAGAAGATGACCCAGCACTGGCTAGCACATCTATTAAGCTCTTCCACTGATTTCATGGTCTGTACCTTTTCCAGTTGCTGTTTTCACAGCGGAAATGTGTCAACAATGTTACTTCATGAAAGATTCTCATGGAGAAAACTTTTAAAGTGGTGAGCCCTGCTGGCTGCTCATGGGAGTTCATAAAAAGCTCTCTGAGTTCTCTCCAAACTGAAAATGTGTTTTTCATATGTGCTAAGATAATGAGACATAGAAAGACTAACTCTCTTAGTAGGAATGGAAAGAAAAGAGGCATGAAAGAGGCATAAATTTCAGACCCCAAAAATAATTCAGACTATTCTACTGAAGATAACATCTTTGTGTCAAACTGTGGATGAGGTGGCCATGTCTTTCTAAATTATGGGCATTGCATGAAAACAATGGCTTCATTTATTGGTCTGCTGTATGTGTGCTTACAGTGCTTGTAATTGAGGATGATTATGGTTAATGATTCTAGTAATGTGTACTTTCAAACCAGCAGGACAGTGTAATTTGTATCAAATCTATTCAGTATCTCTTCAGGCGTTTTGCCGAGTTTAATCTTAACCCAATACTTGCTGTAGAGGAAACCTCTGTAAGCTTCACAGCTGGCTGAAATAGAAAATTTAATGGTACTTTCACAGTGCATTCAAAAAAAAAAAAAAAAAAAAAAAGCAAACTTCCACAGGCTTCATCTCATCTGGGTGGCTTATAGCCTGTCATATTTTAATATAATAAGGCCAAAATCTCTAGTACAGGAAACAGTTGTGTGTAGGACTCAAAACAAAAACAAAACATCAGTCTGTGAAGAGTGGATGATATTTTCACAAGCATAATTAAGTTTTTCTGGAGAATAGATTCACATTTCTTTTTTTTTTTTTTTTATAAAGACACAAAGGCAATAGTCAGCTATTCTTTTCAAGAGGCAGAACTAACTTACAGGACATTTTATTGTACATCTTTAAGCAAAAAGTCTTCCTCAGCTTACCCTTTAAATACAGACACAGTATATAGGCAACTAGAATCTCACCTGTGGGTTGCAGAGAAAGAACAGATAAATTGGAGGCACATTTAAGAAAATAAAACATGCAAGGCTAAAAAATTATTTGAAGTTAACCAAGAATTTAGCTGCTCTTTAACTTCAGGATTATATTGCTATATTTTTACCTACAGCAAATGTCATTATGGTGTCCATGTCTTTTGTTTCCTTGCTTCTTTTTTTTTTTAACTTGGTGGTGCTAGTCTAGTCAATATTTTCATGTACAATGAAGCCAATGACTCTATCAGCTTGACCAATTTGATCTGACACAATATCTATTGTTGCACCGACACTGGCTTTTATTCTGAAAGGGTGAGTATTTTTTCAGACTTACTAAATTGCTTATTGATTTCATAACAACCTGATATTTGTGATTGCCTATGCTTTCTTCTCTTCTGTGTTTTGTTATGATCAGTTGTTTTCACTTGTGCTCTTTTTTGCTAGGTCTTGTAGATCAGCATGTGGCTCAAACAGTGAGATTTTCAAATTTTAGGTATGAAGAAGCAGGCATGAAAATACTTTATCTTGTACCACTTTCATAAGTCTTCAAGGGATTCCAGGCCTCTGGGATGTCTAGATTGTAAGATAGAACAGTGTATATTTACTTAATACTTTCTCTGTCTATAGGAATTGCAATTTCTAATTTTTCCTGGATCCTATGGTGAGACTCCGGGGGAAGACTTTAGGGAACATCCTCTCTTCTCGTACTAACTGTGACTCACTTTTACCATTGAAACCAGAATTCACTGTCAGCAATTATCCTGCCATTCCATGCCTCAGGAAGAAAAGGCATATTGCTCCAAGAAGTCCATAATTTTATTTCAAGTTTCAGTGACTAGAATAGTCACAAGAATCATTCCTTCTACAGAAATTTCAGGATATTTGTAAAAGGAAAGAAAATTCTAAACCTTGAAAAAAATAAGAAACCTATTACCATGGGAGTGCATAGCACAGACATAAGCATCTGATGTAGGTCTTTCACAAACAACTTGCTGCCATGTCAAAGGGAGATGAATAAAATCTCACAAAGACTCTAAACTCCTCATGCATTTTCATAGTTGCAGCTGTAGCTTTCAAGGGTTCCATTTTAAAAGGGAAACAAGTCAGAACAGCTTACATACAAAAATATACAATGATCCTACAGCCCAGGAGGAGCTCTGATTTTGAGAAATGCTGTTGTATTCATTCACTAGATACAAACGTAAGTAGCTGCATCTCTTATCTGGGAAAAAGAATCTCCAGCATTTCTAGTCTAAATAAAGGGTTATGCTGTTATTACAAAGTATTAGTAGGGTCTGTGGAGGAAGATGAACATTTGCTTTTACAGGTCAGGGGCTATAGCTGGTAGGGTCTAGTAGGTGTAAGCTATCAGACTGGAATTAGAGATAAAGTGGATTAATACCTCTCCACTGATTTCAGCAAATCTAGGAAACTTCATAAAATTGTGCTAATATAGTTTAGATATATTTTAGATGCCTTTATTAAAACAGGGGGTGTCTATTACATTTAGCAATCACTCACACTAGGACTGTGTTTTATAGAAACTCATGCTGCAACAAAAAAAATGCAAAAGATGTGTCATTCAATTGGACAGATGAACTCAGCAAAATTTCAAATGTTGGATGACATGTAATACAAAATCAGGTTACTTGATGCTTTATTCTGATTCTGTGCTCAAACAGCGCATCATTTTATGCTTCAAAATACTCTGCCTTCATACAGGAACTTCTATTAGCAAAACCTCTTGTAATAAATGGTGGTTCACACCTGCCCAAAAAAGAAGTTATTGCAAAATAAGCTTTATGCAAATGTACAGATGAGCTGTTTATAGCAAGAAAAAGGAATTATTTATTTTGGTAGGTGGGATATTCAGAATTTTCAGCAATGTCTTTCAGGAGTGATTTTTTTACTATGTTAGGAATTAGGATAGTTGTTATTTATTATCTAATGCAAGAGCTATTTTCCTTTCTCGTTCATGACATAACCATCTGAAAAAAGATTATTGATTAAATTTCATTATTGCAAGTTAGTATATCCCTTCCCATGCTAACCTCCTAACATAGAAAATAAACTTTGGCCTGACTCTTGGGATTTAATTGGAATTTACTTATCTATAGGTCAGCCTTTTTCAGTTTTGTGCACTCTTAGCAGAGTTGTTTTATAATTGCTGGAACTGGACTGAGTATATTAAAAGTAATTTCAGGCCATTAGACAAGAAAATTATCTCAGTAAAGGGACTAAGAGCAAGACGAGACTTTGGATTTTGCAGCTTTAAAAATGCAAAATCATCCACTTGTGGTTGTTTTGAATAGGATTTAATTTCTTATTTTTTATGTTGCAGCATTTGAATTCCAATGATATTCATCTAATGTGCTTCAGCTGTTAGCCTTTAAGTAGGGTTTAGCATGGTCATGTGTTCATCTTAAGTACATTAGGGATTATTAAATAATTGAAGTAAGTCAGAGAACAGATTCAAGAACGAACTAAATAAAAATTATGTGATTTAGGTAATATCTATTTTCCACACATTCAAATAACAAACAAACAAAAAAATCAGCATGTTTCCCATTTTTAATTATATTTTTGAAGTTATGAGGCTCCAAATTTTTTTCACTTGTGTTCTTTTTCTGTCTTACTTCAGGCTGGTGTTTTTCCAGCACAATATAGAAGTGGCATGGCATCACTAGAGTGTATTGGTTTCTAAGGAATTTTATTAGGAAGACTCTGGTACTCTAAGGCAGTTGTGTTATTACTAAAGAGGTTACATGTTGTTTTATGGAGAGTCAGCATTTCCTCCTCCATAAAGAGAAAAGCTTCTGGGAAGAAGATATTCCTTGGGTATTCTGTGTTTTTATGATCCTGAGAAAGCAACTACATTACAATAATCTCATTAAATATAGAATACAACTAAACACATTTTCCTATTATCATATTATTCTCTTTTCTTTGGTAACTTTTCATTGCCTGACATCTACTACAGGGCAAACTGTAAAGTAGTAGAGTTGCTCTCTAATTGACACCAAATCCCAAGCTCTGTGTATTTTGTGTGTCCTTTCAATAGGTAAAGATTGGAAGAGAAGATATTTTCCTAATACCACAAGCTGTTTTGTGAAAGTGACTGTTAGTAGTGGCTCTGATTTTAATCTGTACTGAAGACGGCCATGTCTTCATTATTAAGTAATAATATATTATTATTGAATAATTAAACATTGCAAATTGCAATAATTTCCTCCTTTTTTTTCCCATTCCTAAATCCATAACCATTTTTTCTCATCCTGAGAAGTATTCTGCAGTTGTTGTGGCAGATCTTTTGTTTGTTAGAGGCTCTTTTGTAAGAACTTCACTAGAACTGCAGATGAAACTTGTTTTATGCAGGACTTGTGCTGGATGAAATGTGTAACATTGTCTAAAATTATCTAAATTTATGTATGTGCATATTTATGTGTGTATACATGTATTCAAATGTACTACAATTTCCTGGCTACAAATTATTATTCAGGAGACTAGGTCATCAACTTTATATAAACTTTTTTTTCAAACATTGGAAAAACACACAGTAAGTTGCAAAAAATTATTAAAGACAGGAAGCAACTGGTGTAGGAACAATTTGAAGCATTTATTGCTTTTCTGCCTACAACTTAATATTGTATTTTTCTTTTTGTCTATTATTTGTTTGAGTAAAAAAAATCATCAGTATATTGTGAGAATACCCCTTAAATATAAATATCCTATCACAAAATAAAAATGTGATAGAAACTGATATTGTTTGGTATACTTTGTCATGTTTTTTTTCAAAAAACAGAAGGATGATTAAAGATTTTCAAACCTGTTGTCAAAGTTCTAGTTTATTAATCTTTTTTTTTTTCTGAGAAACAAAGATAATTTTTTGATGTTTTATTTCTTATAAAATAGAAGGCTTTGATGATTTTTCTTCATTTTTTCATTAAGAACTAGTTCTTAATTAAAAGCTATCAATCACTGAACATTTTGCCTTTCCTGTAAAATTTGTGATTTTTATTAAATTACTTTGTTTTGTCTATAAAACAGTGTGACAATGGAGAAGGGTACTAAATTATTTTATGAACTAAAAATACATACACTATATGTCAATTTAAAAGAGTTTAGTATTTTTAATTATTTCTTATAACTGAATTTTCACTTTTTGGATCAGTGCAACTACTGTTTGGTTTTCCAGATGGTTTTGGCAAAGATATAGAGGTATTTTTCAGGAGAGAAAATTATTACATTAAAAAAATAATAATTATAATCCTTCCAGGAGGAAAAAAAAAGGTGATTAAGATGATAAAATTATCACTACTTCTCAATTTGATTTATGGGAAAAAACCTGGAGATGAAAGTTTTAAGCTATGTGCAGGAATGAATATCCAGGTTCACAAACATTCTAGAAATTATTCAATTTAACTTACAGTGAAAAAGAATCATAAAAAAAGTCAGTGTTACTGCTCTTCTGCAAGCTTTTGAATAGAAGTGTAGTGCAATTCCTTCATGATATTTTTTTAATGAGTAATTTGACCATTAGAAGATTTTGTCTGTTCAATTGCTCTTGTCTCCATAACTCCGTGTTACTGCTTAAAAGCATAATGACAGTGTAATCTATGAAAACTTGCCTGCATGGAAGAAAACCAGAAATCATACTTACAATAATGTGGTGGTCTGCTGCAATATGTTTTTTTTATGAATCCCTTGTATTTCTTTTTTTGGTTTCCCATTTACACTTTTAATATTATGTATCACTGATGTTATCAGTTCCTTGGGAGGGAGGTTGTATTTTGTTGTATCTTTATAGAGTATGAAACACAACAGCCTGTTTGTCTAAGGCTACTTGACACAATAGTGGTGGGAAATAATATTTGTTATCGCCTGCTGTCCCATTGAAAATTTATACATGTAATTTTATTTCTTGTTTTTTCCTAAATAAAAGTTCAGTGCCACTGTAATTCTATACTAAATTCTATATGCCTGGTAAATGCACTAAATGTACAATAACATTATTCATAATGTCAGAATTACCCAGAGATTTTATGTCAGTGATATTTAAAGACTGTCTTGAAGAAGTAATGTAGAATGAAATGCAGCACACTGTATGGATTGTAAATGCAACTGTACATAAATGTTTTATATCACGCATCGACATAGCTATTTGATGAGTGACTACCTGCCATTAAAACGCAAATGCAATTACTGACACTGGTGTCTGCAGGATTGTCATGTAGATCAGGCATTCTGCCAGCATTTTGTTAATAACTTTATACATAATTGGTAGGTGTTTAGGTGTATGGGTTTTCTTTTTGTTTAATGTAGTATTATATAGTCAGGTATTCAAAATAAATGAAAATCAAGAAGTCATTGTTGTTGAATATCAACTGTTCTTTTCCAAAAGTGAAAACTATAGTCAATAGTTTACCCAGAACTTAAAAACTATATTGTTTTTCTGAATAAAATTTTCTGATTGTAAAAGAATTCCTGGCATACTCTGTTTTCTACATGACCATTGTTTACATATAAACAGAAACATGCAAGTCTTTTTAAAATCTGAATTTACATAAAAAATATGTTTTTGTTTCACTTAGTGTTAAATTTCTAAAGATATTTTATAAAGCATAGCCATTAGTACATACTTATGAAGACAGAAAAACATAAGTGGTATTTTCAGAAAGCAAATTTCAAGTGTGAAATATACATGTAAGAGATGAGAATGAAAACATAAAATTGAAGTTCACATAGCTGGATATGTAGCTCACACCAGTTGGCCACTTATAACAGACTGAGTTTTGATGCATACTATCATTCAATGTTTTATCAGCTTTGACCGTGTTTTCTGCTTAATAAGAATATGCCTTCTTTGAGCTACTCATTTTTCAATATGTTTATTGTTCTTAGATTTATGTAAAAAACATACTTTTTCTTTTCATTACTTTCTCCTCCGAACACTTTTTTTACAAGAATATCTAGAGAGATATTTCCCAGCAGAGTTTTTCCTCCAGCTGACTTACTCAGAAGAGGTATTTCTCAAAAGAGTTGGATTTTTTTCTCTGATTCTGTAGTAAACTGAATGTCATCATGGGATTTTTTTCCCCTTGCTGCTCCAATCCTCCAACAACTCCCTGGTGATAAATTTGTTCTAATACTGGCTTACTGGTGCAACCAGTACTTGCTTAACTAACACTAGGAGAAAGGTGGATTGTGCACATGTTGTAAGTGGGTTCAACCTGCAAAATATTACTCTTTTCTTATTTGGCAAGGATCTTTTCCAGATCTTCCCTTACCTGGTCCAAAGATTATTGCTAGAAACCATCTGCACTTGTGAGGTACAAAACAAACGCTTCATTGAAGCTTCCCCCTATGTGGCATCCCGGCAATTTTTAACAGATTGAACCTTTCCAAAAATATGAAAATATAATTTGGGGGAATATCATGTTCTTAGTGAGTGCTCTGCCATACAGTCCTGAAACAGGACTTTTTTAACTTTGCAGGATGATTTAAAATAAATTTCTAGCATATGCTTATATTGAAACATTTTCAGTTGGTACAGATTAACTTTCATTTCATACAGTCCCATTCTTTCTAATGACAAGTAGAAATATCAACCTATGCTAACTTTGCAGTCCGTCTTCCAAGATTTTTTTTCCTCCAAGAAAAATACTTATGAGCCAGGCAGATTGTTCTGCCTTCTGTGGAACATCTGCTGTTGGCTCAACAGCAAGTGCAGGTGCAGACACCTTATCACAGCAAATATCCTTTGGTACTGATGTCAAATATTCATTGTGAAACCTCATGGTCTCCCTCTGTGATTTATCACTCTAGAGATCCTTGAGGGAGCTGTGGTCCCTATACAGGAGATGGCAGCCCCATGTGAAGGCTACTGCTTGGTCCCAAGAGTAGTACAGCTGCTGGCAGTGAGACATGGAATCCAGACATGCTGCTGACACAGGTATGTGCCACACATCTGCTACATAGCAGCAACTCTTCTCTCTTCTGCCTTTTTGCTTTTGACAAAGCAAAAACATAGAATCAGAGACTTTTTAATGTTGGCAAAGACCTTTGAGATGATTAAGTCTAACTGTAAATCCAGCACTGCCAAGTCCACCATTGTACTGTGTCCCTAAGCATAGCATCTACACATATTTTAACTACCTCCAGGTGTGGTGACTCCATCACTTTCATAGGAAGCCTGTTTCAGTGCTTGACCTTTTTGGTAAATACATTTTCCTTAATATCACAGAAGGTCAACAAGTCCAACATTTGATGCATCACCACCTTGTCAACTATGCCATAACACTAACATCCAGTCATTTCTTGACTAATTGCAGGAGTGGTGACTCCACTACCTCCTTGGGCAGTCTGTTCCAATGTTTATCAACCAAGAAATTATTCCTTTTCTCCAGACCTTTCACCAGTCTCCTTGCCTTTTTCTGGACATGCTCTAACACTTCAATGTCTTGAAGTGAAGGACCCGGAATTGGACACAGCACTTGAGGTGCAGCCTCAGTATCGTACATGTACAGTGCCCAGACGAAAAACTTTCTTAGTCTTGGCCACACCATATCTGATACAAGCCAGGATACCATTGGCATCTAAACAAAACTTCCCCTGGTGCAATGGAGGCATCTTGTCCTATCACTTTCTGCTTGGAAGAAACCAACCTCCACCTGTTTACAGGCTCCTTTCACGTGGCTGTAGAGACTGATAAGCTCTCTCCTGAGTCTTTTCTCCAAGCTAAACAACGCCAGCTCCCTCATAAGCCTCATGCTCCAGACATTTCACCAACTTCATTGCTCTTGGAGACACAAATATTTCTATATTCCTTCTTCCCCTTCTAAAAATTCCTTTTTTCTTCATGCCCAAAGGTTTGTGGGGATTTGTCCATCTGTATGACTAGATCTGAACTCTCTATTCAGCTTCTCATGGTAGCTGGGGGAAAAGCAGATATTTCTAGAGAGAAATGTTTTGCCCAAAGGCTGATGTCTAGAATGGGTCAGATGCTTTCAAGATCTGTTCTCTGTTGATTATAAGCACATTTGGACACTGTGCTCTAAGCAAAGATGTCTCCATTGTAGATAAATCTAAATTTTCACAAAAATCCATTGCACAATATAACCCTGAACTCCTTTTTAAACTCGAAAACTTGGATATTTCTTAAATCCTGCTTTTTGTACTTCCCAGTCTCCATAAACCCTACCCAAGTAGTAAGAATATGCTAGCACTCTTGCTTTATGAACACTGAGTTCATAGATGCCTTTAAAAGTTGTGTTTCAGGAGGGATACTGAAATAAAGACACAGTCCTTTTTCATCCTGCATGTAGACCTTATGTTTAGTAGCAATTATTTGTCAAGCATAGGAATAATAATTCTAAGTGGTAGAAAATTGATACTTTGGTAAAATTTGAACTTAAGTGTAGGACCAGGTTTCAGCTTGATTTGAATGAAGATTAGATTTCTGGTCTGTAGTGCCTTATTTGTGCTGCAGAAGAAATATCCCTTTTATTCAGTAATACACTTAGTCACTAAATCACAGCAAGCCTTGACTGATTAAAAACTTACATGCTCTATTTATTATACATTGTGTTTTCTGCTGCTAATGCCTCTTTATATTTATAGTTATGTGTATTTGTAAATGCTCTCTGTTGTGTAGTGCTTGGACATATTTTTTAGTTTCCAAAATAGATCATTGGTGGCAATGGCTATTGTTTGCTTAATCGGAACGGAAAAATTTATTTTAATGAAATAATTTATAAATACAAGTCTTTGAATGAGAACATAATTGTTTAGTGGTACCACCTGGTATGATGATCTGTTGCAGTGGTGCTAATGAGGATTTTTCAGACTTTTGTGGCAGAATAAGTATTAAAGCCAGGGTTCAGTGGATGAATCAGCTACTAAAATACTAGCTTGACAGTCTTTCAAAGTATTATAAGAAATTGATATTTCTCTAAGAAACAAAAAACCCATGACCCTTTTCTGATCTTTGCTTCCCACCACTTTGTTTTGTGTTCAGTCACTGAATTCTTCCATGTTACTTAAGTGGGAAGCTTGGGAGCAGCCTTTAGGTTGAGTAAACAGAAAACATCAGTTGCAGTATTAGGGGAATATAATAATTTAGTCTTCTGTAAAAAACAGGGCTACTGAAAAACACTTATCTCTTCACATATACTAGACAAGCAGATGACTCAGGGATAGGATTTTCAAAAAATGTAGGTATTATAGAAAGTTAGTCTGAATTTTTGGTATTTTGAAATCAGTGATAATGGGTATTCTTCTTGAAACATATCAAACCTATTTAAAAACAGATTGCAGATTCTTAGACTTAGATCTTTAAAAGATGAGAGATACCCCTGTAGGTAAATTAGGACCCAAGAAATGATCAGAATTTCTGACTACCTTTCTCTGTCTCCATAAAGCAATTACAGGTCTGTGGTCCGGCATAAGTAGTATCATGTAATGACTCATATATCTTGAAAGTTTGAAAACTGCTAACATTCATCACTTTCGAGTACAAACTGGATTTTTTTTCCTGGTATCTTGTGCCTGCACTTAAACCATTGCATTGCAAAAGAAATGTCCATTTTACTCTCTAATTCACTTTACTGCCAGACCTGTATATGGAGTGAGACCAGATGTTTCTGTGTTGCTTTGAGTACAGTTCTGTCATGACTTGAGACATTCCAAAGCATTTGATGTTTTGGATGTCAGAAATATCCTGAATTCAGTATGTAAGTTCAGGATCTGTAATCTGCCTCTCACCTAACAACATCTGGAGTATCTGGTTCCTCAAGGATTTGAAAATCCTAGTTCTGAGATATAATCTCTCTTCAAAACCATTCTCCATGACGATTTGAGTCCTGCTGAACATGAAATCTATGTTTCATTAAAATCCACCAAGTAAAACTGCACAAAATGACCTGAAATGGAATTAGTGTGCAGGGAGGTTATCTTTTAGGAGGACCTACCATCTTGCAAAGATACATTATTAACTTTTCATCAGTCATCTTTTTGCAACCATCTGTATCGAAAATCTCAAATTACTCAGTGATAAAATAAAACTATTAAAGATATAAAGAATGTTTTTATTGCTTCTAAGGAGTTTTTTTAGACATTGTTTCTATTGATGTAAAATTAGCTTTTAAAAATAAAATTGTTAAAATACACGTCATTCCTACTTTTTGATGAAAAGCGAGAACAATTTTTAAAAAATTGTTTTCCCTTTTGGAATAATTTTGCTTAAAATTTATATTATACCAATTTTGTCATGCTGAAACAGTAGCTTAGCTATGAGATATCTTCTTACTTTTCAATCTTAGTCCTTGGATTACAAAGTTTTCTTCACTGCTTTTAATGCAAAACTTGCTGTTTAGACGATGAACTCACTAGAATATCAAGGCCAAATCTTCTGTTAGGATTTTTCATCTCCCCAAGGTTAATCTTAATCTTGCCTTTTGTGTTTAATAAAGTGTTCTGAGGTGCCAACATAAAAATATTATTAAACTAACTAAATTAGATACATTCTAATTTTCTCATTATGGGATCAGAGGTAGAACATAAAATTGGTGTGGAACAAAAAGCAACAAAATACAGTAAAACTTTATTAATTTGCACTTGCAGAGCCATCACATTATTAAGCACATGTGAAAAGAAGAAACCAGCAAGCTAAAGACTAAAAGTAAATGCTACCAAGTAATTGAAAAGCAAAATCCCTCTATTGCTATTGGTGAGACCTCATAAGTAAATTCTCTGTGGAGATAATATGGATTTTAGATATTTTTCTTCTTATTGATACTGCACATGCTGCCACAGAATACATTATCAATGGGAAAATATTAAAAACGTAAATTATGTCAGACTATTCCTTTCTGTCTCTGGGGCTGCTTGACAGCGCTGGATTGAAGCACTTGAAGCACTTCTTTTTGTTCACTTGCTCTCCTTTCTAGCTTTTTTTTTTTTTTTTTTTAATTATAACTTCTTCCATTCTTGGAAACTTAGGCCAAATGCCTAGTTTCACGCAAACTCTTGCTGAGACATATCTGAACTTTTTGGAGGGTTCTTTATAATTTATTGTGAACATCCTGTGTTTATTTTTTACAGGCAATTTAACTTCTTCAGTAGACTGCAGATGTGATAAGAGGGCATTGATTTAAAAGCATGACAGTGTGTAAGTAAAAGTTTCAATAAATTTCTTTTACCATTTCCAAGGATAACCAAATATATATGTCAGTATTCCATAAGAATTCTGTTCTATAGCACCCAGACATGATGATGACTATATCATAAAATCATATTGCTGCAACTCCTGTTCTTAATAATCTGCCCCTGGCAGGAGAGTTAAATTTGCTATTTTATGTATGAGAAAATTATCCAAGACAAGAACATCTGCCTAATTCACAAGAACTTCCATCATTCTAAGGAAAATACAAAGGCTACAGTTTTTGTTCTGTCCACAGTAAGAAGCTTTTTCTCCATCTGTTATTTCATGGTTATCCATGAACAGAAAAAAGTGGAATTGCAGGGCTACACAAGTCACACAAGTTACCTCCTTGTTGTCAGGATAGTGAAGAAAAAATAGATTTAACCATACTTATTACATTATATCACTCAGATTGAGATCCTTTCCAGTGGTGAAAAAGTTAAGTCAAAAACTTCTGAAAAGCAGTATTTCTTGTTTTGCTCAATTACTAATTTGAACTACGTTCTGCCTTGTAGCTTTTGTAGTTTATGAAATGGTTGCTGCAGATATTAATATTGAATAGAAACATATTAACAGGTATTCACAGTTATTACCTTACATAATGATTTTTAACACTACAAAACTTCTCATTCATCACATGAATTAGGAGTTCATGTAGAATAAAAGAATATTAAGAAAATTACTGTGTTTGTTCAAGGCTCATTTTTCAAAAGTACTGTTTAGCTCACAGAAAGGATAGTCAGAAATACTTTAAATGAAGATTGCAAACCTAAATAATTAATAGAAGATGAACATGAATCGCTTCTATTCCTTATGAATTATTGACATTTATTTATTTTGAAATATGTAAAATATAGCTATCCAGAAGTTTAAGCATATTCAAAGGTCATTTTGTTTGCAAAATTTGTGCACAGCGTATCTTATGTCATTCCCTACATGATCCTGAACAGAAATTTTCTTATCTCTAGAGTAAGCTCTGTTTGCTATTGCCTCAATTTCCAAATCCTTTCATTGGCATTTCATTCCACAGGAATAAATTAGAAATTTGAATGGAAGGACACAAATCAGAACCTAAGAGAACAAGATCAAAGCAAAAAATTGAAAATTCATTTCTAAATTAATACTAAACTTCCAAGAGTCAGCCCACAGGTTTCAGCTGGTGTATATTAAGCTGAGATAAAATGCAAACTTATGGAGGATACTTTTGCTTTGTAGCTCTACAGAGTCTATATGACATAATACTAACAGTGCTACATCTGCAGATTTTATTCCCCATGACTGCATTCGTGATCCTGAATTTTTTCTATCCCTTACACTACTCTACATTGATTGCTGTAGGAGTCATCCTTGCTGAATAAAGCAGATCTTGTGGTGTTTGCAGACTATGCCCCACATAGGCTACTTTATACACAGGAAATATGACACATTCTCATGGGGCATTTTTGGAGTGGACAGACCATGAATCAAAAGGAATTGACCTAGTGGGCATTTTTTAGTCATGAACATGATTTATATAGCTGCTTTGAAAAGTCTCAGAAAAAAGGCTATGAAAACAAACAGAAATTCAGCATTTCCTCTGTTCCTAATCTTCCTTACATTTTATCATGGCCTTATCAGATAAAGAAGTGATACTTTCAGTGTCCTAGTACTGTGCTGGAATGTAGGACAGCTGGGATTTACATCTTCCATTGTCAGAAAATGCCACTCCTTGACCTTGGGCAACATGTTCTTTGTGTATGTGCCTTCATTTGACCATATATTGTCTTAAATATGTACACTGCTTAACATAGGAGAAAAATGAATAATGAAGTGTCTGTGGGATGATAAGTTTCTGACTTTTCTGATCTAGAACAGGAGGAGACTTTAAAAATCGTACAATGAAAAAAAGCAGCTTTGACCCATGCAGAAGGACTATAGATTGAAGAATATTTTAGATATTAAAGGAAAACAAGCAAGTTTATGGCATTTTTGTCCTGTTAAAAGATTTCTTTCCTGCCCTCTTTTGCGCGCGCACACACACGCACACACACATACACAGAGGGAATTGTACATGAACCCAAGATATAAAAATAGCCAGTTTCTGTCTTTGATTGAGGGAGAAAGACGCAAGCCAGATTTATTTGCTGTCTAGAGACCTTATGTTCAGTTTTCTCTTGTCACATTCACACCAATTAAATGTGAGAGTTTATATGTTGTCCTATCTGTAAAAATGACAGCCAGATCTTTCTCTGGCTCATTTAATTGTCTCTGTGGAATAAGTTCTCCCACCCCACTATAGAAAAGAGTATCTCCTATAGCTAGTATAAAACCTCTCTTGCCTGAATATTTTCAAGATAAAAAAATTATTCAGAAAAAGTGATGTGTAAGAGATGATTTCATTCCATTCTCTCAAGTTAACACAAGTTTTAAAAATGGGATTGAGAAATACAGTAGTAATTTGAAAGTGAAACACCGTATATAATGTCTGCAAAGACATATATCTCAGTGTTTGGGCTAGGTGGTGTTGCCAGCATACCTAATTAAGTGCCTGTAGCTACCTAGAATGTGGAGCCAGAAAAGGAAGGTCCAGTGAAGTAAAATGAAGTATAAGAAAAATTAGAGTAAAAAATATTCCAGGTGAAACAGCTGATTCTCTCTTTTCTACATATTTTAACCCAGTCTAATTGCAAGACTTCACTCTTCTGCTGCATCTATTTTAAATAAAAAAAAAAATCTCTTGGGTTATTAGCCAACTGCGCCACAGTCAAGACAGATATTTAGTACATTTCCACATACATGAAATCCTGCAGTGTCTTTTCAATCTTTTTTAGTAGGATTTTGTCAAAGAAATAAAAATTTAGAATATGAATACTGTTAAGTATATTTTAATATTTTTTCTGACCAGAAAAACTGATGAAGCTCAGAAACTGTTATTTTCTATAAAATTGTTTTAATAGGAATCTAGGGAATATGACAGCTACAATACTCTTTAGTAATCAGAGTAAATATTAAAATGTTTGGAAAATTGTATAAAATATGTGATCTTTGCATGAAATATTTACTACATAAGCTTGATATTTTAATTTCTCTACAGACTATTAAATCAATTTTTTAAAGGTGAAAAATAATATCTTTTCATTATAAGTAGCTCTTATCAAACTTTATGTTGGATTTCTGTGTATGTAATATTATGTATTCTAATTTTTTATAATGATTCCATCTTTGATGTTGATTTTTCCCTTCATAATTGTAAATCTAGTTCTTTGTTATTCTGTGACTCCCATTGTGAAGAAAACTGACCTGGCAGTCTGTTACTTGGTTACATGCTATTATAAAATGAAAAGATCTAGATTTGATGATATGCCAAATAGAGGTTTTTAAGAAACACTTAAGAGAGAATGTGCTAATGGTGTCAATTAAATTAATTGTATTTCCAATATAATTGGAGTTGCATGCAGTAGCTGTTGAAAGTGGTATATTTTCACCAGGATGGATGTTTTGTGAGATTCATGACAATGTCTTTATATACATTAGTATCATATACAGTTACTATTTGCACCAGTTTCATAAGTACGGATGAAAATGGTAAAGCTATCAGAAAATATGTAAAAATACAAAGATTACTGATTATTGTGATTATTTCATTATTGTTGTGTTAATGGAAAATGTCTGCATTTCATTTCTTTTGTTGTTGTTTGAAGGGAAGTATAGTGAAATTCTGCACTTTAAAATCTCAACCTCTGTGTTTAAAATATAGGGTTTTTCTTAGTATTAACTAGCCAAGTTTTATTGTAAGTCATTGTTTAAACATTTTGTCTAGCTTAAAACTTTGCCCATAATTTCTGTTTACATATCTGATGCATAGTTTAAGGTCTAATTTTATTTTACAAATCCTTTCTGCTTTACTGAAGCAGGGAAGGAGGATGACATCTCCAACTGCTAAGAATCATCTCTCTGCCAGTTGCAGCCATTGAGATCTGCTTGAAGTTAAAATAGATCTGTTCATTTTCTGACTAACACTCAGTAGAGTTCAGTGAACTGCCAAACTGAGAAACAATTATAGAGCTCCTGGAGCAATGCATTACATTTGCATCTTAGATTACTTTAAACATTTTAGCTCATTCTTTGGAGCAGTTTTCCACCAAATCAGCAGTACTCCAGCATGCAACTTATACATTTCTGGCACTTTCCACTTGTGTTTATAAAGCAAGTTTTTTATTCAGATCATGGACCATTTCAGGAAGTCGACATTACCTTACAGTTTTATCCTAGGTTTTATTGGCAGCTTTGATATTGCATAATGATGCAATAATTTTTTTTAATTGTAGGCATACTGTTACTAATAACTTCCTCCTCCTATGGGTGGAATGAAAGGACCATATTAAATTCCTTGCTTTTCCAGGGGACTCCCTATATTATTGATATTTATCCTTAAGTTCTCTAAGAATAGTACCACCATGTTAGGCTTCTGTGATTTTATTGATGGAAAATAATTTAAAAGATAGTGCCTGCCACAAGGTAATGCAGGTTTTTAATAGTAATTTTCTAATAATAAATGGCTATCTGAAAAAAGGGAAACGTGTCAGGTGACCTGCCCCATATAGTGGCTTTTCCTTTAAGTCCTGAAAATGCTCCTCTGAATTTTAAGGGGATTATTTTTTTTCTGCACTAGAAATATACAGGACTCTATCAGCAACACAAAATATATTTTAATAGCTATTTATGTTGGTGACTGTATTATCATAATTAATGATGCATTCCTGATTTATTACCTTACTGTCAATGCCTTTTTGAAAGTGGTGACTACAGATGTAAAAAACTTATTTATAAAACATAAAATACAGGCAGAATTGTCCAATATTCAGTTTCTAGCACCAAAGCAAAATCTATATCTTATTCAGAGTAAAGTACTTTGAAAGTAAGGAGCTTGCCCTAATTTCTGTTTTAGATATATATTATGAATTTCTCAGGGTAAAAACTTTAAATGTGTTCTTTTTTATTGTGTTGGTTTTGGTGTTTATTTTTCTTTTTTTCTTTTTTTCTTTTTTCTTTTTTTTTTGTTTTGTTTGGTTTGGTTTTTTTTTGAAAGACAAAATTGTTGGTGTCCATAGAACACTGAATTAATCAGATAGTTCCATGGATAATTTATATTGTCCAATATTAGCAAATGAAGCTGACAAAACCAGACAGTCTAGATTTTAACATTTACCAGTAAACAAAGGAATGAAGGAACTGGGCTATTCTGTAAAATCTTTAATCACCTACAGTTTGACCAATTTCTGGATATTTAATGTATAGGAAGAGGTAGGCATGACAGCTACATTCCAGTAACTTCTTGCCACCCCCCCAGCATGAAACAATTCTCCCCAAACATTATGAGCCTCCACAACCCTAATATTTGAAAATAAATTGAAAGGGAACCAAAGGATTATGAAACCTCTATTTGCCTTGGTTAAGCCCTATGCATTATCCTGGGCATTTTGATTAGAATTATAACTTTGTTCTTTTTATTATTTTTTTTCTCATTTACTCCCATTCTAATATATTTTTTTTCTCTTCTGCATTCAGTTGTTTCTTTCTTATCTAAATCCTTCGTTCTGTTTGAAAACAGCCTGACTTTGCCAGCCAAGACAGATTTTTGGCAGCACTGCTGTGAGCCTGTGACCAGAAAAGAAGTTGAAAGCAGTATCTTAAATGCTTTGACATTCACGCATTTTTGCCAGATCTTGAAGCAGATGATAAAACCACATGCTATGTCTTTTTCTTTTCTTTTTTTCTTTTTTTTTTTTAATTTTTTGTTTATGCAGCAACCATGCAGGTAAGAATCCAGACCATAAGCTGTTTATACTTCCTCTCCTCCCCCCATTTTTTAAATGTACACTTCTGTTTTCTTTCTTTGTTTGTTTTTAGGAAGCAGAACAGAATTCCAAGAAGAGCAACTGCTCAAGCCCTTCACAATAAATTTCCTTTTCTTTCCAAGAAGGGATAGTAATTGCAGACACTCATACCATCTATAAGACTGTCAAGCAGGGTAAGGATCTTTTTAGAAAAGTATCAGTGAATGGAAAAAAGGAATAGAGTGAAATCTCTGCTTAATTCTTCAATCACAGTGTAAACCCCTTTAACCATTTTTTGTTGCATTCCTTCTAAGTTTAAAAATTTCCATGGTCATTGTGCATCATGGGGTGAAAGAGAACAACATCTCTGTATATCAGTTATTCCTTAGTATGGCATTAGATTACATTATCATATAAAGAGCCCTGTCTTTGTCAGACTGCTTAGTCCATGAGATTC
This sequence comes from Taeniopygia guttata, assembly GCF_048771995.1. NCBI lineage: Eukaryota > Metazoa > Chordata > Aves > Passeriformes > Estrildidae > Taeniopygia > Taeniopygia guttata. The sequence continues at coordinate 107,716,774 of NC_133026.1, forward strand.
CTTCCATTACATTTCCATTTTGCATTTTCTGATTTTGTTTTGAGTTTTGGATTTCTGAGTGAAACTCAGGAGAAATGAACATCTGAGTACTGAAACAGCAGAGATCTCATTTGCATCCCTTTAAAAAATAATCAGCTTTGGGGTTTTTTTTTTATACTAATATCTACCAAGAGAGTGGAAAATCTTTGAAAAAATATTAAATTAAATAATTTTTACATATGAATTTAAAGCTAGCTAGATATGAACTCAACACATGTCCCCAAATTAAAGACCCACAAAATTAAACTGAAAGGTTGCACTTCCACTCAGAATCCATGTTAATATTTGGAATCATTCAGAGTGAGAGCCAGGTTTAGTCTGCTGTAAAAGACAAGACCTCAGTGCATCTGACTGTTATGCTTTGCAAACACACATTAGTAAGCTGAGGTGCCACAGTAGAGAAATAAAATGAAAATAATCTTATATCAGAGAATATATTCAATAAGTATTCCTTTTTCCTAGGCATATATCAAATAATGATTTTCATAAAAAAGAATGTCTTGAAATACATTTTTAGATATTAAACAGAAGCATAGTCTAACCATTAATTTGAAATAGTATCTACCTTAAGATATGAAAAAGTTACTAAAAGAGATTTTTCAAATATGAAATAAGATTATTATTGAAATTCAGATGTGGCTGAAGAAAAATCTGAAGATGACTGGTAGAGAGCTTTTTTCTAAACAGATTTTCTGGTACAAGTTTTATCATTCTGAATGACATTAAAAGCAATCTTCTTCAGACACCAGTTGGATTTAGAACAGGAAGATGTGCTAGCTGCAATTCTTTACTCAGGAATTTGGGGTAAAGATCAAAGAGGTGGTGATAAAAATTGTTGTCACTACTGCAAATTATTGGCCAAAATAGCATTTTTTAAAAAAACTGAATAAGCTACTTCCAGTTCATACCTGGGCACTGTGTTTGAGCAAACTGTCTGGCATGGACCAAGACTTTCTCAGAGGATTTTTTCCTAACAACGTTTTACCTGTATGATGATAACTTCCCACTGCTGGTACATGTGGTCTGGTCCTGTCTATTTCACCAGTATGAGTCTATCCATACTGACAACTAAACTAAGCAGTTTGTAAAATGCCCAAACAAAAAACAAACAAACAACAAAAAAACCCAAACCAAACAAAAAGAAAACACCACAAAAACCACCTTATATTTATGTATCTTCGTACTGCAGATAACTAATTATTACCTGATTATAGTAATCAGGTGTTGAATCAGGTATTTTAATTTAATCAGGTATTAAAAAGAAGCATTGAGGGTACAGGCAACCATCTCCCAGCCGGAAGACTGCAGGTGCTGAACAAGGCTCCTCTTCTGAAGGAAAACTCAATATAAAAGGTGTCGGAATCTGTGGGTATTGATGATTCCGAGATTGTAGAACGTCTCTGTCTTTCTGCCCCGTTGCCAAAGAAGAAGCCATAATTCTTCTTTGCTGTTTTCAAGGTTGTTTATTCTTGTTTATCTCTAACATGTTCTGCTGCCCTGCCGCAGGTCTGTCCTGCAGGGCAGCGTGTGGGGCTCTGCCCCCAGTGGGATGTTACAAACATTATATACTAGAAATTACGTGTACTATATTTACAATAATGTGCCAATATCTATCATCTACGTTGAACACTGTGTCCCCAGCCTAAACCAATAGAAAAATGCCAACAGGACAGTGAAACATGGAGGGCATGAAGAAGGAGAAAAAGGACAAGACACACCCAATTTCCTCCGTCTTGTCCCCTCTGAACCCCTAATCTAGAAACCTCAAATTTTACTTTTGCCCCCATGTCACACTTAATTATTACTCATATCAAACACTCAGAGCTTGTAATTCATCCTGTAAGATTGAAAACTCTTTTCCATGGACAGAGATCACAGACAATGTCTCTTGGGGCTCTGTACAGGGGGGTTCCTGACCCCCTGCCAGGGTCCCAGGCCCTCCAGGGCAGACAGAGGGAAGCCCTGGAGTCCCACAAAAAGGCTATCTCAGATAAGGTTGTGGGCACAGATGACAGTCAGTACCATTAATAAGTACCATCCCTTTTATCTTTGTCCATAAAAATGGCACTAGGATTATGCAGAGACTCTAACGTGGATGAAAGGATTTGTTCTGTCCTGCAGACATTTTTGTGTTAATAGTCCCAACATACTGCCAGCCAATCTGCAACAACATTTAACTTATTTCAAGGAAGATGGGCAACCATTTACTGTATATGACATTTTCTTGCCTATATGACAAGTTTTACTCTGGGATTAAGCAAATATTCTGTACCAACCAAAAAAAAAAAAAAAAACCCTCACATTTTTAAAGTATTGGCCATAATCATGACTTAAAATGCTGAAGCAACCATATGAATAAATAATTTTAATTTTTCATAAGCTTATAATTGGAAAAAAACCTAAACATCCTGGATATAAAGTGACATGGAAGTTGTATAAATTATTAGCCTGGCTTTAATAGCTAATAATAGGACTTAAAGTAGGACTTCATAAATTTTTAATACATTCTTCATGGCTAGTTTAACTTCTTTTAACAGAAGCTGAATAAGTTAATGTATTTTGGCAATGGTTTTTTATAATGTTCTTTCATAAAAGGATTATTTTTATAGATATATATGCTTAAGTTACCCATGTAATCCTCACATTATTCCTAATTTTCAAATAAAAGTTCCAGTCTGTTGTTCTAGGGACAATTATTGTGCTGCCAGTGGAATTTTCTGGTGATAATAATAAGGGGAGTGATTAAGAAAGTCACTGAAAAAGATTTTTTTAGAAGATTTTTTATGGTATCTTATGTTTGCTTCCAGTCTCTGATGGCCTAAAAATTAAAGATGTTTAGTAAACTAGATTATATGTTTATTGTCAGGGTTTTAATGCATTTAAACAGTCAATGACTTGTCTTTTAAGAAGTTTAATGTGATTTGGATAATAGTAGTGTTTTTTTTCTTGTAACTACACACTCTAATAATATATATATTAAAACACATATCTGATTCTGTTACTCTTGGTATATAAAATAAACAATAAAGGTAAGGATGTCATACAATCAAGGCCACATAAGACACACAGGAAACACAGGAAAATAATCCTTTTCCTAGAGCCAGAGTGTTGTAGGCAAAGAAAGCTCTCAGTTGCACAAAACGGGGTAAGTTTTATGTCTCTACAAATGTCAGCTGTGGACACAGAATACATTATTTCATCATCATGGAGTATAACTTAGCTACAGCTTCACAGGAATTCTTTCAAAGTTTGGACTGAGAGTTTACATTCTAAAACCAAAAAAAAAGAATCCCAACTACTTCTCACATTTCACTTTTAAAAGCAAAGGAAACAAAACACTCAAAGAGAAACACTTGGAACTTATAACAGAGCAAAGTCGAAATCAAAGCAAACAGCAGCCTTGCATCTTTTACACTTCAGGTATTTCCTGGGGACAAACATTTCTTGAAATGTAGAGGCTGTAGTTAGATTTCAGAAATACTCCTTAGATGTATGGGTGAGAGGCCAATCCTTGGTACAAATTTAAATATCATCAAAGAACTTTAGAATCTAGCAGCCCACTCCAGCACAAGGGAAGGAATAGAGGAGAAAATTTATCCTTAGCTCCCTTTTACCATTTATGCTTTCTTTGCTTATGTTGGCTAAATTTTTTTTTAAATCATTTTAGGGACCAAATGTCTCTGAAAGAATTGACAGATGAATCAGGCAGGATCAAAAGGGCAAGTCCTTTGGAAATTCTTGGAATAAAGAAATATGTGGATAAAGATTTGATTTTTTCTATTTTTCCCAAATCTTTCCTAAACATTAAGGAAAGTTTAAAAGGGAAAACATACCCTTCAAGTGAGTATATGGATAGACTGTAGCCATAGAAAAAGCATCTATCTCCTGCTCATATGTCATTTCAAAGTTACCATGGCTCTTCATGATTCCACCAACAGCTTTTAGTCTTCCCTAAAGTGTTCCTGGAATACTCATTCTCAAATTAGCAATGTAGCTCACACATGCTTTCTGAGAACTCAGGGAATAAAATTCAGCACAAAGCAAAAGCCTTTAATGACTTTCTCCCCAGATCATTGAGGGTATTCTCTGTGACCTTTGCATCAGATAATCATGACAAAAATGATCACTTCCAAATGACACAAGGAAGAAAAAATGTTATATTTCTTCTCATCTTTAGAGAGCGTTACAGCCAGACTTTACATTGTAATTGCTATCCCAAGGTGACCCAAGTAACTGCATTTTTCTCTTGCTCCACAGCTAGTACAAAGAAGAAAGTTATTCCTGCTGAAGGTGTAGTGGAGTTTCTCTTGTTTTGGGTAACTCATACCATGGCCATCACAGCTTGAGAGAATTTCCTAGGCCAAAGACATCCCAGGGACACACTGGGGGTAAAGTCAGTTTGATACACAAGGCTATGAAAGATCAGTTCATATATAATACAAAGATCAGTTCATATAGAATACATAAGATATTATAAAATCATGTCAAATTCACACATCCAGATGTACATAGACTCAATCTATCACAAGAGCTTTAGATCAGAAAATCTCAGAGAATGGATATAGGAATGCTCCCTGGAAACATTTTATCATCTATATATCTAAACTGGCAATGAGCAACATGTGTTAGAGGGTATGCTTTAGTTCCCATGTTTAATTGAATAAAACTGAATATAGTAATTTAGCACCTGTGGAGGAATATCGCGCACTATTTTAATTATTTTGTATGGCTGTGCACAGTGCCTACTTGAGTTAACCCCTGAAAGCTGGAGCAAAGGCAAGAACAAAACAGCCACTCAGACAATGACACGGTAAGGCAAGGATTTGTGAAATGTGATTGAAAGATATATTCCTATAGAAGTTAACAATAAATTCATATTGGTTTCTAACAAGCTAAATATTAATGAAGCTATAAGAAAAATCCAAAGAGTTCCTACTAATTTTTCAAATAGAATATTTGAATTGTTTTTGAGACTTTCAGATACAATACTTTACGCTTCAGAAGAAGGCTAGATTCAGAGAATTTGCTTCTGAAGCATCTGGAATTAGATTGATTTATTTTAAGTTTTTATTTGCTTTTGGTATCTATAATTAAAATTCTCTTCATGTCCCTGGCATAAATCCTGACATACAGAGAAATATTTTCTATAGAATCTTAGTCTCCTGACTTTTTTTACTGGAAAATAACACTCTAAATTATGGTGGTCAGATATTAATGACTATAGGGAATTTTTTTTTCATCTAAGATTATTCCTGTTCCAAATTTAAATGTGTCAGTTTGACTCATCTTAAAATTGAAAGATAAGACATTCAGAATTGGATTTAACCCTCAAAGCTGTTCTCAAAACAAGTGTCAAGATATAAATGTCACATCTAGGATTTTAACTTTTGCCCACCTCCTGTTCCTCAAACATTTGGTCAGAAGAAATAGAATTTAGATTTTCATAATCCTTTGGGGACTTCTTAGGCTTATAGAAAGGGCAAAATATTTTAAGCTACTTAGAAGTGTGTTGAATCTGAAATCAGATTGTATCAAGAGAAGTGCCTGATTTAAAAATTCATGCTCCCAAGAAGCTGTCTAAACACTTTCATTTCAATCTTTCTTTATATATGTGGCATTCTCCTAATTCTCTTTATTGATTTTCAGAACCTCTCTATTGAATGATAGTTTTGGACAGTCTTGTCTTGGTATTTGCTCTCCAGCAGCTTGTAAATTTGATAAACAACAGAGAAGGAGGATCATATTTCACTCTCTGCAGAATAATTTCCAAGACAGTTCTCCAGGTTCTGTTATCCTTACAGAACAGTACAAGTAATTTAATTGTTTAGACTTTTTAGATTTTTTTATTATTATTATTATTATTATTATTATTATTATTATTATTATTATTATTGTTATTGTTATTATTATTATTATTCACAATTGAAGGTAGTTTGGGGTACAAAATTATATCTTTAATATTTTGTTTCTCAAGGATCCTTCAATTCAGCTTCCTCTCTGAATGCAGAATGCCTCTTTCTAGGGAAGAACAAATTTCTCATACAACAGAATCTGTGTATTTCTTCTTAGGCTACCTCAATGTCATAAAAATTTATTGACAATGAACTGAAACCAGCCCTTCCATGTCAGAGAGCGCAAATAATCAACCACCATATAGCCACCAAAAAATATATTATATCTATTTCCAGTGTTGCTATCTGTGAAAGAAATGTTCCCAAGTAGCTTTTTACCCCCACAAGGTTTTTTTTTTTTTTTTTTTTTTTATGAGTTCTTTATTTAACCAAAATCTTAGAAGGAACTTAGTGAAGGCACTTCAACTCTCTTTTCCAACCCACTTTATCCTCTGGCATTTTGATCCCAGATGTATTTCTACATAAACAATACATAACAGCTGCCCTGTGGCCGGAAAGGGAAGCAGGGAAAACTATTTAACTTTATGATAACAATTAGAAACTTCCTTTCTCAACCTCAGTAAATCCCACACATATGTGATTATTTTGTCCAGGAAGTACTAAAGCAGGCAACTGGTTAACCAGTGTGATGTACCCAGGGGGAGATCACTGTGTTCCTTCTCTTGCTTCCTCAAGCCCCTGCTAGTGTTCATGAAGGCAAATTGCATTCTTTTAGCTATAGTTCCATCTCTCAGCCTCGTTACCACGTTGACTCTTGCTAAGACACATGTAGTACTTGCTGCATTTCTGTTTTGGGATTTTTCTTTTTTTTTATCCCTGGGTAACCTTCAGCTAATTTCAGGTTCTGTTGCACTATTACTGACTTGAATTCCCCTTTCCATTCTTTTTTCAGTAGCTTGTTCAAACAACTTTTACTCTGTCTTTGGAAGACAGCATACATGGTTTGCCTTAGTGATAGCTTATACTGTATTAATATTTGCAGTTTAGTAATTTATTTATTTCTGAAATATGATAATTTATGTATATGAACAGTATCAATAATCTTACTATTTTGCTTTCTTCTTCCATTTACAGTTGTTAAATACAGCTGTAAATGATATAAAAACATTTTGTACTAATTATGTGTTTTTTCTATTCATGGACAAACACTTCAGAAAGGTGTGATAATTAAGTCTTAAAAGTGTCTCAAAGGTATTTGAGTATGAGATTCATACTTGGGATTCAAAATACCATAAGTAACACACATGAGCTGATGTATGGTCAATGACCCATCAAAAAGGCTCTTCTACCAAGTTTAGGTAGCATGCTCTCTGTCTAAAAAAAAAAATTTAAAAATTATCACCTATTTCATGTCACGTGTTTGTCAAAACAGCTGTAATTTTTGTATTATTTTTCTTTGAATTTATACCATACATATAAACAAATGAGTTTACAGAATTTTGTAATAATGACAATGATTTCCCTCAGCAAAATGTAACCCCGCAGATGAGGATATGGGCTGGGATAAATGGCCTGATGTTGCAACACTGGAAACCACTTAACCCAACCTCAGCTGAACCACTGGAACATCTTTCTCTGCAGTGTAACTAGTAATTTAAATTTTGAGATGTTATCTATACAACACTTCATGCCTGCATTTCCTTTGAAGCATATGAGTTCAGAGATGATGCATCCGGTATAACAACAAAAAACAATGAAAGGATTAGAAACACAAATTTCAGTAGAGCAATGATGCAATCCAGTGCATAAAACAAACTCAGAGTATCCTGCCTTATTTTCTTCCATTGCTCTTGTACTTATGGTTAGGATTATTTCACACACGTCATTGTGGTTTGCTTTTTCCTTTTCTCAAAAAGTACCTTTAATTTCCTATAACTGTAATAAAAACACATATCAGTTTACTGCTCAGATATTCTGAGTACACACATTAAGTACTTGTTCATATAAAGGATGAACATTTTACATTTGCTTGCCAAGAGGTAATTTGATTTGTAATTGTATCAGTACATCTGTTTCTTGATTTGTAAAAGTCATAGTATCATTCTTTTAATTTTCTTATCAACAAACATCAGAACACTATTTGTGCCATTATAAGCTTCATCAAATGCTCACTTTGTGATGAAGGATAACAATTGCATCCAGGAAACAAGAGATGATCATTTAATGTAACTATGAGCTCTAACATTAAGCACTGATGGGAAAGTAAAAAGGATAAGAGAAAGTCCATGAACTGGAGTCTTCTTGGGTGCTTTTAACTGATTTGCACCACTTGTGAGTACATCCACTGAAGTCATCCTGGAGTCAATGAATTTGAGGTGTAAGCTCTGTTAGGAAATGTTTGAGCTGTGTTGTGTTTGCAGGTGTTCCTGGGGCCTCAATAACAATTGTGGTGAAAGCCTCATAATCAAAGCATAATTAGCAACAAATGTAGGCACATTTTCTTCAGCACTACTGTCAAGATTTCTTTTCATACCACTTTCACACGTACAAGGACAGATAGCTGACAACCAAATTTGGAAATGATCTGCTAATTTAGAGAAAAGAAAACGACAACACAAACTGTGAAAATGGGTGCTGTAGCCTGGCTTCCTTACACCAGAGATAAAGGATAAATTCAAGGGGCTATTTATGAATATATATTTTATGGGATCTATTTGCTCTTCTTTTTTCCCTATGGGGTGCTTAACATTTATATCCTGTTTCCAGAAAGCAATAGTGTGCCCTAATTCTAGCTACTCTAGCTACTCAAATCTTAATCTAGTTTACTTTATATTTTGGATTTGTGCCCATGATTGATAGTAATTAAAGTTTCCTGCCAAAAAAGGTGCTGAAAGCAACTTTTGGGCCAGATAAAAACAGGTTTAATTAGAAAATAAGCACCAAGCTCATGTTTCCATATCACAGGTTGTGTGTGAACACACAAGCAGTCGGACAAGATCTGACACAAAAACCATGTGGTGGGGGTGGAGAATACAGGTGCACTATTTTCAGCTTGGTTAATAGAGGAGAAAATTTTAACCACCATTCTTCTTTTCTGTAGCTGACAGTACCACAAGATGGTCTAAACCAGCTACAGTGCACCTGAAATGTTTTAAGCTTGGTCCCAAACAAAAGAAAATAGCTGTTGAAAAATCATGACATGGCCATCTGACTAAAGAGTAATTGTAGAGTTCAATGCACTAATATTTCTGGAAGGTGCCACTGCATAAGAACATTTTGTTTTTCCAGAGTTCTAATGCACTGTGCAATACGAAACTGTAAATTCTGCAAAAAACCCAAACTCTACACTGATCATTTTTTTGCCACTGCTTATACATAACACTGAAAGCAATTCAATAGATAGCAAGAATTTCCAAGTTTTCTGAAAATACAAACAGCAGAACCGTTAAGATAGTGCCAGATTTCAAGACATTAGCAAGGACATTATAGACAAATATACTTTTTCTAGAGCAGATTAAATATACTTCTCATTTTCAGGGTCAAAAAATGGCAGGTTCCAGTGTGGTGAGCTTGAGTAAGCTATTATTCTAACAGCATATCCTCTCTAAAACTGTAAACCCCTTTTCTTTGTCATTCAATATGATAGTAGTTTGTTTTATCTCTTCAGTACTAAGTTCTTTGGCTCTTCACAGAGGGTTTATTTCAGGCTTGATATTAATCTGTCCTGGGTTCTGCCATTAGCTATAGTTCCATCTCTCAGCCTCGTTACCACGTTGACTCTTGCTAAGACAAATGTAGTACTTGCTGCATTTCTGTTTTGGGATTTTTTTTTTTTT